>NW_019268522.1:6401766-6442549 GCF_002738365.1 Cucurbita moschata | reverse complement strand
ACTATATGTAACTCTCATATGTTACTACGTCTAAATTAGTCCTTATCATTTTCTTTCTTTAATTCGTTTCTTTGTCGTTATTCGGATTGCTCCTTCAATACCCTTGTTTATGTGTTGAGTGTGCTGTCTATTCACTTTGAATTGCACTTAGCTCTATAACATAGCTTTTCTCACATCCCAATTTGTTTTTTTGGAGTGTGATTTGTGTGTGCTCAATTGTGAGGGTGAGTTTGTAAGGGAGTGACACATTGCTTCGAGTGTTGAGTGCTAAACACGAGTGAACTACATTTACGAGTGAATACACGTGAGGGAGCGCTTGTGAGGTCCTTTTTTTTTCTTTTACCTTTCTTTTGTAGCATGGAAAATCCAGACGACAATACTAACATTACTGATGCACGATTGAGAGAAGCACAACAACGAACCATGGAAAGACTAATTCGAGGAATAGAAGAATTGACTGATCGAATAGGAAGATTGGAGATTCAAAATCAAGCACGACAGAGGATTCCACAACCTACGCCCTCAACCGATACATATGAAGGCGACAATTCTGATCACCACGAGGATAATCCACATGCGGTTGGTCCTGGCTTGATGCGAGGGAGAGACCATGGAAGAAGGTATCATAATTTACAACAACGAGTTCCTTATGATGATAGAATTGATCGTAACGTGGAGAGCATCAAATTAAAACTTCCCAAGTTTTATGGCAAAACCGATCCAGAGGAGTACCTTCAATGGGAGAAAACGGTGGAGTCGGTGTTCAACTGCCATAATTTTAGTGATGAAAAGAAGGTACTATTATGCATTGCTCAATTCAAACAATATGCTCAAATTTGGTGGGATAAATTGATGTCAAGTAGGAGAAGAAATCTTGAAGCACCAATTGATTCATGGGTCGAGTTCAAAGAGTCCATGAGGAAGCATTTTGTTCCACAATATTTTCAACGGGACATGGTGCAAAAGCTTCAAGCGTTGAAACAAGGACGCAAATCTGTGGAGGATTATTACAAGGAGATGGATACATTGATGGATCGACTTGAACTCGATGAGGACATGGAGGCTCTCATGGCGCGGTTTCTTAATGGGTTAAACACAGAGATTGCAGACAAGACTGATTTACAGCCTTATTCTAATATTGAGGAGTTGTTGCACATTGCAATTAAGATCGAGAGGCAAATCCAACGAAGGTCTCAACGGTATTCTTCTAAAACTTTTCCCAATTCTACTTCTACATGGAAAAAGGATAGTAAGAACATTGATTATAAGCATAGAAATCAAGAGATTAATGAGAAGCCTCAAGCTAAATTTGAGAAAGGGGAGAGTTCTAGAACAGGGAAAGAAAAAGTAGAAAAGTCTAATGTTCGAAATAGGGATTTAAAGTGTTGGAGATGTCAAGGGGTAGGACACTATAGTAGAGATTGCCCAAATGCAAGAATTATGACCATCAAGGAAGGAGAAATTGTTACGGATGACGAGGCACATGACGACATAAATGAGGAAACTGATGAGAGTGAGGAGTTTAGTGAAGAGGACCCTACACATATATCTTTGGTTACTCGACGAGCTCTAAACACCCACATTAAGGAGGACGGCCTAGACCAAAGGGAGAATTTGTTTCAAACTCGGTGTCTTGTTCAATCTGTACCTTGTAGTGTTGTCATTGACAGCGGTAGTTGCACCAATGTTGTGAGTTCCATTCTGGTCAAAAGACTTAATTTAAAGACACAACCACATCCAAGACCCTACAAGCTTCAATGGTTGAATGATTGTGGGGAAGTACGGGTAACTCAACAAACTCTTGTTTCTTTTACTATTGGAAAATATGTTGATGATGTTTTATGTGATGTTGTATCCATGCATGTTGGAGATTTACTATTGGGGAGGCCATGGCAATTTGATCGTCGGGTAATGTATGATGGGTATGCAAATCGATACTCCTTTACTCACAACGGTAGAAAAACTACTCTTATCCCATTGTCTCCAAAAGATGTATTTATTGATCATTGCAAACTTGAAAAGAAAAGGCAGGAGGCTGATGCAAAAGCAGAGATTGAAAAAGAATCAAGTGAAAAAAAGAGCTTGAGTGAAAAGCAAGAGAGTAACACTCAGCCTAGAGAAAAAAAAGAGAGAAAAGCCAAATCAGTAAGCTTGTATGTTAGATCAAGTGAGGCTAGGAATGTTTTGCTCTCTAACCAGACTATTCTTGTACTTATGTGCAAGGGGTCTTGTTACTTTACTAACATGCTTAACCCATCTTTGCCTAGTGATTTTGTTGTGCTTTTGCAAGAGTTTGAAGATTTATTTTCCGAGGAGATGCCTAGTAGTTTGCCACCACTTAGAGGGATTGAACACAAGATTGACTTCATTCCTGGCGTGCCCATTCCAAACCGACCAGCTTATAGGACTAATCCAAAGGAGGCTGAAGAGATACAAAGGCAAGTAAGTGAACTCCTTGCTAAAGGGTATGTACGTGAAAGTTTGAGTCCTTGTTCTGTTCCAGTTATTCTTGTACCTAAGAAAGATGGTTCTTGGCGTATGTGTGTTGATTGTAGGGCTATAAACAAGATAACTATAAAGTATAGGCATCCAATTCCTAGATTAGATGATATGCTTGATGAATTGCATGGATGTAGTCTTTTTACTAAGATTGATTTAAAATCGGGTTATCATCAAATTCGCATGCATATTGGGGATGAGTGGAAAACAGCTTTTAAAACCAAGTATGGTCTTTATGAATGGTTGGTTATGCCTTTTGGATTAACTAATGCACCTAGTACATTCATGAGACTAATGAATCATGTCTTACGAGCATACTTAGGTAAGTTTGTGGTTGTTTATTTTGATGACATCCTTGTTTACTCTAAATCTTTAGATGATCATATTACCCATGTACGCAATGTTTTGACTACTTTAAGAAACGAATGTTTGTATGTAAATTTAAAGAAATGTAGCTTTTGCATGGAAAAAGTTAACTTTCTTGGGTTTGTAGTTTCATCTAATGGTGTTGAGGTTGATGAGGAGAAAGTGAAGGCTATAAAAGATTGGCCTACTCCGAAAAATGTAAGTGAGGTAAGAAGTTTTCATGGTCTTGCAAGTTTCTACCGTAGGTTCATTAAAAATTTTAGTACAATTGCTTCACCCTTGAATGAACTTGTTAAGAAAAATGTATCCTTTATATGGGAAAAAGATCAAGAACTTGCTTTTAATACTTTGAAAGAAAAATTGAGTTCTGCTCCCTTGCTTGCATTACCTAATTTTGAGTCTACTTTTGAAATTGAATGTGATGCTAGTGGAGTAGGGATAGGTGCTGTATTAATGCAAAATCAAAGACCTTTAATGTTCTTTAGTGAGAAGTTGACTGGTGCATCTTTGAGGTATCCAACTTATGACAAAGAGCTTTATGCTTTGGTTCGTGCATTGCAAACCTGGCAACATTATCTTTGGCCTAAGGAGTTCATTATTCATACGGATCATGAAAGTTTAAAGCATTTGAGAGTACAAAATAAACTCAACAGACGACATGCTAAGTGGTTAGAATTTATTGAAACATTCCCGTATGTCATAAAATATAAACAAGGAAAGGAGAACATTGTAGCAGATGCTTTATCACGAAGGTATGTCCTCCTCAATACTTTGAATGCTAGGTTGTTGGGTTTTGAGCACATAAAGGATTTGTATCAACATGACATGTTCTTTGCTCCTTTTGTTGAATCTTGTGAAAAAGGACTCATTGTGGATAATTACTTGTTGTTAGATGGATTTTTGTTCCGAAAAGGCAAACTTTGCATACCATCTTGTTCCATCCGTGAGCTACTTGTGAGGGAAGCTCATGGAGGTGGTTTAATGGCACACCATGGAGTTTCTAAAACTTATGATATGCTCTCTGAACATTTTTTTTGGCCTAAAATGAGACATGATGTTCATAAAGTTTGTGGTCGTTGCATAGCATGTAAACAAGCTAAGTCTAGGCTTCAACCACATGGTTTATACTCCCCATTACCAGTTCCTAATGGTCCATGGATTGATATATCAATGGATTTTGTTTTAGGTTTACCTAGGACTAGGAAAGGTTATGATAGCATTTTTGTTGTGGTTGATCGATTTAGTAAAATGGCTCATTTTATTCCTTGTCACAAAACTGATGATGCAAAACATATTGCAGACCTGTTCTTTAGGGAAGTTGTACGATTGCATGGCATTCCTAAAAGCATCGTTAGTGATCGTGATGTAAAATTTTTAAGCCACTTTTGGCGTGTTTTATGGGGTAAGTTAGGAACTAAGCTAGTATATTCAACTACTTGTCATCCTCAAACGGATGGACAAACTGAAGTTGTTAACAGAACCATGACTACTATGCTTAGGGCTATTATTGATAAGAATCTTAAGACTTGGGAGGATTGTTTGCCATTTATAGAATTTGCATATAATAGGGTTGTTCATAGCACTACTAAATGCACACCTTTTGAAATTGTTTATGGCTTTAATCCTTTAACCCCTATTGACTTGTTACCCATACCGTCAAAAGAGTTTGTGAATTTTGATGCAAATGCCAAGGTTGAGTTTGTTCATAAACTGCACAAGCAAGTGAAAGAACAAATTGAGAAACAAAATTCCAAGGTTGCCACCCGAATTAATAAAGGACGTAAGATTGTCATCTTCAAGCCAGGAGATTGGGTTTGGGTGCATTTCCGAAAAGAAAGATTTCCTACTCAAAGAAAATCTAAGCTTTTACCACGAGGAGATGGACCTTTTCAAGTTCTTGAGCGCATCAACGACAATGCTTATAAAATTGATTTACCAGGTAAGTACGGTGTTAGTGCAACTTTTAATGTTGTTGATTTGAGCCCTTTTGATGTAGGTGATGGCTTAGATTCGAGGACGAATCCTTCTCAAGAGGGGGAGAATGATATGAACCATGACCAAGGAATTTCCATACCTCAAGGTCCAATTACAAGGACGAGAGCCAAGAAGCTACAACAAACTTTATACAGTTATATTCAAGCTATGGTGAGCTCATCAAAGGAAATTCTAGAAGACGCTGGAGACCTCCCTTATATGTTGTGCAAAGTTGAGGTTCAAGAAAGAGATGAATTAAATGCACTTTAAGTTGCATTTAATGAACTCCGCTGAATTTATCAAATAGTTCAAGGATGACTAATAAGCACATTTTATTATTTGCATTATTTAATTATAGTTTAACTATTTGTTTGTCATATTTAAACTAGTTTTAAATATAAGAGTTAAGGTTATATTGTAACCCACATAGGTTACTATATTCCACCATTAACTAGCCATTTAAATATGGAGGTTATGGGTATTTCTCATTTACTAGCCCATTTAATTTGGGAGTTATGTATGACATAGGTTAAGGTTGTAAAGGCTATATAGCCTTCTTTTCTTTGATTAGACATCAGATTTTGGAATTAAGAATAGAATTTCTATTTTAGCTTTGTTGAGAGCTAAACTTTCTTTGCAAATTCTTGTGTTTAGAACTTGCATGTAGAGTCATTCAAGTGGTATTGATCAAACCTCTTGTAGAGTGATTCGAATCACGAGTTTAGAAACGAGTTTTCTTTACTCTTGATCTTGATCATCAAGGTAATCCGTTCCATACTTTCCCTTGGGTTGATTTCCATATCAGATTAATTATGGGCATTAAGTATGAATGTTAAGACTCTTGAAATACCTTTAGTAGTTTCATTTTAAGGCTATAAAGCCATGTATGTTGTATTTATAAAAAGACTTGAAAATATATATACAAGAAGCATGTGTGCTTTTCTTTAGCCAATGGCTAAGTTTCTTTACAATTCTATGTAGTTTAGGTTGCATGTAGAATTATTCAAGCTCGACAATATCAATCTTGCTTGTGGAGTGATTCGAAACTCAATCAAGTGTTCTTGCATTGAGATATTTGATCAACAAGAATCATTCAAGCTAGACATGATCGATTTTGCTTGTGGAGTGATTTGAATCTCAAACAATGTTCTTGTCTTGAGATATTCGATTAACAAGGTAATCCGAATCTTCTCACCTTGTAGTGATTCCTTATCTTATCATTTGGTATCAGAGCTTCAGGCTCAAGATCGGATATATGTTTCCTTTGCGTTTCTTTTCAATTTGTTTTTATCTTTATAGTTTTTAATCGACCCAAAATAAAAAATCCAATCTGGGCTCTACTATAAAATCTGAAAGGTGAGAATGAGAGCTTCATTTGTGTAAATGAGTGCAAACAGAGTGGCCTAAAATTCCTTGAGTGTATACACGTGAGAGAGTGTTGTGAGGTCCTTTGTATTTCCATAACTTATTTTTTGCAGCAAAGTTTCACAAATAGATTCGAGGACCAATCCTCTTGAAGAAGTGGAGAATGATATGAACCAAGAGACATCAATCATACAATATGCTTCAATGAAGATGTGAAGAAAATATTGTTGAAATTATCAAAAGATATTTCAATTCATGCCACATTGAAGAAGAATGAAGTTCAATTCAAAAGATATTTCAATTCATGTTATAAATTTTGGGTGGATTACAATTTAGATTTATTGTATTTCATTAATGTATTTTAAGACTTTTAATTTACTTTAGGTTACAATTACATAATGGTTAATTATGGCCATTAAGTATGAATATTACAACTCTTGGAATGCCTTTAATAGTTTCATTTAGGCTATATAAAGCAAATATATGTTGTATTTGTAGGGAGACTTGGAAAATATAGTAAAAGAAGCATTTGTGCTCTTCTTTAGCCAATGACTAAGTTTCTTTGCAATTCGATGTAGTTTAGGTTGTATGTAGAATCATTCAAGCTCGAGATGATCAGTCTTGCTTTTGGAGTGATTCGAATCTCAATCAAGTCTTCTTGCCTTGAGATATTTGATCAACAAGAATCAATGAAGCTAGACATGATCGATCTTGCTTGTGGAGTGATTTGAATCTAAAAAATGTTCTTGATAAGCGCCAACAATGCTGGATTTTGCAAAGCTAGAGGTTCTTCTACAATCCTTGCAAAACGTTCACAGAGAAAGCTAACTTAACGGATTGATTCCAACCAAGAGCTGGTTAGAAGATGAATGACTCTTAGATCGAACTTGGAATCTATGATGGTCACTCTTAGATACCAAGACAATTTACTCTAGAATTAGCTTGATCAAAGCTAATTCAATGAATCGGTTTAAACATCAAACCTAAAGCAATGTTTGAAAAAGAATAACACCAAAAGGGTATCAAGAAAACACAAAGGTTTTGTCTGTATTCAACAATTCTTCAAACATGAATATTACATGCCTTTAAATAGGCCCAAAAGATAACCTTAACATAATAAAGTTCAGCCACCAACCACAAATCACTACTAAATGCTATTAAATACAAATGGAAGAAAATAAGGCATTCATACAAACTATTAATAAATGCTATTAAATGCAAATTGAAGAAAATAAGGAATTCATAAATTGTCTTAATTGGTAATTCAACCACCATGGCAAGTCTTCTAATTACTTTCCAATATCAGCCACTCCATTATTTTCTTGATTTGCTACTTGAATCTCTTTGTATTGCTTCTTGTAAATGCTCGTTCGGGTACATGGAAGTGATCAGTTGTTGGATTCATATCAATTCTTGCCTTGAGATATTCGATCAACAAGGTAATCCAAATCTTACTCCCCTTGTAGTGATTCCTTATCATATCAATAGGTCTCGATCACATGGTTGGAGTATCGATCTGGAGCTACTGCATATGCGACTGGGTCACCTAGGTATATCCGCTATGTGTGGATCGAATGTGTATGGATCACTGACTAAGGATGGATTAGATGGGCTTGATGGACTTTTGGCAATTGTGGACTACAAATCTATAATGGATGGAATTATTGACGGTAGTGGGGCTAAGAATCTAAGAGATGTATTGTGGCAGTAGTGGAGATTTTTTGCCGTAGTGGGAATGGATGGATAAAGTTGTATGGTAGTGGGCTTGTTGGGCTTGCTGCGGTAATACGGTAGTGGTAATGATGGATGGGCTTGTTACAGTGATGTGTATGGACTAGTATTGGTGGATTCGCGGACTTGCAAACTTGCAGTGATGGGCACTACTATTAAAATATAAAAATTGATTTAAAGCGGTGGACTTGCGGATTTGTGGCGAAATTGTAGCGGACTTGCAACTTGAGGCTTTATTCCTGGGACTTGTGATAAACTTTAGAAAAATTGTGGTAAGCTTTAGGGGAAAAAAATAGTGGTTTGGAAGTGGTGGTTGCTGTGATACTCGATTGGACTTGCGGTAATATACAAAGAGGTCGGCAGCTATGAAGGCTCCAAATGAAATTTGATCACGATGGATGATCGGCAGCTATGAAGACTTTAATTGGACCTCCAAGGAACGGATAGAGTACAAAAACAAAAGATGGGAGTGACCAAAAGAGCTAGGGATATTAATAAAGGTGGTAGCAAGGAGACTTTAACTGACCTATTAGAGTCAAGTCTCAACTTTCATAATGTGATTTTCAGTAGGATAAAAGAGTAATCCCAAGACTAGCTTTACCGGACAATGTATATTGTGAAATAGTGGTGCTATAACAAATTCAGAGTACCTTAACTTGCAGTTGCCGCACAAAGAAAGCAGGTCACCTTAACTAGTCATACCCATTTATGGACAATGTATATTGTGAAATAGTGGTGCTATAACAAATTCAGAGTACCTTAACTTGCAGTTGCCGCACAAAGAAAGCAGGTCACCTTAACTAGTCATACCCATTTATGGAGATATTCTGTATCTGAAACTCAAATTAAAGCCATGAAACAAGTAGCTACTCCTACTGCAATTGTAATTGGTGGCTTCTTTTAAGCCAGCCCACCAAAGAATTCAACCTCGACTCCCCACTACCAGAGAATCCATGAATTCTGGGAACCTTCAGTAGCAGCAGGAAAGGGAAAGACAAATAACCAGCCAACTATGTATGCCTTCCTCTGATCTTCCTTATGGAATGGGTTCCTCCTTAGAATTAACGAGATCATTAGTCTTGGATGAATCTTCTTGAAAGGGGTCGATCAACCTTAAAGGACTCGATGGCTTAATAGTCCAGTGAATAAGTTGATTCAGAGAGATAACCCGGACTTTAGACACTCGCCCTACTTCTAAATCTCGATAGAAATGAGGACTCGATGGCTTAATAGTCCAGTGCTAAATCTCGATGTCAATCTCCTCTCGAGCATGCTGCACAGCCACTCTTCGTCCTGACCAAATAGTCGAATCTATCTCTCAACGATTCTTTTCTCCATTAAGAACCCCTTCCCAACCAGCCCGCCCAATCGATTTTGTAAGATCGGCTAATTCAAAGGGGTGAATCTGGTCCGAAGTTGTCGGAACGGACGTTTGCTTTATCGAAGCTTTATTAGGGGGTCTTGGTTGGCTCTCTATTTTCAACCATTACAGCAAGCGTCGACTAGCTTTGCGATACAGACGAACACAAAAAAGAACGCTGGCTGCGAAAAAGAAAAAGAGAAGAGTAAAGTTCGTGACCCAATGTAATAGCCCAAAAATAAATAAAGAAATAAACAAATAAAAATAATTATAAAAATAGTTAAAATAATAATAATAAATAAATAAATAAATTTGTAACGACCCGAAATTTTCCACTTAATTTAAGGTCGCTACTGTATACATACCATAAGCATTGAATGCGGAAGACTTCATTTAAATTCCATAAAACATAACCTTTAACTTAAAAACACAGCCATGGACTTACGTGTTTCTAAAACATCTTTAAAACGACACAACAAAAGACCCGAAATAAAATAAATAAGCGTTTAAGTTTAAAACATCCTATTCTATCCTAAGTCTAGGAAAATAAATACTACTATCCTATGCATGTGCCATGATCTCGAGTTGCGATGCCGTCGTCAGCCGTACAGGAATGCCTTGCCTTAACCTGAAAAATGTAGTAGCACATGGCCTGAGTATTTAAAGAAATACTCAGTAAGTGACCCCACTATTGGGGTTAAATGCAACAATCACATGCAATGAAATGATGGGGCCTATCTTTCATTTCGTTTCGTTTCATTTCATTTCGTTTCGTTTCGTTTCGTTTTGTTTTCCCTACGGTGTAATCCTAACAGGTAATCGTGGACGTGTACCATATACTCTACACGCAGCCCATACGTGCGAGTATGGGCTCACCAGCTAGTTCGCACACCGCTGGGCCACTGTCCCTAGCCGGTGGACATGCTCTGGGGGCCCACCGGGACCCGTTAGAATTAAAACCGTCACGACAGCGTTATGCAAAGCATAACGATCGTTGTCCTGCCCTTTGGATGTACGCGTCCGTACCCTCGTGATGGGATAGGGGTATCCCCCCAAATGCATGATCACACAATATGCATGAGGTCCCACTAGTCCTACAGTCATCATTTAATGAACATAACCCCGTGTCACGTTTTCATGCTTACATGTCATTCTCATTCTCATTCTCATTTCGTTATATATCATACATATTCCTAGCGGGGTTATGTATCATGCAATTTACCGTATTTCATGTCATACAATTCATTCAGTTGCATTTCAATACCCATACAACAAGCCATAATCGTACAAGGGCCACACATCGTCACATGCATTCATATCACATCAACTAAGCAGTATAAATAACATACATTCACGTTCACATGATTTCGTACTTAAGCACAATAATCTAGCATACAATGGATTATATCATAACCAAGTCATAACGTAAACACTTCATAGTCATATCGTTCTCTAACTTACCATAGCCTTAACGTTCTTATACCTATCACAGACATATCATTACGTGACGTACCTTAGTCATATCATCACCAGAACGTATCCTAACGCCATCGTTCTATCAATCTATCACAAACCTATCCCTTTCTACCCATAACCTAACCGTATTCTTTCATCAATCTCTCCTATCCATAGTACTCCGGTATGTAACCTAACCTTAACGTTTCGTGAACGTATCTTACTCCTATCATTACATTTTGTTTTGTGCATCCTTCTCGTATCCTATCTCAAACATCTCCTAGAGCACATCATACCATAATTATTATCATACAATCCACATATTATATAACATAACATAACATATAGGAAGCATATCGATCCACAGACAATTCACCCATATCAATATATATGACACGTGCAGAACCACATGGCACATGTCAACATCAAAAAAATAACCATGCCGATAGTAAGGTCACTTGCCTAGTTAGCTTAAGTCATTGTCACGAATATATCCTTAATGAAAGTTCGATTCCGTCGTTATCCTTAATGGAAGTTCATTGAACTCCAAGTCAACCTATGTGAGCCCATGACATCAGTTCCGAGTTTGAATTTTTACAAAATTGTTTCTCTAATTTATATTGATCCATGTGTTATATTTCATGCGAACGTTAGAGTCTTTGCCTGAGTTAGGTCTTGAAATATTTATATATGTTTGTTATAGTATTATTTTCATATAAACCATTTAATACCCATTAAAATTTTCCAGATAATTTCAATCATATTCACAATCTTCCCTCCCTGTCTCTTACTATATTTCCCTTCTTTTACTTCCCTCCCTGTCTCTTACTGTATTTCCCTTCTTTTAATTATCCCTTGTGTTTGAGGATGACTTTTAATATCATTAAATAATATAAAAGGAAAACTACTGCAAAATCCTTTTAATGTCATTGTCAAAACTAAATCTGAACTTTTTTTTTTTGTTCGTTTTTGCCCGAGAGAAGAAATTCTGATACGTTAAATCTATTTAACCCTCCTTCTTTAGTTTTGTTTGCTACCTTTTCAATTAGGTTGGCCAATTTAATTGATTCTATTTTTTCTGCTATTCATTCTGACGATTTTTCTAACAAGGTAAATTGCTAAATAAAACTAAATAATTTGATAGGAAAAAAAAAAAGGAGATCTGAGATATAACTTACGGAAGAAATCTCAAATCTCTCCCATGTAAATCTTGATCATCTCTTAAACCCATCTCCTATCAATTTGACGCAGGTATTTCTGTTTTCTCAAATCTGACCTTTTTCATTTCTATCTCATTTTTTTTTTTTTTTTTGTAGGAACTATGAGGTGGGGTGAGGAGAGATTGGTTGGGAGAGTGACTAGGAGAGATAGGGAATAATGGTTTTTTTTTTTTACTTTTTTTTATTAATTTATTATTATTATTATTATTATTATTATACCTAATAATAATTTTTATTTGTTTATTTATTTATTTTTGGGCGGTTACAAAATTATTTAATTAATTAAGAGAAAAAAAAGAAAAAAAAAAACAACCTTTCCCCGCCTCTCTCCACTAACCTCTCATCCCTTCCCACAATTATCTCTCCTCAACCCATTCTTATGTCAAAAAGTAACGGTTACGCAAAAAAAAGAAAGAGAAAATCAATAATAGTCAGACTTACTTGGAAAAAAAAAATAAGAATGACATTTACCCAGTTGAGATTTACTTGAAGATAGATCTCATGAATAAGGTATATATTAAATATTTATTTTCTTTTATCCTACTTTTTTTAGAAATCGCAACCAATTATAGTTAGATCTTTATTGAATTATTACAATGATCTAGTTTTGAGTTAGAAACTAAATGTCAATCATTTATACGATTCTAGTCAATCACATAGATTAAAGATAGAATGACCAAGAAAGATTAGTAATATTATATTAAATTCTTTTCCGGCCAAAATAGATTAAAGATAGAATGACCAAGAAAACTTCTAAATAGTAAACACTGAGATCATGAAAGAATTGGTAAGAGAGAGAGAGATCATGAAAGAATTGGTAACAGAGAGAGATCATGAAAGAATTGGTAACAGAGATGGAAAGAAGAATTGCTAACAGAGATGGAAAGAATTGGTAATAGAGATCACTATAAATTTGGAATGCACGAGAATAGAATCAAAAGGAAACACATAAAAAAAAGAAAAAAAAATAATTAAAAACCACAAACTAAATATAGTGGGTAAACACAAAGGGTAAACAGTTGATAAAATAAGGATTCAACTCGAAGGGGAGTAAGATTCAGATTACCTTGTTGATCGAATATCGCAAGGCAAGAATATTATTTGAGATTCGAATCACTCCACAAGCAAGATCGATCATGTCTAGCTTGAATGATTCTTGTTGATCAAATATCTCAATGCAAGAACACTTGTTTGAGATTCGAATCACTCTAGAAGCAAGATTGATCACGTCAAGCTTGAATGATTCTACATGCAACCTAAACTACGTAGAATTGCAAAGAAACTTAGTCATTGCCTAAAGAAAAGCACAAATGCTTATTTTACTATATTTTCCAAGTCTGCTTACAAATATAACATACATGGTTTTATATAGCCTCAAAATGAAACTATTAAAGGCATTCCGTAACATTCATACTTAATGACCATAATTAGCCATTATGTAAATGTAACCTAAAGTAAATAAAATGTCTTAAAATACAATAACTCTAAATTGTAAACCACCCAAAATTTACAACAATCAAACTTTATTCTTCTTCAATGTAGCATGAATTGAAACATCTTTTGATAATTTTGACAACCTTTTCTTCACATCTCCATTGAAGTATATTGTATGATTAATGTCTTTTGGTTCATATCAGTAGTAAAGCCCAGAATAACTTGAAAAAGTTGTATCTACTTTCTTATACGATAGTATGAAAATAATATTTTTAATAAAAATATAATTATAGATATATAACATTTCAGACTTTTAACAATGGACCAATGTAAATTAGAGAAATAATGTTGTAGAGTTCAAACCTGAAACTAATGTCATGGGCTCACATAGGTTGACTTGGATTTCAAAGGAGGGAATCGAACTTTCAGTAAGGATATATACATGACAACGACTTAAGCTAACCAGGTAAGTGACCTTACTATCGGCATGGTTATATTTGATGTTGACACGTGCCTTGTGGTTCTGCACGTGTCATATATATTGATATGTGTGAATTGTCTGTGGATCGATATGCTTCCTATATGTTATGTTATGTTATAATATGTGGATTGTATGATAATAATTATGGTACGATGTGCTCTAGGAGATGTCTGAGATGGGATACGAGAAGGATGCACAAAATGAAATGTAACGATAGGAGTAAGATACGTTCATGAAACGTTAAGGTTAGGTTCCATACCAGAGTGCTATTGATAGGAGAGATTGATGAAAGAATACGGTTAGGTTATGGGTAGAAAGGGATAGGTTTGTAATAGATTGATAAAACGATGACGTTAGGATATGTTCTGGTGATGATATGACTAAGGTACGTTACGTAATGATATGTCCATGATAGGTATAAGAACGTTAAGGCTATGGTAAGTTAGAGAACGATATGACTATGAAGTGTTTACGTTATGACTTGTTTATGATATGATGCATTGTATGCTAGATTATTGTGCTTAAGTACGTAGTTATGTGAACGTGAATGTATGCTTTTAGTCTGATGTGATGTGTAATGCATGTAATGATGTGTGGTCCTTGAACGATTATGGCTTGTTTGTATGAATATTTGAATGTAACTGCATGAATTTTATGACATGAAATACGGTAAATTGCATGAAACATAACCCCGTTATGAATATGTATGATATGTAAAGAAATGAGAATGGGAATGACATGTAAGCATGAAAACGTGACACGGGGTTATGTTCATTAATGATAACTGTAGGACTAGTGGGACCTCATGCATATTGTGTGCTCATGCATTTGGGGGGATACCCCTATCCCATCACGAGGGTACGGACGCGTACATCCAATGGCAGGACAACAATCGTTATGCTTTGCATAGCGCTGCCGTGACGGTTCTAGTTTTAACGGGTCCTGATATAAGGGCTCCCAGAGCATGCCCACCGGCTAGGGACAGTGGCCCAGCGGTGTGCGAACTAGCTGGTGAGTCCATACTCACACGTATGGGCTGCGTGTAGAGTATATGGTACACGTCCACGATTACCTGTTAGGATTACACCGTAGGAAAAACGAAACGAAACGAAACGAAATGAAATTAAATGAAATGAAACGAAACGAAAGATATGTCTCATCATTTCATTGCATGTGATTGTTGCATTTAACCCCAATAGTGGGGTCACTTACTGAGGATTTCTTTAAATATTCAAGCCATGTGCTACTACATTTTTCAGGTTAAGGCAAGGCATTTTTTTACGGCTAACGACAACATCGCAACTCGAGATCATGGCACATGCATAGGATACTGACATTTATTTTCTTAGACTTAGGATAGAATAGGATGTTTTAAACTTAAACGCTTATTTATTATATTTCGAGTATTTTGTTGTGTCGTTTTAAAGATGTTTTTGAAACACGTAAGTCCATGGCTGTGTTTTAAGTTAAAGGTTATGTTTTATGGTGTAACGACCCGAAATTTTCTATTTAATTTAAGGTCGCTAGTGTATACATACCATAAACATTGAATGCGGAAGACTTCATTTAAATTCCATAAAACATAACCTTTATCTTAAAACACAGCCATGGACTTACGTGTTTCGAAAACATCTTTAAAATGACACAACAAAAGACTCGAAATAAAATAAATAAACGTTTAAGTTTAAAACATCCTATTCTATCCTAAATCTAAGAAAATAAATGCAACTATCCTATGCATGTGCCATGATCTCGAGTTGCGATGCCATCGTCAGCCGTACAGGAATGCCTTGCCTTAACCTGAAAAATGTAGTAGCACATGGCCTGAGTATTTAAAGAAATACTCAGTAAGTGACCCCACTATTGGGGTTAAATGCAACAATCACATGCAATGAAATGATGGGACCTATCTTTCGTTTCGTTTCATTTCGCTCCGTTTTTTTTTTCGTTTCGTTTCGTTTCATTTCATTTTCCCAACGGTGTAATCCTAATAGGTACTCGTGGACGTGTACCATATACTCTATACGCAGCCCATACGTGCGATTATGGGCTCACCAGCTAGTTCGCACACCGCTGGGCCACTGTCCCTAGCCGGTGGACATGCTCTGGGGCCCTCCGGGACCCGTTAAAACTAAAACCGTCACGGCAGCGCTATGCGGAGCATAACGATTGTTGTCCTGCCATTTGGATGTACGCGTCCGTATCCTCGTGATGGGATAGGGGTATCTCCCAAATGCATGATCACACAATATGCATGAGGTCCCACTAGTCCTACAGTCATCATTTAATGAACATAACCCCGTGTCACGTTTTCATGCTTACATGTCATTCTCATTCTCATTTCGTTACATATCATACATATTCCTAGCGGAGTTATGTATCATGCAATTTACCGTATTTCATGTCATACAATTCATTCAGTTACATTCCAATACTCATATAACAAGCCATAATCGTACAAGGGCCACACATCGTCACATGCATTCATATCACATCAACTAAGCAGCATGCATAACATACATTCACGTTCACATGATTTCGTACTTAAGCACAATAATCTAGCATACAATGTACCATATCATAAACAAGTCATAACATAAACCCTTTTATCGTTCTCTAACTTACCATAACACTATCGTTCTATCAATCTATCACAAACCTATCCCTTTCAACCCATAAACTAACCGTGTTCTTTCATCAATCTATCCTATCCATAGCACACCGGTATGTAGCCTGACCTTAACGTTTCATGAACGTAACTTACTTCTATCGTTACATTTTGTTTTGTGCATCCTTCTCGTATCCTATCTCAAACATATCCTTGAACACATCGTACCATAATTATTATCATACAAATCACATATAATAACATAACATAACATATAGGAAGCATATCGATCCACAGACAATTCACACATATCAATATATATGACACGTGCAGAACCACAGGGCACGTGTCAACATCAAATATAACCATGTCGATAGTAAGGTCACTTACCTGGCTAGCTTAAGTCGTTGTCACGTATATATCCTTACTGAAAGTTCGATTTCGTCCTTTGAAATCCAAGTCAACCTATGTGAGCCCATGACATCAGTTTCAAGTTTGAACTCTATACAATCATTTCTCTAATTTACCTTGTTAAAATTCTGATATTTACTGTTACACAGAATTCAATGGAGTTTCATGCCCTCTGATATCTACTGTTATATTTTTAAATTCTGTTTAACAAATTTACTCAATTTTCCCTCCTCCCTCTTTGTAATTATTTTTATTCCCATCATGTAAATAGATTATCAGTTCTGTAAACATCTGTAAATAAGATATTACTCTAACTCTATATTTATTTTCATTCTGTAAACAGATATTATTGGCCAATTTTAATTTTGTTACAGATTTATTGATTTGCCAACTAAAATTTTATTGATTCTAACCTTATTTCCTCTAACTTCCGATGCTAACAAAAATTTAATTAATTGAACATGAGATCTGATTATTACAAGATCTGGTAAAATATGAAAGAAGATTTGACCTAAACTAATTTCTTATGCCATAACTATAAAGGAAAAGGAAATCCGAGATAGAATTTTACCGTAATAACCTACAAAAATCTCTAAATCTGTCATCTGCTTAACTTCTTCTCAAATCTGATGTTGTTTCTTTCTTTCTTTCTTTGCAGTTGGCGTAAGATGGGTGAGATAATTGTGGGAAGGGATGAGAGGTGGGGAAAGATTTTTTTTTTTTAATTTAAATTTTAATTAATTAATTAATTAATTAATTAATTATTATTATTATTTTAACTTTTTATTTTTTTATTTCTTTATTTATTTTTGGGCTATTACATATGGAATTTAAATGAAGTCTTCCGCATTCAATGTTTATGGTACGTATACAGTAGCGACCTTAAATTTTAGTGCTTGGGTAAAGGCGTACGATAGCGAGAGCAAGAAAACTCGTTTGCTTACCCTTGCTATTCAAAATAGGAATGGAGAATGACTTTGGGACAAAAAGCCTGATCAATACCAATACCTAAAGCTCACTGAACTTGATCGTAATTCAGTTTTCGCAATCTATCTCCCCTTTCCCTATCTGTGGAGTCACTACGTACCTCTATAGAGCTTGATAATGCATTTTCTGGACAGAATATATATGATCATCATTCTTTCTTAAAGGTAGTTTTATCCGTAAGAAGATGCCTATTCTCTTTAGGGATAAAATACCAATGTTGCTTAGCCTGGCAAGAGACTTTAGCCAAGGTATAGACCGGGAGTACTTACTCATAGGTTTCTTGACTTCGTGCCTATCACATCACAGCTTATACCTTTAAAGGCTCAAGCTTGGGGCGCCTGGTCTTCCCCTCCAGCATCTGCTCTCTAGTTAAGTAAGGTGACGATTGAATTAGTAGAAAACAACCTTAGTTAGATAGAAGGTAAGATGATCCTAGAGGCAAAGCCTTGGATTCAATTCTCCCCTCTGTAACTGCTGCTTCAGCAATTTCCTTAGTCAGGCCACAGGGGATTAGGTAGTTACAAAAGAAAAGCCCTTATCAGTCTAAACCAAGGCATTCTACTGATAATACTCAAATCGAAAGGTTAGTCTGATTTTCTAAATTCTACAGGCCCCTTGGATTCTATTTTGATTCCTTACCACCGGGGATTCATTCCACTATCCTCACTGTAGGAACATATTGAGGCTAAAGTAGTCGCAGTCTTTGTCTTTGAGTAAGTTGCTATTGAGCTAAGCCCTGGTAACATACTAAAGAATCATAAGAATCATATCCTAAGGACTAAAGAAAAGCTGCCTTGGAATCTCATCTGAAACTTTGAATGAAATAAAGGCCTGTGAGAATTTCTTCTTTTAGAATAGAAGGAGATCTTTAGTGTATTATCTGAAAACCTCACCACTTCGTCAGCCGGTGATAGATAACTGCTTTTTAGCTTTTTAAACCATCAGGACAGAATGCTTTTAGCAGCAAATAGAACAAAGAAGCAGACAATATAACGCAATCTATCAATTGTTGAGCTAAACCAACCTTTTACCCTAAAGAAGATTTCCAACTAACTGGATTGAGGGATTTCTTGCTTTCCGGGGCCGCCCTGATCTTCCCGACTTCACTCCTATAGACTGAAGAGAGTAGGCCTTACTGAGCTAATTCACTGAGCTAATTTAGTAAGCTATTCATGCTCCTAGACCTCCGCCTAGTCCTGTCCTCAATAGATGACTTCCGCTTTCTCTCGGAGATTAATCGATCTATCTTAGTTACGATCGGAGACAGATCGAGATGAGCTGCATCCTATTAAGATTTATATCTTTTAGTTAGGGCAGAAAGCTACCTATCTTCTTCTGTCCTTATCTTCAATGCTAAATTCCTGAAGTGACTTTGAAACATCAACAAACATCATCAAATATGGCTACTGAAACTGCTACTTCCGAATCCCTATGATGAACTAAAACGGAGTCTGATTCCACTTCTTTCCTTTAGCAACTAATTCATCTATCTATCTATTTGACTCTCTGGTTAGTTAGTGTCATTTTCCTTCTGCTTCTGACGAATTACCTAGGCATGTCAATGGACGAAGAAGAGTGAAAAGAAAAGAGAAGATATAGGGAATCAATAGGGAAATGAGTGTAACGAATTAGAAATTCATTGAACTCATTCGGATGAAACCGAGAAAAGAGAAGAAGAGAAGATTTACCCCTGAACGGAACGAAGTGATCAATCAAGAAGTTGCTCAACTGATGAAGGCCAAGAAGTCTACTACCCGGCGAGGCTCGCCAATCCGGTTCTGGTAAAGGAGGAGGAGGGTGGAGGATGTGTGGACTTCACTGAGCTTTCCCTAAATACTGTTATCCCTTATATCCCTTACCTAGGATAGATCTGCTCGTTGATTCCACTGTCGGATATTCAATCTTCTATATAAAGCTTCTCATCAAATAGCAATGGAAGAAGACAATTCTTTCATTAACGAAGTAGGAACTGGTATGCCACCATGCCCTTAGGCCTACAAAATGCCGGAGACACTTACCAGAGGCTAGTGAACAAGCTGCAGATCGGTAAAAACATGAAAGTGTGTATGTGGATGATAGATATCTTAGTAAAAAGCCAAACTACCCAACAACTTGCTTTTGATCTTCGGGAGGTCTTAGAGATATTGAGTCGGATACGTATCTCAGTGAGTGAATGAGTGGTATCGAAGAGAAACTTATAGGTAGGGGCTTACTGCCTTACGGATTACTTGCAGCCTTTTTCCCAATCCTTTCACAGGACTTGTACTAAACAGAAATAACTGATAGCATAGCGCTACTTAAGACAAGAGCAAACTTACCGACTCCCGCTTCACTAATTGGAAGAAAAAGGAAGGACGATCCATTGTGGTTCCTTGGTGTGGAGAGATCTCTGCCATCAAGAAAGAGAGCTCGTAGGCCTGATTCTGCAGATCAAAGAGTGACGTACGTAATTCCCCATTAATCCGCCAAAGTAGTCTTTTAGTATAGAACAGAGGCATTATGAGTCGACTACTATATGCGCATCTAGTGCAGTGGCTTGGAGATAGAGGTGGTTCAATCTAAGGCATCGATCTTTGGCATTCTTGAGACAAATGATGATTTGATTACGAGAATCTGATTGAACAAGGTAAATAGGCTAAGATTACCTCCTGAAAAAGAAAGTGGTGAAAGGAAGAAACGAAAGAGGAATGAGACAGAACTAGCTGGCTTGCTTGAACTCCTTTTATGAATGAGACAGAAGAGTAAGTCAAGAAAGAGAAGCTCATTTTCCTTTATCAGATTGAACTGTAAGAAAGAAGAATGAGACTGAAGAGGAAGGAAAGACTCAACTCAAGAAGAATGAAACTGTAAACACTCAAGATTCATGATCGTGAAGTACTGAACCTTCAAGAAAGTGTTGAAAGTCAATCCTCAACAAGATTCATTCTCCTATACCTATTGATTGATTCTTTCTCCTTCACAGTCAGTCAAGACTCTAATCCTTATTCATGAGACAGAACCGGAACCCTCTTTCACTTCTCTTTCTCCTTCCCTTTCCCCTCTACTATATTACCTGACCGGATTGACCAGTAAACACTCAACTCAAGACTCAACTCAACATTCATGATCCTTCACTGTAAGGAAAGACTCAATCGAACCCCTTCGACTGATTTAACTCTGGTAAAGCTATTTGATTGAAGAACCTGAACCTTATGGTCTCATTGCTTCTCTCCATAACCTTATCCTTATTTCTTCTTTCACTTCTCCTGTAAACACTCAACTCAAGATGAAACATTCTAGATCTTTCTCCTGTCCCTACTTCCTCAACCGAACCCTTTTGACTGATTCAACTCGATAAACTTAAGCACTTGTGATAAGACAACCCCAATCATCAGCCCAATGATCCAAGCTTTTGTTGAAGCTAGAACCTTTGAATCAAAGTAATTAACACCTCCTTATACGAAATTTGGATCAACCAAGAGATAAGGCTAGAATTAGATTACCTCTTACGATTGAAGATTTAGAAGCAAGATTTTTGGATCAAGTTATTGCTTTACATTTTCCATATTCATCAATTTCTCAATGAAAATAGGAACTCCTTTTACATCAATAACTTGATGAAAGAGGAAGGCCATATTCATCCAAAATATGATGAAAGTAGGAAAAAGATACATCAATAATAGAGGAAAAACCAAAATAATAAAAATCCAAAAGATGGAAAGTTGAAGAAGCAAAGTGAGAATATGTCAGGAGACATATTTCACTTACGATTTTTTTTTTAAATAGTTCAACGACTATTCAGTCATTGAGATGATGATATTTACAAAGGTGGTTGAGAATCCAAAAATGGATCATTGAGATCATAAATCGTGTCTTCATCTTCTTCTTCTACAATAGAAGGAGAAGACGTCGAACCGACTGATGCGGCCTCTTGAAGAAGCTTTTGAAAATCAGCTTCAGAAGTTGTCTAGGCTAATGCAGCGAGTAGCTTCGACTTTGAATTAAGGAATTCGGAGGTCCTCTTCTTGGATAAATCCTGAAGGTGGCCATTCTCAGATAGCCAGACCTTTACCGCTTTGATTTCTGCGTGGGTATAAGTATATTTATCCCACCATTTGATTTTGATAGTTTTGAAGACTTGTTTTATTTGGTCTTCGGTTTTTTTAATTTGAAAATTCCAAGTTAAAATCCAAGGAATTTGAAAGTATACGCAAAAGCGCATGGTTAATGGAAATGGGGTTTTGAATATATTTTAAATGAAGTAGTGGAACGATTCCTGTATTGGAACTGGAAATATATCTTTGGCTGATCCAAAGATTTTTCACCATTTGATAAACAAAAATGGGTAATGAATTTTATGAGCATTCTGGCAGAATTGAATAAACCATGAGTGCTCGTAATTTTGATACCAAATGACATTGAACCATGCCATCTGATAGTCTCTGTATGAGTAAGAATGATGAACAAAAGGTTTTTAAAAAGTCTTCTCCGTGTATGGATCTTGATTCCAATACGTCGGGTTCATGACTTTGAAAATTTTTAATTTTGAATAAGCGATTTTCGAAGGATCATCGCGACTTGGAATATGAGTAATTTCAACGGACTTTATGTCGACTAGAATGAATTCATAAAACCTTCTGGTTTTATGAAGATCTTCTGGGATATAAAAGAATCTCGATGGATAGGCCTTTTTAACGACTTCGCCGATTTTCGGGTCGTCGTATTCTGGTTCTACCAGAGCTTCTGGTATAGACACAGATTTTTGAAAATAGATCCTGATTTCAGGAACTGGAGAAAATCGAACGGGAACAACCGCATCTTAGTAGGTTGAGGGGACAGAGGGTCCCTTTGAAGTGGAAGAGACAGTAGGTCTCGATGGAGTAACGGCAGATGGCCGTGTTGAAGAGGTAGAAGGCCTCGTCGGAGTGATAACCTCTGCCTGTTTTTGAGAAAGTCTTGCTTTAGATCTGGTCACCAATGTGAAACCAGCATCCATTGCATAGCTGTCAGATGTCATTGGAGTAGGGGTGTTCGAAGAAGCAGTGGGCTTCTTTCCTTTCTCTAACGTTTTCGTTTTGGTCATCTCAAGATGGAAGAGTAGCTAGGGAGAGTCTTTCTTTGAGAGTAAGAACTCTCTTGAGAGGTAATCTACCAAAGGGTTTTTGACCCCTTTTATAGGCAAAATCTGGAAGTCGAAGCAAGATAAAATAGCTTGCCATCTAGCAAAAATCTGCTTAGATACAAGATTCTTGACATATTTTTCTGAAACAAATTTAGATGCTCTAGAATCCGTTTTAATAACAAAGCTTTTATTAATTAAATCACATTGGAATTTTTGTACACAAAGTACTATTGAAAGTATTTCTTTCTTTACTGTTGAGTAATTTTTTTGAGTAGAATTCCATATTCCCGAATGAAATCGGACAATGGATTCTTTCTTGTCAAGAGACCATTTCAGGATTCCTCCATATTCGATATTAGATGCGTCGGTCTCCACTATTAAACTAGCCCTTGGGTTTATCAGCGATAAACACGAAATTGACTTGACAAGGGATTTTATTTTTTGGACTGTTTTGGTATGTTCTTCAGTCCAGGGCTTTGGATTCTTTTTGAGCCGTTCAAAAAGTGGTTTGCAAATGGGTCTAATATTTTGAAGGAAATCAGACACATAATTGAGACATCCCAAAAATCTTTGTAGTTAGGTTTTATTTGTAATTTGGTCCGAAAAATTTGAGGCAAACTCAATGGACCTTTGAATGGGTTTAATTAGACCAAGATGAATTTCAAAGCCAAGAAAATGGATTTTTGTTTGAAAAAGTTTAATTTTTGGTTTAGACACGACTAAACCATTTCTTTTGACTGTCGTAAAAATCTTTGAAGATGCTTAAAGTGTTGATCGATGTTTTGAGAAAAAGTCAGAACATCGTCAATATAAACAATTGAAAAGTCTTGAAAATGATTGAAAATATCATTCATAATCTTCTGAAATTCGGATGGAGCGTTTTTTAGCCCAAATGGCATAACGTTCCATTCATATTGTCCGAAAGGGACATTGAAAGCCGTTTTATACTTGTCTTTTTCTGAAATCTGGATTTGCCAAAATCTTGATTTCATATCAAATTTTGAAAATACTTTTGCATTTGAAATTCTTTGCATTAAATCTTATTTATTTGGAATTGGATATCTAATCCATTCCAAAACCTTGTTTAAGGGTTTGTAGTTTATTACCAGCCGCGGGACTCCACGTTCCTTCTCTGCTTGGTTGTTGACGTAAAAAGTCGCACATGACCAAGGGCTCTTTGACGGTCTAATAAGACCCTTCTGCAAAAGATCATTGATTTCTACTTTGCAGAATGTTAGTAATTCTCTATTCATTTGAATAGGTCGGGCCTTCGTAGAAATATTTTTCAACTCGAAGTTTTTGACATAAGGAAGATCAACTATGTGTTGCTTCCTATTCTCCAAAAGGCATTAGGGATAGTTGAAAAAATCTCCGTTTCTATTTGAGTTTGTAAAGTTTTGATTTTAGACTGAACAGTCTTATTTTGAATTTGTTCTTCTATTCTTTTGAATGAAATTTCTTCCTTTAAAAAAGAAATTTGTTTTTCCTTATAATTTAGTACATTTATTAATTAATAAATGTATCCTTTTGAAGGTTATTTATTTCATTAATCCTTATGGGCGAAAGGAAATTAAATTTTATCTTCTTTCCTAAGGCCTTTGACTCTAACCCTTTTTCAGTTATTTTAAAAGGATATAATTGAGTAATGAAAGGAGTACCTAGGATTAACTCTTGTCCTAAGTCCTTTACTAAAAGGAAGGAATTTACGAAGCAAATTCCATCATTGCAAACATGAACTTTTGATAGTTTGTAATTAATTTTGAGTTTGTTGTTGTTTGCAGCTCTAAGGCCTTCAGTAGTTTTTTCAAAATACTTTGTAGGTATTAGGCCTTCTTGAATGCAATTTTGATCGGCTCCAGTATCTATGAGAGCCTTTAGTGTGATTTTGAAATCATAAATTTTTAAGGTAACGAGAGCGTACCATTTTTGATATTGAGAAGTGGTGATGGCTCCAACGAAGACACTTTAAAAATCTTCTTCGTCCAGGTTCGGTTGCGCCGTTTCCCTTTGTTCGGGCAGCCTTTCCTGAAGATTGAGAATTTCTTGACGAAGCATATAAGATTCTGACCTAGTTTCAGATCTTAACGCCTGTACTTCTTGTTTGAGATTATTAATCTCTCTTTGTAGATCTTTAGTAGTGAGTTCTCTAGGTTTTTCAAATCTTTGGAGAACTGATTGGAGTCTGTAGGGATTTCTTTCTTTCCTTTCAGGTGGTTTAGAGATTGTCATGGCATCTTTAAGTCGTTGAGCAATTTTCTGTTGAATTTCTGGATCTTGAACTTTTTCTACTACTTCGAGTAGAATTTCTTGATCCTTTGGAAGGACATTTATGCATCCTTCGCACGTTCGTTTTCCTCTTGTTCTGATTCGTATTCTGTGCTAGAATATGAATTGGATTCTTCTTGGAGTACGAGGATTTCTCCCTCGATGGATTGTTCTGAGTCGGTTAGAGCTAGTGGTAGTAGCTGATTTTTCAGCTCTTGATCTATCTCCAACTCATTGATCTTTCCTCTGATCGGACACTTATTAGCATAATGTCCTTCTTCTCGACATTTGAAGCAAGTTTTCCTTTTCTTTCCTTTGGGGGGGTTTTGTAGGAATATACTTCATTCTTGAATACATTGGCTTTTGAGATTGCACGGGTTTATTCCGATACTTTTCTCTAGGCCTATATGAATTATAAGATTTTGGATGCTTCTTAACCTTCTTTCTTCTAGAGGTTGAGGGAGCTTCTATCCCCTTGCATCCATATTGATCACAAAATCTTAACCTTCTTTCTTCTAGAGGTTGAGGGAGCTTCTATCCCCTTGCATCCATATTGATCACAAAATCTTCCAAGCTCTTTTCTGTTTGATATCGAAGAATTGAGCTTGTTTTGAATCTTTGACTCGTTACAAAGTCTAAGTCCTTCTTCTATGATGAAGGATGCTATGGATCCGTATGACAAAGTTTGCCATGGAATTGTTCCATTATACTTTGTCTTAAGACCGTCTTTGATTCTCCTTGAGAAGTGTTTTGGTAGTCCATTGACAAAATTCTCTTTCCAAAATTCCAACGAACTATCTGTTCTAATAAGAACTTTGCTGAATTACATGTCTTTGTACCACCTGAAATCTCCTAAGGTAGGACATTTCAGATTCATGAGTATCTCGGTGGATCTCTCCTGATATTTCAGAGGGTCGCCAACGAAGAATTCTATGAGGGTATAAATGAGGGTGTTGACAGCATCCTCTACCCTTTCATGTTGTACTTCAGTCCTAGTTGATGGACCTTCTTATGAGGGTGTTGACAGCATCCTCTACCCTTTCATGTTGTACTTCAGTCCTAGTTGATGGACCTTCTTCTTTGATGATTTGAGTAGTTGGCCTAACGACATAGTGGTTTAATATCTGTTGGCGAGTTGCTTCGTCGAGATATTTGTCCCACCAGTCTTTGAGTTGCTCAGTAAATCCGGTTACTAAAACTTGAGCTATCTGATGGTCGGATTTATGGCCCTGTAATTTATACGCGCCTGCAGTCATCATCATTTCATTGACAACATTCATTATCAGATAGTTAGACAATCCATCGATATTTCATTCATAGATTGCTAGACCATCGTAATGAGCTTGAGTTTGTAGTGTCTTTTCTTCGAACTGGATATTCGGAAAACACGGTTGAGGATACTAGTTTTTCTGATTACTGGTATTATTTTGACTGTTGGGTTTTATGTCCTAAAACTCATAGTTTGTAAACAAAGATATATTCTATTTTCAATAAAGTTATTATTGATGTTTATTCAGTAAAATTGTTATTGAATAAAAGTGAACTTTACGATCATTAATCTAAATCCAATAAACTAAGAACACTCTGGCTATAGTATGATTACTTGAACTATATGTAGAGACATAAGAGTGGATCAAGTTCAAGTATATAGTCAAAATGATCTATAGTATAAGGATAAGGCTGAGTACCTTATTCTGGGGACACTATGGATGCGGCCCACTTTTGTATATGATATAAACAATGTGATCACTAAATTGTGCATGTGGAAACATGTGAGTGGGGGCGTCCTATGCAATGAGTATTGCATAAGATCGGACCATGAAGAAAACCACTCTCACTTTATAAAGTCGTTTACTGTTGAGACTGATTTTCTTTTCATTCGATAACCTAGGTAACTCGGTTTTAATCCTGAGCTAACCATGAACTCCTGTTTATTCAGAATTATCCTTAGATTTGCATGGGTGAGAGTGGCTCTAGTTCGCCGACTCAACAGGCCTCCCATTTCAGGGGTAAGACTGGGTGAATGGCTAGAGACGTGGGGTGCAAGACGGAATTCACTCCTACCCACTTTTAGGGATAGAAGAAAGGTAGTTCCCTTAAGCACTGACTCCAGGTCTTGAACAAGGGGCCCCACCCTCTCATTGGCCTGAGAGGGATTCGGTTTACTGGTTGGACCACAAACCAATTGTTCATTAGAGGATCAGTGAGACATAAGGAACAAGAAGTAACTTTAGGGGTAAAACGGTAAATTGACCCAGCTCTAGTTACGAACAACCTGTGAAGGATCGACTTACTAATCATGGTCATATCAGATGGACAAAAATATATCTATAGTGAGGGGAGTGCAACTACTAGGCTATAGTGGAGTGTCCTAGTAGTTAACGAATGTTGGTTAACCAGGTTAATGAGTTTAATCGGTTAATCTTGGATCGTTGGAGCCCATGATCTATAGGTCCATTAGGTCCCTCTGCTTGCTCATATCGGACTAAACCATAGAACAGTGTGACGAGTGAGTTCGAAGTGTTCGAATTCAAATTAGGGAATATGCGTTACATATATACGATATATTTAACCGCAATTTTGTTTTATTTACGAATTAAACAAAAAGAGAAAATCTGAGATATTTAAATAAGATTTAAATATCTTAATCAATTATGTGTCGGAATTGATTGGGATTGGCATTAGAATTAATATTAAATATTAATTAGATAGTTTAATTAATCATTTAATGTTACTTTAATTTGAAATTCATTATTCAAATTAATTGTTGAATTAAAATGAAGAAAGTCAAAATGTTGACTTTCATCTAATGGAAAAATCCATGTTAGTGGAATTTTGAGGTGTCAAAATTTGGTTTAACCAAACTTGCATGTTTGCCAAATAAACCCCACAAGTTTGAGTGGAATTTTGAGTGTCAAAATTTGGTGATCTCAAGTTTGCATGAACATGCAAACTTGACTCTTTAAATAGAGTGATCATGATATTTGGAGGGGATTCTTCATCTTGATGAAAAACCTTGAGAAAAACTTCTCACAAACACTCTCTTTCACATATACAAAATCCCTCCCAAGTTTAGTCACTCACCGGATTCCACAATCCCGTTCTAAGGCCGGAGGATAGTGGAGAAGACACTAGTGGTGGTTCGAAACCGGTTCGTGAGGCAAAAGGAGTTTGAACTACAAAAGGTTAGTATTTAAACTCATTAAGTTTTAATACTTATGAACATGCTAATTATTTACAATAATTGATGTTCGAAAAGTGCCTAAGATCCAAATTGCTTCCGCATGTGTTATATTAACACCATCAATTGGTATCAGAGCAAGTTTTAGGCACTTTATTTACATTAATTTGATCATGGTGGGTACCATTTCATGCATGAAATTTGTGGTTGCTAAAGTGGATGGTTTTGGTTTTGGCATTTTTTTTTATGCTTCCATTTGATACAATTATTGTAATAAGCCTAAGGTGTATGGGCTTTAATGAATGAAGAAAGGTCTGTAATTTTTATGGAGTCATTAGAGTCCATTTTAGGTTGTAATTGATCGAAAATGGAAGAGATAAGCAAGCTGAACCGAAGAAGATGGAAGAGGCGGTTTGGGTGTTTTTTCTGTCGTTGGGGACCGATTCAACATTTTTAAGGGTTGGTTTGTCCAGTTCGTGATCCTCGGGAGCGGCTCAAGTTATTTTTAATTATTAATGTAATAATTTAGTTAATTACTTGCTTTAAAATGCCAAAACCAACCCACTTTAATGTGTTTAATTAATTATTCATTATGAATGTATGTTTTAATTAAATAGAAAATGTATATGCATAAAGTATGTCATATAGATTTAAAATCCCACCATAGGCTAAGCATGTTTCATGCATTCCAAGTATGTTATAAGTGTTATAATGTATAGTATGCATGTCTTAGGGTTCCATGAGTTATAGATATAATTGTTATATTATTGCATGGAATGGATGATTATATAAATTGTTATATAAAGCATGTTATAGGTTATTTTCAACGTCATAAAATAAGGTAGACGTTAAAATCTATAATAAAGTTAAGTGCATGCTCACTAAGGGTTAAGAACCGAGCACGATCAATTTTAACAGTTAAAAAGGGTCGATGTCTTATAAAATTGCGGTTACGAGAAAGCTCACCTGGCACGATCTTGTCTAAGGATGAAGGTACTTAAGTTGACGGTTTACGGAACACCCACTACCGGGAGATCGGACCAGTACTTGAGCTTAGTTAGCCCAGTTTTATGAGCATGCTTAAGTGATGTAAGATTTAGAAAAATCACCTAGACTTAAGTTATATTTAATTAGCCGGAATATACTTAAGTAAAAAGTATACCCAACCATCTAAAATACTTAGTGGGAGGAAAAAAGTGTATAAGATACATCGTTTTCTCTTCACGCTCTCTGTAAAATTCACACAGTGAGATTCATGCTCGGCCTCGTGTCGCCCTGGGAGCGTCCTCCATTCGGAAGGTATTTGCATGAGTCAATAACAAGGTGAATTGAGAAAGTATTTATAGTAAGTGGGAGAAGGAAGTCAACACGTCCTATGGTCTCCACCACTAGGTTGCACCGTGAGATTCCCATGTTCCGCCTGCATGTTGCCCTAGAGCAACTACCCATTCGGAGGGTCGTAACATGGGAGTCGGAACAACACAAACTCCAGAAATGGATAGGATTTCTTAAGTCCATTCCCAACTTTGGCTTTCTCATTCGATAGCGTTGTTGGGACCGATTTCTGAGGTCTGAAATTGGTGGGTCACACTTGCGAAGAATTACTAAGAGTTAGTATATTCTTGACCAAAATAGCGATAACTAAAACACTATAGGAACAAGAGTTATTCTGGAATTAGTGTTTAAGTCAAGAATGACTTGGTTTAGTGAATGAGTGATTGACTACCCCTCGGTAGCAGTTGCTCTAACTCACTAAAGTATCATTGCAAATTAATAATGATTTGGGTGCATTATTATATTTGCTAAACCTGATTGGATTAAACAGGATTAAGTCAAATCACTAATAGAATTTTCTTTATATCACAGCATGACAAACTCAATAATACAATTACTCGCTTCTGAGAAATTAAACGGCGACAACTACACAACTTGGAAATCAAACCTAAACACAATACTAGTCATTGATGATTTAAAGTTTGTTTTAACTGAGGAGTGTCCTCCAAACCCAAACTCAAATGCAAACCGAACAGCTCGGGATGCATATGACAGATGGATAAAGGCAAATGACAAAGCCCGAGTGTACATTCTAGCCAGCATATCTGATGTTTTGGCTAAGAAACACGATGTTATGGGTACTGCTAAAGAGATTATGGAATCTCTAAAAGGGATGTTTGGACAACCGTCCTTCTCCCTTAGACATGAAGCCATAAAATACATTTACAACTGCCGTATGAAAGAAGGGACCTCAGTTAGAGAACATGTCCTGGACATGATGGTCCACTTCAATGTGGCAGAAGAAAATGAAGCTGTCATTGATGAGAAGAGTCAAGTCAGTTTTATCATGATGTCTCTTCCGAAGAGCTTCTTCCAGTTCCGCACCAATGTGGTTATGAACAAAATAGAATATAACTTGACTGCTCTTCTTAATGAGCTACAGACTTATCAGTCCCTCTTAACAAACAAGGGACAAACAGGAGAAGCAAGTGTTGCCATCTCCAAGAAATTACTACGAGGATCGTCCTCCAAAAATAAGTCTGGACCTTCAACTTCTAAAAGTGTTTTGATGAAGAAGAAGGGAAAAGGGAAAAATAAGATTCCTACTAACCGCAAGAACAAGGTTCAAAAAGCAGATAAAGGAAAATGTTTCCATTGCAACGAAAACGGGCACTAGAAGAGAAATTGCCCAAAATACCTTGCAGAGAAGAAAGCCGAAAAGACACAACAAGGTAAATATGATTTACTCGTTGTAGAAATGTGTTTAGTAGAGTATGACAACTCAACTTGGATATTAGATTCAGGGGCGACTAATCATATTTGTTCTTTTTACCAGGAAACTAGCTCCTGGAGAATGCTTGCGGATGGAGAGATAACACTCAGGGTTGGAACAGGAGAGGTTGTCTCAGCAAGATCAGTGGGAAATTTAAAGTTGTTTTTTGGAGATAGATTCATTATATTAGATAATGTACTTTTTGTTCCAGGAATGAAAAGAAATCTAATATCCATCTCTTGTTTATTAGAACAGTTGTATAAAGTATCTTTTGAAATTAATGAAGTGTTCATTTGCAAAAGAGGTATTCATATTTGTTCTGCAAAACTAGAAAACAACTTATATATGTTAAAACCGAGCAAAACAAAAGCTATTTTAAATACTGAGATGTTTAAAACAGCTGAAACTCAAAATAAACGACAAAAGATTTCTCCTAATACCTATCTTTGGCATTTAAGACTAGGCCACATTAATCTCAATAGGATTGAGAGATTGGTTAAAAGAGGACTTCTAAATAAGTTAGAAGACAATTCTTTACCTCCATGTGAGTCTTGTCTTGAAGGTAAAATGACTAAACGATCATTTTGCGAAAAAGGTTATAGAGCCAAAGAAACCTTAGAACTCGTGCATACAGATCTCTATGGTCCAATGAATGTCAAAGCACGAGGAGGGTATGAATATTTCATCAGTTTTATTGATGATTATTCAAGGTATGGCTATCTTTACCTAATGCATCACAAGTCCGAAGCTCTTGAAAAATTCAGAGAGTATAAGACTGAGGTTCAGAATCTATTAGGTAAAACTATTAAAACACTTCGATCAGATCGAGGAGGAGAGTACATGGATTTAAGATTTCAGGACTATATGATAGAACATGGAATAAGGTCTCAACTCTCAGCCCCTGGTATGCCTCAACAAAATGCTTGCGGCATCTCTAACTATTCGGTTAGCGTCGTGTATCAGAAAGGAGAAATAGAACTCTATTAGACATGGTTCGGTCTATGATGAGTTTCGCTCAATTACCCGATCCATTTTGGGGATATGCAGTGGAGACTGCTACATACATTTTGAACATGGTTCCTACTAAGAGTGTTTCAGAAACACCTTATGAGTTATGGAAAGGGCGTAAAGGTAGTTTACGTCACTTCAGAATTTGGGGATGTCCAGCACATGTGTTGTTGCAAAATCCCAAGAAATTAGAACGTCGTTCAAAATTATGTCTATTCGTAGGATACCCCAAAGAGACGAAAGGTGGTTTGTTTTATGATCCTCAAGAAAATAGAGTGTTTGTATCAACGAACGCTACATTCTTAGAGGAAGACCACGTAAGAAATCATCAACCTCGTAGCAAACTAGTATTAAGTGAGATTTCTAAAGAAGCTACTGATAAAACAACAAGAGTTGTTGATCAAGCTGGTCCTTCAACCAGAGTTGTTGATGGAGCTGACACTTCTGGTCAATCACATCCTTCTCAAGAGTTGAGAATGCCTCGACGTAGTGGGAGGGTTATAACTCAACCTGATCGTTACTTGGGTTTGGCAGAAACTCAAGTCATCATACCTGATGATGGCGTTGAGGATCCATTGACCTATAAACAGGCAATGAATGATGAGGATAGAGATCAGTGGATTAAAGCCATGAATCTTGAAATGGAGTCAATGTACTTCAATTCAGTCTGGGAACTTGTAGATCAACCGGATGGGGTAAAACCTATTGGTTGCAAATGGATCTATAAGAAGAAACGAGACCAAACCGGTAAGGTACAGACCTTTAAAGCACGACTAGTAGCAAAGGGTTATACCCAAAGAGAGGGGGTGGACTATGAAGAAACCTTCTCTCCTGTTGCTATGCTTAAATCAATAAGAATACTCTTGTCTATTGCCACATTTTATGATTATGAAATTTGGCAAATGGATGTTAAGACAGCTTTTCTAAACGGCAATCTTGAAGAGAGTATCTATATGGCTCAACCAGAGGGGTTCATTGAACAGGATCACGAGCAAAGGGTTTGCAAGCTTAAAAGATCCATTTATGGATTGAAGCAAGCATCTCGATCCTGGAATATAAAGTTTGATACTGCGATCAAATCTTATGGCTTTAAACAGAATGTTGATGAACCTTGTGTTTATAAAAGGATAGTCAACTCTACAGTAGCTTTCCTGGTGTTGTACGTTGACGATATCCTACTCATTGGAAATGATGTGGGAATTCTGACTGACATTAAGCATTGGCTGGCGACACAATTCCAAATGAAAGATTTGGGAGAGGCTCAGTTTGTTCTTGGAATCCAAATTGTTCGGAATCGCAAGAATAAAACACTAGCATTGTCCCAAGCATCATACATCGACAAAATGTTGATTCGATATAAGATACAGGACTCCAAGAAAGGATTATTACCTTTTAGGCATGGAGTTCATTTGTCGAAGGAACAAAGTCTTAAGACACCTCAAGAAGTTGAGGATATGAAACACATTCCCTATGCATCAGCGGTCGGTAGTCTGATGTATGCCATGCTATGTACCCGACTCGACATATGCTATGCTGTGGGAATTGTCAGCAGATATCAGTCCAATCCGGGACGTGCTCATTGGACTGCCGTTAAGAATATCCTCAAGTATCTTAGGAGAACGAGGGACTATATGCTAATGTACGGTGCTAAGGATCTGATCCTTACAGGGTACACTGACTCAGATTTTCAGACCGATGTAGATTCGAGGAAATCGACATCAGGATCTGTCTTCACTCTGAACGGAGGAGCAATAATATGGAGAAGCATAAAGCAAGGTTGCATTGCTGATTCTACCATGGAGGCTGAGTATGTTGCTGCTTGTGAAGCAGTGAAAGAATCTGTATGGCTTAGGAAGTTCTTAACTGATTTGGAAGTCGTTCCAAATATGCATCTTCCCGTCACTCTTTATTGTGATAACAGTGGAGCAGTTGCAAATTCAAAAGAACCAAGAAGCCATAAGCGAGGAAAACATATTGAACGCAAATATCATCTCATAAGGGAGATTGTGCAACGAGGAGATGTGATCGTCACACAGATAGCTTCAGAGCACAACATTGCTGATCCATTTACAAAGCCCCTCATGGCTAAAGTGTTTGAAGGGCACCTAGTGAGTCTAGGACTACGAGTTATGTAATTTAGGGCAAGTGGGAGAAAAGGCATCAGTATGTGATGCCCTAGTTTATTGTATTTCTCTCTGCTCAACGTTATAAAACCCAACTAGAGTTTTAGTCCAAGTGGGAGTTTGTTGGGTTTTATGTCCTAAAACTCATAGTTTGTAAACAAAGATATATTCTATTTTCAATAAAGTTATTATTGATGTTTATTCAGTAAAAATTGTTATTGAATAAAGTGAACTTTACGATCATTAATCTAAATCCAATAAACTAAGAACACTCTGGCTATAGTATGATTACTTGAACTATATGTAGAGACATAAGAGTGGATCAAGTTCAAGTATATAGTCAAAATGATCTATAGTATAAGGATAAGGCTGAGTACCTTATTCTGGGGACACTATGGATGCGGCCCACTTTTGTATATGATATAAACAATGTGATCACTAAATTGTGCATGTGGAAACATGTGAGTGGGGGCGTCCTATGCAATGAGTATTGCATAAGATCGGACCATGAAGAAAACCACTCTCACTTTATAAAGTCGTTTACTGTTGAGACTGATTTTCTTTTCATTCGATAACCTAGGTAACTCGGTTTTAATCCTGAGCTAACCATGAACTCCTGTTTATTCGGAATTATCCTTAGATTTGCATGGGTGAGAGTGGCTCTAGTTCGCCGACTCAACAGGCCTCCCATTTCAGGGGTAAGACTGGGTGAATGGCTAGAGACGTGGGGTGCAAGACGGAATTCACTCCTACCCACTTTTAGGGATAGAAGAAAGGTAGTTCCCTTAAGCACTGACTCCAGGTCTTGAACAAGGGGCCCCACCCTCTCATTGGCCTGAGAGGGATTCGGTTTACTGGTTGGACCACAAACCAATTGTTCATTAGAGGATCAGTGAGACATAAGGAACAAGAAGTAACTTTAGGGGTAAAACGGTAAATTGACCCAGCTCTAGTTACGAACAACCTGTGAAGGATCGACTTACTAATCATGGTCATATCAGATGGACAAAAATATATCTATAGTGAGGGGAGTGCAACTACTAGGCTATAGTGGAGTGTCCTAGTAGTTAACGAATGTTGGTTAACCAGGTTAATGAGTTTAATCGGTTAATCTTGGATCGTTGGAGCCCATGATCTATAGGTCCATTAGGTCCCTCTGCTTGCTCATATCGGACTAAACCATAGAACAGTGTGACGAGTGAGTTCGAAGTGTTCGAATTCAAATTAGGGAATATGCGTTACATATATACGATATATTTAACCGCAATTTTGTTTTATTTACGAATTAAACAAAAAGAGAGAATCTGAGATATTTAAATAAGATTTAAATATCTTAATCAATTATGTGTCGGAATTGATTGGGATTGGCATTAGAATTAATATTAAATATTAATTAAATAGTTTAATTAATCATTTAATGTTACTTTAATTTGAAATTTATTATTCAAATTAATTGTTGAATTAAAATGAAGAAAGTCAAAATGTTGACTTTCATCTAATGGAAAAATCCATGTTAGTGGAATTTTGAGGTGTCAAAATTTGGTTAACCAAACTTGCATGTTTGCCAAATAAACCCCACAAGTTTGAGTGGAATTTTGAGGTGTCAAAATTTGGTTAACTCAAACATGCATGCTTGCCACATAATCCCAAACATTTGAGTGGAATTTTAAGTGTCAAAATTTGGTGATCTCAAGTTTGCATGAACATGCAAACTTGACTCTTTAAATAGAGTGATCATGATACTTGGAAGGGATTCTTTCTTCATCTTGATGAAAAAACCTTGAGACAAACACTCTCTTTCACATATACAAAATCCCTCCCAAGTTTTAGTCACTCACCGGATTCCACAATCCCGTTCTAAGGCCGGAGGATAGTGGAGAAGACATTAGTGGTGGTTCGAAACCGGTTCGTGAGACAAAAGGAGTTTGAACTACAAAAGGTTAGTATTTAAACCCATTAAGTTTTAATACTTATGAACATGCTAATTATTTACAATAATTGATGTTCGAAAAGTGCCTAAGATCCAAATTGCTTCCGCATGTGTTATATTAACACCATCATTGACTCCTTCTAGAGATTCTTTCAGTTCGATTGTAGAAAGGTTCTTCTACCTCATTTGCAATCTCATCTTCGGATTTTTGGTTCTCGCCATCATTGTTAACGACATTGACAGATGAATCTTGAGGCGTCATGGCGGGATTTAGTATCCTGTCCAATTTTTCCTCTATCTTGGCCATTGCAGCCTCTTCTTTTGAAACCCTTTTTGTAAATATTTCGATATTTGCCAGTCTGAGTGGTATGAATCCAACAACTGATCACTTCCATGTACCCGAACGAGCAATTACAAGAAGCAATACAAAGAAGATTCAAGTATCAAATCAAGAAAATAATGGAGTGGCTGACATTGGAAAGTGATTAGAAGACTTGCCTTTGGTAGTTGAACTACCAATTAAGACAATTTATGAATGCCTTATTTTCTTCAATTTATATTTAATAACATTTATTAATAGTTTGTATGAATTGCCTTATATTCTTCAATTTGTATTTAATAGCATTTATTAGCATTTATTAGTGGTTGGTAACTGAACTTTATTTTGTTAGGGTTATCTTTTGGGCCTATTTAAAGGCATGTAATATTCATGCTTGGATGTTTTTTGGTTGAATACAGACAAAACCTTTGTTTCTTCATACCCTTTTGGTGTTATTCTTTTTCAAACCTTGCTTTTGGTTTGATATTTAAACCGATTCATTGAATTAGTTTTGATCAAGCTAATTTTGGAGTGAATTGTCTTGGTATCTAAGAGTGACCATCATAGATTCCAAGTTCGATCTAAGAGTCATTCATCTTCTAACAAGCTCTTGGTTGGAATCAATCCGTTAGGTTAGCTTTCTCTGTGAGCGTTTTGCAAGGATTCTAGAAGGACCTCTAGCTTTGCAAATTCCAGCATTGTAGGCGCTTATCATTTGGTATCAGAGCATTTGGTCAACGTTCTTTGGCCGCTCTAGAGGTGAAATATTTTTATTGTTATTTTTTTTGTATCAATTTTTTTTCTCTCTCAGATTATCGGGAAAAAAAAAAGAAAAAAAAAAAGAAAAAAATCAGTAGAAAAAAAAAATTCAGTTCTTATCATTTATTTTCAAGCTCTTGATCCTTGAGATACTAGTCTTAGCTTGTTAGAATTGATCGTTGAATTGGTTATAATCAAACTTAAAGCAAGATTGCACAAAAAAAAAAAAAAAAAAAAAAAAGCCAGCCTTTACATTCTTGACCTAGTACCAAAAGCCTACCTTTAAAAAGCCAGCCTTTAAATTTTTGTGAGAAGTGTGGAGAGGTCCCTTGATAACAAAATGTCACATAATGGAGAAGCAGTACCACCAGTACTAGATCTTAATACAACCATTCTTCAAGCAATTCAAGGTATGATGGAAATGAGGATGGAAGATAGACAAAAAAGAAGGGCGCAACAACAAAGACAAGAACGAACATTACAAGAAGATGAAGGTATAGTTAGTACAAGAAAGATAAGTTGAAGGAAGATGGAGAGGAAGAAATAACCATGCAACTATTATGCAACCTAGGAGGATGGAAAGAGTACATGAAGATAGAGATGGGGGAGTTAAACTCAAAATTCCACCCTTTTGTGGAACGATAGATTCTGAGGCATACTTGCAATGGGAAAGAAAGATAAAGCATGTGTTTGATTGCAACACCTATAGTGAAAATAAGAAGATTGTTAGATAAAACCTTTGTTTTTTCTTTATTTAGATTCACACGTTTACATTTAATTTTCCTTTGACCATTTGACAAACACGTCGAATGGATTAGCGAATTCTTAGACGTCAATTTTCTAGGAAGTGGCACAGATTCAGTTGGCCACTCTCCACCCATTTTTAGGATAGGTTGTATTTAAATAGGAAATCTGTTTACAAGATTTCATATCCGGATTTTGAAGAGCAGTCAAACTTTCAGTCCTTCTCTCTCTCTTATTTTACGCATTGTATCTTTCTTCCAACAACCTCCTGTCGACAATATCCTCTCGGTGATTTCCCTGGTCGATTATCGAAATTCAACAAGTGGTATCAGAGCCTCGTTGAAGCGATCGGTAGTATACCATCACAGAAGAGCCAATCTATCAACAATCAAGTTGAATAGCTCAAGTGGTCAGAGTGTCGACCTAACAACACACAGGTCTCAGGTTCGAGTAGAAGAAAATGCAAAGGGCGAAAATAAGCACATCGTGGGGTCCATCCCGAGCAAACTCGCTCACTCCTCCACGCCGGCGTCAAGTGCCGGCATCTCCATCACCACCACGAAGAGGCCGACGTCGTGATGACGGGCGTCGAGGTGTCATTGAGCGAGTGATCAGGGAGACAACGACCGCCGTCGTTCAGTACCCGATGTTGACAAGGTCCAATTACAACGAGTGGGCCTTATTGATGCGCGTCAACCTACAGGCGCATGGGTTATGGCACGCTGTCGAGCCAGAGGAAGGAGAAACAATCGAGTACCGGGGAGGATCGGCTGGCGTTCGCCGCCATATTACGATCTGTGCCCCCAGAGATGTTGGCATCTCTCTCCACCAAGCGCACCGTGCAATCGGCCTGGGAAGGAATTAAATCCCGTCGGGTCGGTGTACAGCGAGTGCGGGAATCCAACATTGAGCAGCTGCGGAAGGAGCTCTCGGGGATCTCCTTTAAGGACGGCGAATCCGTGCACGCCTAAAGCTCCGTGATGACACCGGCGAGAGCAATGGGCCCTCCAGCCGCAAAGGCGGTAAGAAGCCGTGGAAATCTCGATGGCGCATGCACAGGAAAGAGGCGGATCAAAAGAAGGAGGAGTCGACTGATGACGGGCCAATCCAGTGCTCGTACTATGGGAAGAGAGGTCACCTGAGCAAGAATTGCTGGAGCAAGCTCAGGAACAAGGAGACGGCCGAAAAGGCCCATGTGGCTCAATCCGAGGAGGATGAGCCGGCCCTTTTCATGGTGACTGCATCAGTCCTACCTGACCTCGAACCTGAGGAAGAGCTCCCCAAATCCACAGAGGTAATCGACGATGGCATAACTGCTCCGGTGAGCGTCGAACCCGAGGAAGAGCTCCCCAAATCCACAGAGGTAATCGACGACGGCATAACTGCTCCGGTGAACGTCGAACCCGAGGAAGAGCTCCCCAAATCCACAGAGGTAATCGACGACGGCATAACTGCTCCGGTGAACGTCGAACCCGAGGAAGAACTCCAACTGTGCATAACAAATGCACCTGGGGAGCCAATTTGACTAAAGGAGGAGCGAGTGCTCGCTCAAATCGGTGAAAGAGGCGAGCAGCAAGAGCACCGGCGATGGGTCCTCGACACGGGGGCATCAAACCATATGACCGGGGCCAAGTCTGCGTTCTCCGAGCTTGACTCGGGGATTCGCGGGACGGTGAAATTCGGCGATGGCTCCGTCGTCGAGATCGAAGGGCACGGCACCATCCTATTCGTCGGCAAGGGAGGCAATCATCACAAGCTGACCGGCGTCTACTTCATCCCGAGACTTAAGGCTAATATTGTGAGCCTGGGTCAACTCGATAAGGCCGGCTGCCACATTTCCATCAAACGCGGGCTACTTAGGATCCGCGATGATCGACGACGGTTGCTCACGCAAGTTCGGTGCACGACAAATTGCCTTTACATCCTAAAGCTAGAGATAGAGCAACCAGTCAACTTCTCGGCCAGGTACCGGAAGATGGAAGATGGAAAACCTATTAGGAAGAGGTGAACCACCTGGACTGGCGGCGCGCCAACTCGAAGAAGAGGCGGCCGAACAAGACGTGGAGTCTCTGGAGGACATGCCGCCAGGGACACCGAGCAACCGGTCAACCTCTCGGCCAGGTACCGGAAGATGGAAGACCTATTAGGGAGAGGTGAACCACCTGGACTGGCGGCGCGCCAACTCGAAGAAGAGGCGGCCGAACAAGACGTGGAGTCTGGAGGACATGCCGCCAGGGACACCGAGCCATAGGGCTCAAAACGGAGTTCAAACGAAACGAAATAAGGCAGAAGAGGACATGCCGCCAGGGACACCGAGCCATAGGGCTCAAAACGGAGTTCAAACGAAACGAAATAAGGCAGATATAACACAGGTTTTAGGAGGAGATTGTTAGATAAAACCTTTGTTTTTTCTTTATTTAGATTCACACGTTTACATTTAATTTTCCTTTGACCATTTGACAAACACGTCGAATGGATTAGCGAATTCTTAGACGTCAATTTTCTAGGAAGTGGCACAGATTCAGTTGGCCACTCTCCACCCATTTTTAGGATAGGTTGTATTTAAATAGGAAATCTGTTTACAAGATTTCATATCCAGATTTTGAAGAGCAGTCAAACTTTCAGTCCTTCTCTCTCTCTTATTTTACGCATTGTATCTTTCTTCCAACAACCTCCTGTCGACAATATCCTCTCG
>NW_019268522.1:6366924-6401717 GCF_002738365.1 Cucurbita moschata | reverse complement strand
GAGGACATGCCGCCAGGGACACCGAGCCATAGGGCTCAAAACGGAGTTCAAACGAAACGAAATAAGGCAGATATAACACAGGTTTTAGGAGGAGATTGTTAGATAAAACCTTTGTTTTTTCTTTATTTAGATTCACACGTTTACATTTAATTTTCCTTTGACCATTTGACAAACACGTCGAATGGATTAGCGAATTCTTAGACGTCAATTTTCTAGGAAGTGGCACAGATTCAGTTGGCCACTCTCCACCCATTTTTAGGATAGGTTGTATTTAAATAGGAAATCTGTTTACAAGATTTCATATCCAGATTTTGAAGAGCAGTCAAACTTTCAGTCCTTCTCTCTCTCTTATTTTACGCATTGTATCTTTCTTCCAACAACCTCCTGTCGACAATATCCTCTCGGTGATTTCCCTGGTCGATTATCGAAATTCAACAAAGATGAGACTTGCTATTACCGAATTTACCAATCATGCTGGTGATTGGTACCAACATCTCAAATCCGAGAGAAGAAGAAAAGGGGAGGATCCAATAGAGACTTGGGAAGAACTTAAAGAAGCCATGAGAAAAAGGTATGTTCCAAAACATTATGAAAGAAATTTGAAAACTAAATTGCAAGGTTTGAGGCAAGGAACAAAAAGTGTGGCAGAATATTATCAAGAGATGGAGACTATGATGGAAAGAGCAAATGTTAGAGAAGAAGAAGAAGATACCATGTCTAGATTCCTTGGAGGTTTGAATCGAGAAATTGCTCATCTTGTTGACAGAAATCCACCACCATATCTGGAAGACATGTATCACTATGCTCTCAAAATTGAAGACCAATTGAAGGAAGAAAAAGAGCATTCAAAGAGGTACACATCATGAACTAACACCTTTTCAATGTTGGAAGTGCAAAGGGTTTGGACACATGAGCAAAGAGTGTGCTAATAAAAAAGTTATGGTGATAAGGAATGGTATACTTGATTCAGATGATGAATGTGAGGATCATGATTCACAGCTTTTGGAAGAAATCGCAGCATATAGTGATGATGAGTATGTTGAAGAAGGTAATTCCATATCTTTAATCACAAGAAAGGTAGTCAATGTTCAAATCAAGGAAGAGAAATTTGAAGATCAAAGGGAAAACTTGTTCCACACAAGATGTTTGATCAAAGGAAACCCATGCAACTTGGTAATTGATAGTGGAAGTTGCACAAATGTGGTAAGCAGCTTCCTTGTAAAAAGACTTCAACTTTTTGTCCATCCCCATCCAAAACCATACAAACTTCAATGGTTGACAAACAAAGAAGAAATTAAGGTGAATTCCCAAGCTCTCATTTCTTTTACTCTTTGAAGATATAAAGATGATGTTCTTTGTGATGTTGTACCAATGCATGCGGGAGACATCTTATTCGTCCGACCTTGGCAATATGATAGAAAGGTAACATTTGATGGTTTGACGAACAAGTATACTTTTATTTTGTTTCGGAAGAAATTTACTTTACTTCTATTGTCTCCATATGAAGTACGTTGTGATCAATTGAAATTACAGAAGAAAAGAAAAGAATATGAAGAAGAAACTAAGGTAAAAGAGAGAGATAAGAGTGAAAAAAAAAAAAAAAAAGAGTAAAGTGAGGGGCAAAGGATGAGTGAAAACCATGAGAGAAAAAAATATATATTTTGAAGAAAAGAGAGAAAATGTGAGTTTGGTTATAAGAATGGGAGAAATGAGGAATATGTTAGCCCAAGAACCAAAATTTGTACTTATGTGAAAAGGAACGTGTTTAGCAATGGAACCAAAAACTGACGATGCTTTGCCAAGTGCTTTTAAGTCTCTTTTGCAAGAATTCAATGACATATTTCTACATGAAGATGCATGTACGGGGTTACCCCCTCTAAGAGGGATTGAACACCAAATTGACTTCGTACTTGGGGCAACTCTTCGAAATATGGCTGCCTATAGGACCAATCTCACCGAGACTAAGGAGATTCAGTGACAAGTGGAAGAACTCATGGATAAAGGATATGTTCAAGAAAGCATGAGTCCTTGTTCGGTTCCTGTGATTTTGGTACCCAAGAAAGATGGCACGTGGATGATGTGTGTTGATTGTCGAGCCATCAACAAGATAACGGTAAAGTATCGATACCCTATTCCTAGATTGGATGACATGTTGGATGAATTATATGGTGCTAATCTGTTTTCAAAAATAGATCTCAAAAGTGGTTATCATCAAATTCAAATGAATGTGGGAGATGAGTGGAAAACGGCTTTCAAAACAAAGTTTGGGCTTTATGAGTGGCTCGTTATGCCATTTGGCCTTACAAATGCACCAAGTACTTTTATGAGGTTAATGAATCATGTTTTGAGAGACTATATTGGAAAATTTGTTGTTGTATACTTTGATGATATCCTTGTTTACTCAAAAAGCTTGAATGATCATATTTTGCACGTTAAGAAATATTTGTTTAAACTTAGAGAAGAGAAGTTTTATGCCAACTTCAAAAAGTGCAGTTTTTGTCTAGACTAAGTCAACTTCCTAGGGTTCTTAGTTGGAAAGAAGGGAGTACAAGTTGATGAAGAAAACGTAAAAGCTATTAGAGAATGGCCAACACCCACAAATGCAACCGAGGTAAGATCTTTTCATGGTTTCGCTAGTTTCTATAGGAGATTCATTAAGGATTTCAGTATCATAGCATCACCATTTAATGAAATTTTTAAAAAGCATGTGAAATTTGAATGGAAGGAAAAACAAGAGAATGCATTCAATGAACTGAAAGATAAATTAACCAATGCACCTTGTCTTGCTTTACCTAACTTTGATGCAAGTGGGATAGGCATAGGGGCTGTTTTAATGCAGGAAAAAAGGCCAATCATGTTCTTTAGTGAAAAGCTTAATGGAGCACAACTCAACTATCCGACTTATGACAAAGAGTTATATGCACTAGTGAGGGCTTTGCAAGTTTGGCAACATTATTTGTGGCCAAAAGAGTTTGTTATTCATACGGACCATGAAAGTTTGAAGCACCTCAAAAGCCAAACAAAGCTAAATAGGAGACATGCTAAATGGGTGGAATTCATTGAGACGTTTCCTTATGTAATCCATTACAAAGAGGGGAGGGATAATGTGGTCGCAGATGCATTATCAAGAAGGTATGCTTTATTTTCTTTCCTTACTCCAAAAATTCTTGGTTTTAAACACATGATTGAATTGTACAAAGTTGAAAAATCTGAATTTTATGATGTGTATATGCAATGTTTAGAAGGGAAATATGTGCAAGATCATATGGTGTTCGATGATATGCTTTTTAGGAAGGGTAAAATTTGTATCCCTAGATGTTCTATTCGAGAGTTACTTGTGAAGGAGGCTCATGGGGGAGGACTTATGGGACATTTTGGAGAATTTAAAACATATAGCATGTTGTGTGAACATTTTTATTGGTTGAAAATGAGGAAAGATGTGAACAAAGTATGCCAGCAATGTTTTAAATGTAAGGAAGCTAAGTCTAAGACAACCACATGGTCTTTACCAAAGACTAGAAAACACCATGATAGCATTTTTGTAGTGGTTGATAGGTTTAGTAAGATGGCACATTTCATTCCATGTAACAAAACAAATGATGCTACCAACATAGCTAATCTATTCTTTAAGGAAGTGGTTAGATGGCATGGTATTCCAAAAACCATTGTTAGTGACAGGGATGTAAAATTTTTAAGCCATTTTTTGAAGGTTTTGTGGGGAAAGTTGGGAACTAATGATATGAACCAAGAGACAACAATCATAGAATATACTTCAATGAAGATGTGAAGAAAAGGTTGTCAAAATTATCAAAAGATGTTTAAATTCATGTCACATTGAAGAAGAATGAAGTTTGATTGTTACAAATTTTGGGTGGGTTACAATTGAGAGTTATTATATTTCATTAATGTATTTTAAGACTTTTTATTTATTTAGGTTACATTTACATAATGGCTAATTATGGCCATAAAGTATGAATGTTACAAATCTTGGAATGCCTTTAATAGTTTCATTTTTTAGGCTATATAAAGCCTTGTATGTTGTATTTATAAGTAGAGACTTGGAAAATATAGTAAAAGAAGCATTTGTGCTTTTCATTAGGCAATAGCTAAGTTTTTTTTTTGCAATTCTATGTAGTTTAGGTTGCATGTAAAATCATTCAAGCTCGACATGATCAATCTTGCTTGTGGAGTGATTTGAATCTCAAGCAAGTGTTCTTGCCTTCAGATATTTGATCAACAAGAATCATTCAAGCTAGACATGATCGATCTTGCTTGTGGAGTGATTCGAATCTCAAACAATGTTCTTACCTTGAGATATTCGATCAACAAGGTACCTTTCACAACAAACAATCGTTGAAATTGTGACTACCACTTAAAACTCCTACTTCGAGCACATACAATGAAGGTGTAGACAGTTAGGTCAACTTCAAGCAACGAAATAATTTGATCTATAGATAGCATGATTGTGGTAAATATCGTAATGTTAAGGGAATCGTTATTATAGAGTATAGAGAGGTCATAAATGTCAAATATCGTAAAATTAATTTTTGATAGAACGGAAATTGAAAATCCTATTTTAAACGACTCTCATCTGTCTCGCTCGTGTGTATGTCATTGATGATGTGTATGTTTATGTGCATGGATGGGATGGATGATGATGAAGCCATCTTTGAAAAATGGTCACATTCATATAATAGCGCCCTAAGCTATGGGAGCCATTCAATTAGCCCAATGTAGACATGTCATCTCCACCATACAATACACACACCAAACCCTATTTCAAACCATTTTTTAAGTCACCAAAAACACCGGTTCAATATTCACTGTTCAAGTCTAAAACGCGTCAAAATCATCTGCAGCTGAAGCTATCTCATTCCCTGAACAACGTGGGCTAGGAGAGGAGGAGTATGCCCCGTAGTGACTACAACTGATTCATCTCCACGTCTCTTTCGTCGTACAGACAGTGGAAGAACAACGGATGGGAATTAGGGCAGCCTTGCCTCAACAAAATAAGATTCTAGCACAAAATTCCTTTGTCGAGATTACTCTCCTCAAAACCCACTGAACTATAATTGAGATGAGAAAACTCTTAAAGTTAAATTATAAATTTAGTTTTGAAATCACTTTGAAAAGCACAAATGCTTCTTTTACTATATTTTCCAAGTCTACTTACAAATACAACATACATGGCTTTATATAGCCTCAAAATGAAACTACTAAAGGCATTCCAAAAGTTGTAACATTCATACTTAATGACCATAATTAGCCATTATGTAAATGTAACCTAAAGTAAATAAAATGTCTTAAAATACAATAACTCTAAATTACTCTAAACTGTAACCCACCCAAAATTTGTAACAATCAAACTTCATTCTTTTTCAATGTGGCATGAATTGAAACATCTTTTGATAATTTCAACAATATTTTCTTCAGATCTTTATTGAAGTATATTGTATGATTGATATCTCTTGGTTCATATCAACTAAGCTTCTATTTTCTACAACATGTCACCCCCAAACGGATGGATAAACTGAGGTTGTTAATAGAACATTAGGAGCCTTACTTAGGTCACTAATTTCTAAAAATCATAAGTCTTGGGAAGAGACTCTACCTTTTGTTGAATTTGCATACAATAGAGCAATACATAGCACCACTCAGTGTTCACCTTTTGAGGTTGTGTAAGGATTTAATCCTTTAACTCCTCTAGATTTATCGCCTTTGCCACCTAATATGTTTGCTAATGATGCAGCTTCTTCAAGAGCCGAATACATAAAAAAAATTCACAAAGACATAAAAGAAAGAATTGAAAACAAAAATAAAAAACTAGTCACGCGCAAGAACAAAGGAAGAAAGAAATTGATTTTTAAATAAGGTGACTGGGTTTGGGTTCATCTACGAAAGGAAAGGTTTCCAAGTCAGAGAAAGTCTAAACTTCAACCAAGAGGAGATGGTCCTTTTCAAGTACTAGAGCGGATCAATGACAATACATACAAGCTAGATCTCAGAGGTGAGTACAATGTAAGTTCAACTTTTAATGTGGCTGATTTGACTCCATTTGATGTAGTGAATGAAGACCTTGATTTGAGGACAAATCCTCTTAAAGAAAGGGAGGATGATATAAATTCAACTACTGACCCTTTGCATGTACCCGAAGGACCAATTACAAGAAGCAAGGTTAAGAAGATTCGAGAGACCTATACATTGCATCTTCGAAAGCTAGCTAGTGTACAAGTTGAAACAAAGATTTTTTAGCCCAAAAATCTTTATAGCATTAGCATATCAAATCAAGAAGATAATGGAGTGGCTGACATTGGAAAGTAATTAAAAGACTTGCCTTTAGTAGTTGAACTACCAATTAAAACAATTTATGAATTACCTTATTTTCTTCAATTTGTATTTAATAGCATTTATTAGTGGTTGGTGGCTGAACTTTATTTTATTTTTTGGTTGAATACAGACAAAATCTTTGTGTTTTTCTTGATAACCTTTCGGTGTTATTCTTTTTCAAACCTTGCTTTAGGTTTGATGTTTAAACTGATTCATTGAATTAGTTTTGATCAAGCTAATTCTGGAGTGAATTGTCTTGGTATCTAAAAGTGACCATCATAGATTCCAAGTTCGATCTAAGAGTCATTCATCTTCTAACCAGCTCTTGGTTGGAATCAATCCGTTAAGTTAGTTTTTTCTGTGAACGTTTTGGCAAGGATTCTAGAAGGACCTCTAGCTTTGCAAAATCCAACATTGTTGGGGCTTATCATGCTTCATCTTCGGCCAACAAAAGTGTTTATACAACATCTTATAAACTTTATTAATCCTAAGATGTCCCATTAAGGCACCACCATATGCTTCTCTCAAAAACAAATCTTTTATAGAGCATTTAGGAATACAAAGCATACTCTTAGTAATTAAAAATTTATGAAACACAAAATAATCATCCACCACTTTTTTTGCAAGACAAGATGCATAAATAGTTCTAAAGTCTTGGTCATCTCTATATAATTCAATAATATGCTCAACTCCAAGAATTTTTGCACTAAGAGAAGTAAAGAGATCATACCTTTTATATAACACATGAGCTACTGTATTATTCTTACCTTGCTTATACTTGATGACATACGAAAATGTTTCAATAAATTCCACCCACTTTACATGTCTACGGTTCAGTTTGCTTTGACCCTCCACATACTTCAAGTTTTCATGATCAAAGTGGATCACAAATTCTCTAGACCATAAGTAGTGTTGCGGCACATGCAATATATGAACTACAAACAATTCTTTATCATAGGTAGGGTATTTCAATATTGCCCCATTTAGTTTTTCACTAAAATACACTAACGACTCTTCATCTTGAATTAAAATAGCACTTATGACCAAACCACATGCATCACATCCAATTTCAAAAGTTTTATAAAAGCTACGCAAAACAAATAATGATGAATTGCTTAATTTGTTCCTAAGCAATTTGAATGCATACTCTTGCATTCCTCCCCATTTAAGAACAACATTCTTTTTCACTAAGTCATTCAATAGTTCAGTTATGGTTCTAAAATCGTTTATAAATCTCTTATAGAGGTTAGCTAACTCATGAAAACTCCGAACTTTACGTGGACTCTTTGGTGTTGGCAAATCCATAATGAATTTAACTTTGTCTCTATCTAATGCTATTCTACTTTTATCAACTATGAAGCTAATAGAGTGAACTTGTTCCATGCAAAAACTACCCATATTAAAATTAAATTTCTCTTTTCTATGTGTAATCAAGACTAATTTAACATGCTCCACATGCTCAAAGCAAAATCTTCAAATAAATTATAATATCATCAATATAAACAACATGTTTTCTTATATATATTGATAAGATAAGGAATCAATACAAGGGGAATAAGATTCGGATTACCTTGTTGATCGAATATCTCAAGGCAAGAACATTGTTTGAGATTCGAATCACTCCACAAGCAAGATCGATCATGTCTAGCTTGAATGATTCTTGTTGATCAAATATCTCAACGCAAGAACACTTGATTGAGATTTGAATCACTCCACAAGCAAGATTGATCATGTCGAGCTTGAATGATTCTACATGAAACCTAAACTACATAGAATTGCAAAGAAACTTAGCCATTGGCTAAAGAAGAGCACAAATGTTTCTTTTACTCTATTTTCCAAGTCTACTTAAAAATACAACATACATGGCTTTATATAGCCTCAAAATGAAACTATTAAAGGCATACCAAAAGTTGAAACATTCATACTTAATAACCATAATTAGTCATTATGTAAATGTAACCTAAAGTACATAAAAAGTCTTAAAATACAATAACTCCAAATTACTCTAAATTGTAACCCACCCAAAATTTATAACAATCAAAATTCATTCCTCTTCAATGTGGCATGAATTGCTTGATAATTTTGACAACATTTTCTTCGCATCTTCGTTGAAGTATATTGTATGATTGATGTCTCTTTGTTCATATCATATTTTCTCAAAATGTTATATATTAAACGCATAGGTGTACTAGGAGTATTAGTTAACTTAAAAGGCATAACAAACCATTCATACAATCCAAACTTAATATTGAAAGTCAGTTTCTATTCATCTCCTATATGCATTCTAATTTGATGATATCCATATTTCAAAATAATTTTTATAAATAGACACGAATCATGCAATAAATCAAGCATATCGTGAACCTAGGAATAGGATGTCGACACTTTACCGTGATTTTGTTGATGACTCTATTATCCATGCATATGCGCCAAGTTTCATCTTTCTTTGGCACCAATAAGTCTCGTATAGAACATGGACTCAAACTTTCTCATAGATAGCCCTTCTCCATGAGCTCCTCCACTTGCCTTTAAATTTCTTTTGTCTCGGTTGGATTGACCCGATAAGCTGGCTTATAAGGAATGACAGTCCTTGGAATGAGGTCTATTTTACGTTCAGTACCTCTAATGGGAGGTATTTCTTTATCTTGAAACATGTCTTCAAATTCCTGTAAAAGAGATTGGAAAACACTAGGCAAAACTAAGTTGTTATAGTTAGAGACCAAAAATCCTCCATTGTACATAAGTACAAAGATCGATTTTTGTGAAAACCTTCTCACCTCTCCAACTGTAGCCAAATAACTCTCTCTCTTCCTTTTTTTCTTCAATTTCATCTCTTTTTTCATTCTTCTTTTTTTCTCTTTGATTTTTCTCTATTTTTTCACTCAACTCTTGTTTATCTTTTAACTCTTTTTCTCAAACTCTTTCTTTCTTTCCTCCAACTTTAATTGATCAGTAAATACATTTGCAGAACTCAAAGGTACAAGAGTGGTTTTTCTACCATCTTTGACAAAAGAATACCTATTCAAATAGCCGTCATACATAACCCTCCTGTCAAATTGCCATGGTTGGTCAAGCAATATATCTCCAGCTTGCATTGGTAATACATCACAAAGAACTTCATCTTTATATTTTCTCAAAGTAAAAGATATTAAAGCTTGGGAAACTACCTTCATTGTTCCACTATCATTGAGCCATTGGAGATTGTAAGGTTTAGGATAATCTTGGGTTGGAATTTGTAACCTTTTGATAAACATGGTACTTACAACATTGGTGCAACTTCCACTATCAATGACAAGACTACAAGCAGTCCCCTTGACGAAACATCGCGTGTGGAACAGGTTGTCTCTTTAATCATCAACATCATTCTCCGTAACTTGAGTTTTAACAAGTCTTCTTGTTATAAGTGCCAAATGAATCCCATCTTCCAGTTCCTCCTCCTGGTTTCTGTAACACCGCTCTTGAAGATCGAGTAACTCCTCTTTCCTCACAGAAATTGAGTGGCTCTGATACCTTTCCTATGCTTAATGACTTGAGCCCTTACAATTTACATGAACACTGTCATACTAGCTTAATATATTTACATTTAATACATATATTTACATATAATTACATTTTCCTTTCCATATTCATCAATTTCTCAATGAAAATAGGAACTTCTTTTTCATCAATTACTTGATGAAAGAGGAAGGCCATAGAAAGTAGGAAAAGATACATTAATAATAGAGGAAAAATAAAAATCCAAAAGATGGAAAGTTGAAGAAGTAGAGTGGGAATATGTCACGAGACATTCCACTCACGAATTTATTTATTTTTTTTAAAATAGTTTAACGACTATTCAGTCATTGATATGATGATATTTACAAAGGTGGTTGAGAATCCAAAAATGGATCATTGAGAGCATAAATCGTGTCTTCATCTTCTTCTTCTACAATAGAAGGAGAAGACGTCGAACCGATTGATGCGGCCTCTTGAAGAAGCTTTTGAAAATCAGCTTCAGAAGTTGTCTGGGCTAATGCAGCGAGGAGCTTCGACTTTGAATTAAGAAATTCGGAGGTCCTCTTCTTGGATAAATCCTGAAGGTGGCCATTCTCAGATAGCCAGACCTTTACCGCTTTGATGTCTGCGTGGGTATAAGTATATTTATCCCACCATTTGATTTTGATAGTTTTAAAGACCTGTTTTATTTGGTCTTCGGTTTCTTTAATTTGAAAATTCCAAGTTAAAATCCAAGGAATTTGGAAGTATACATAAAAGCACATGGTTAATGGAAATGGGGTTTTGAATATATTTTGAACGAAGTAGTGCAACGATTCCTGTATTGAAACTGGAAATATATCTTTGGCTGATCCAAAGATATTCCATCATTTCATGAACCAAAATGGTTAATGAATTTTATGAGCATTCTGGCAGAATTGAATAAACCATGAGTGCTCGTAATTTTGATACCAAATGACATTGAACCATGCCATCTGATAGTCTCTGTATGAGTAAGAATGAGGAACAAAAGGTTTTGAAAAAGTCTTCTCTGTGTATGGATCTTGATTCCAATACGTCGGGTTCATGACTTTGAAAATTTTTAATTTTGAATACGCAATTTTCGAAGGATTATTGCGACTCGGGATATGAATAATTTCAATGGACTTTGTGTCGACTAGAATGAATTCATAAAACCTTCTGGTTTTATAAAGATCTTCTGGGATATAAAAGAATCTCGATGGATAGGCCTTTTTAATGACTTCGCCAATTTTTAGGTCGTCGTATTCTGGTTCTACCAGAGCTTCTGGTATAGACACAAATTTTTGAAAATAGGTCCTGATTTCAGGAACTGGAGAGAATCGAATGGGAACAACCGCGTCCGAGTAGGTTGAGGGGACAGAGGGTCCCTTTGAAGTGGAAGAGACAGTAGGTCTCGATGGAGTAACGGCAAATGGCCGTGTTGAAGAGGCAGAAGGCCTCGTCGGAGTGATAACCTCTGCCTGTTTTTGAGAAAGCCTTGCTTTAGATCTGGTCACCAATGTGAAACTAGCATCCATCGCGTAGCTGTCGGATGTCATTTGAATAGGGGGTGTTCGATGAAGCAGTGAGCTTCTTTCCTTTCTCTAACGTTTTCTTTTCGGTCATCTCTAGATGGAAGAGTAGCTAGGGAGAGTCTTTCTTTGAGAGTAAGAATCTCTTGAGAGGTAATCTGCCAAAGGGTTTTCGACCCCTTTTATAGGCAAAATTTGGAAGTCGAAGCAAGATAAAATGGCTTGCCATCTAGCAAAAATCTGTTTAGATACAAGATTCTTGACATCTTTTTCTAAAACAAATTTAGATGCCCTAGAATCTGTTTTGATAATAAAGCTTTTATTAATTAAATCACTTTGGAATTTTTGTACACAAAGTGCTATTGAAAGTATTTTTTTCTTTACTCTTGAGTAATTTTTTTGAGTAGAATTCCATATTCCCGAATGAAAGTGGACAATGGATTCTTTCTTATCAAGGGACTGTTTTAGGATTCCTACATATCCGATATCGGATGCGTCGGTCTCCACTATTAAACTAGCCCTTGAGTTTATCAGCGATAAACATGGAATTGACTTGACAAGGGATTTGATTTATTGGACTGTTTTGGTGTGTTCTTCAGTCTAGGGCTATGGATTCTTTTTGAGCCGTTCAAAAAGTGGTTTGCAAATGGGTCTGATATTTTGAAGGAAATCAGACACATAATTGAGACATCCCAAAAATCTTTGTAGTTGGGTTTTATCTGTAATTTGGTCCGGAAAGTTTGAGGCAAACTCAATGGACCTTTGAATGGGTTTAATTAGACCCAAATGAATTTCAAATCCAAGATAACCGATTTTTGTTTGAAAAAGTTTAATTTTTGGTTTAGACACAACTAAACCATTTCTTTTACTTTCGTAAAAAATGTTTGAAGATGCTTTAAGTGTTGATCAATGTTTTGAGAAAAAATCAGAACATCGTCAATATAAACAATTGAAAAGTCTTAGAAAGGATTGAAAATATCGTTCATAATCTTTTGAAATTCGGATTGAGCGTTTTTTAGCCCAAATGGCATAACGTTCCATTCGTATTGTCCGAAAGGGACATTGAAAGCCGCTTTATACTTGTCTTTTTCCAAAATCTGGATTTTGGCAAATCCAGATTTCATATCAAATTTTGGAAATACTTTTACATTTGAAATTCTTTGTATTAAATCTGATTTATTTGGAATTGGATATCTAATCCATTCCAAAACCTTATTTAAGGGTTTGTAGTTTATTACCAGTCACGGGACTCCACGTTTCTTCTTTGCTTGGTTGTTGACGTAAAAAGCCGCACATGACCAGGGGCTCTTTGACGGTCTAATAAGACCCTTCTGCAAAAGTCATTGATTTCTGCTTTGCAGAATGTTAGTAATTCTCTATTCATTTGAATAGGTCAGGCCTTCGTAGGAATATTTTTCTCCTCGAAGTTTTTGACATAAGGAAGATCAACTATGTGTTGCTTCCTATTCCAAAAGGCATTAGGGATAGTTGAACAAATCTCCGTTTCTATTTGAGTTTGTAAAGTTTTGATTTTAGACTGAACCATTTTATTTTGAATCTGTTCTTCTATTCTTTTTAATGAAATTTCTTCCTTTGAAAAAGAAATTTATTTTTCCTTATAATTTTGTACATTTATTAATTGAATAATTGTACTCTTTTGAAGGTTATTTATTTCACTCACCCTTATGGGTGAAAGGAAATTAAATTTTATCTTCTTTCTTAAGGCCTTTGACTCTAACCCTTTTTCAGTTATTTTAAAAGGATATAATTGAGTAATGAAAGGAGTACCTAGGATTAACTCTTGTCCTAAGTCCTTTACTAAAAGGAAGGAATTTACGAAGCAAATTCCATCATTGCAAACATGAACTTTTGATAGTTTGTAATTAATTTTGAGTTTGTTGTTGTTTGCACCTCTAAGGCCCTTAGTAGTTTTTTCAAAATACTTTGTAGGTTACTTGAATGCAATTTTGATCGGCTCCAGTATCTATGAGAGCTTTTAGTGTGATTTTGAAATCATAAATTTTGAAGGTAACGAGAGCGTACCATTTTTGATATTGAGAAGTGGTGATGGCTCCAACGAAGGAATTTTGAAAGTCTTCTTCGTCGAGGTTCGGTTGCGCCGTTCCCCTTGGTTCGGGCAGCCTTTCCTGAAGATTGAGAATATCTCGACGAAGCAACTCGCCAACAGATATTAAACCACTATGTCGTTAGGCCAACTACTCAAATCATCAAAGAAGATGGTCTATCAACCAGGACCGAAGTACAACACGAAAGGGTAGAAGATGTTGTCAACACCCTCATCTACACCCTTATAGAATTCTTTGTTGGCGACCCTCTGAAATACCAGGAAAGATCCGCCGAAATACTCATGAACCTGAAGTGCCCCACCTTAGGAGATTTCATGTGGTACAAAGACATGTATTTCAGCAAAGTTCTTATAAGAATAGACAGTTCGTTTGAATTCTGGAAAGAGAATTTTGTCAATGGACTACCAAACACTTCTCAAGGAGGATCAAAGACGGTCTGAAGATGAAGTATAATGGAACAATTCCATGGCAGACTTTGTCATATGGATCGATAGCATCCTTCATCATAGAAGGACTCAGACTTTGTAATGAGTCAAAAATTCAAAATAAGCTCAACTCTTCGATATCAAACAGAAAATAGCTTGGAAGATTTTGTGATTAATGAGACGTAACGAACTGAACTCAATCACCTATCCTAGTTTACTGTGAAAGAAGAAATGAATTAGCAGCAAAGACTCAACCTCAAACCTTTTCCTGTAAGGACCTTTTATTCGAAAATCGATGCTTTCCCCTATTTTTTAGGCAATGAGGAAGGAAAGAGACCTCAAACTTGAACCTTTTTCCCTGAATTTATTCTTGAAATGTAGAAGAAGAATACTCAAGATTCCTTCTCCTGAACTACTGAACCTTCACTTGATTCTTTCACAGGAAACTCTAGTACTCTCCTGTAAACAAATTCAAGCATGTTCGCTTTGCACCTTCACTGGAACCTGATTGAACTGATCTTTTTGCCTCTCCCTATTTTTTTTGTTTATTTCACTCTTGAACTCAGGAAAGCATATTCAATTCAATCAAGATTTGTTTGTCCTCCCCCCTATTTCTTAGGCCATTGAACTTTTTCACTCGGGAAAAGCATATGAAATGAAAGAAAGATTTGTCCTCCCCCTATTTTTTTCCTTGATTTCACTCTTTCACTTGGTAAAGCTGCTGAAATGAATGAGAGTTCATGCATCTCCCTATGTTTAGGTCCATTGAAGAGGTAATTTGTTCGGAATGAAAGCCAAAACATTAATGAGAGTGAAGACTCAAGCTTAATTCTCCTTTACAGTTCAAGAAAGAGTAAATGAATGAAGAAGAAAATGCAAGAAGAAGAAGAATCAGATCTTCCTTGACAGGCGGGCCGGAGAGTAAAGAAAAGAAAGAAGGAAGAAGACTCAAACAAGATTCCTTCACCAGATGGAAGAGGGTAAACTAGACTATTCTTCTTTGACGATATTCCCTGCGTGGAACCTTTAACGAAAGAGAATAGGGAGAATCTTAACATTAATGAGACTGAACCTGATAAAATAAAGAATCACTACAAGGGGAATAAGATTCGGATTACCTTGTTGATCGAATATCTCAAGGCAAGAATATTGTTTGAGATTCGAATCACTCCACAAGCAAGATCGATTATGTCTAGCTTGAATGATTCTTGTTGATCAAATATCTCAACGCAAGAAGACTTGTTTGAGATTCGAATCACTCCACAAGCAAGATTGATCATGTCAAGCTTTAATGATTGTACATGCAACCTAAACTACATAGAATTGCAAAGAAACTTAGCCATTGGCTAAAGAAAGCACAAATTCTCCTTTTACTATATTTTTCAAGTTTTCTTACAAATACAACATACATGGCTTTATATAGCCTCAAAATGAAACTACTAAAGACATTCCAAGAGTTGTAACATTCATACTTAATGGTCATAATTAACCATTATGTAACTGTAACCTAAACTAAATTAAAAGTCTTAAAATACAATAATGAAATACAATAACTTTAAATTGTATTCCACCAAAAATTTATAACCATCAAACTTCACTCCTCTTCAATGTGGCATGAATTGCAACATCTTTTGATAATTTTGACAACATTTTCTTCACATCTTCATTGAAATATATTGTATGATTGATGTCTCTTGGTTCATATCAGAACCTAACAGTCTTTGATTGAAGAAGAGAATGAAAGAAGAAGAATCAGATATTCCCTGAGCTACTTCTTGAACCGATATGACCTTTTACAGTCGAGTAAATCAAAGAACGAAACCGAAACATTAATGAGAGTTTGTTTACAGTTCAAGAAAGAAGGGAGACTCCTTCCTTATTCATTCCCCTTTACAGTGCAAGAAGAACATATTCCTTCGGAACCTGAACCAGAACCTTTACAGAAACAAAATAAAAGAAAAGAGAATGAAATCCTTCCCCTTCCCCTGATTTGACAAAGAAAAAGAGAAATACGAAAGATGAATTCTTGATCTTATCCTTCTTTCACTCTTGAACTCGGGAAAGCCGCTAATGAATTGACTCTCCCTAAATAGTCAGCAAAGGAAATAGGTGAATGCGGTGAAGTAGCTAATGAATTGACTCTCCCTTCACAGTAAACAAGGGTTGAACTATTCTCCTTTCTTTCGCTCTTTTATTCTTGAACTGATCTTGATCCTCTCCTTACTTACTCAACCGAAACAAACCCTTTTCCTTCTTTCACTCCTACACCTATTTATTCTTTTGAATCTTTAACTGTAAACTCATTCACTTGTCGCTTTCACACCTTCGCTCCTTCACTACTGAACCTGCCCCTCGGCTTCTTTCACTCCTTGGAGGTCTCTTCTTTTTTATTTTCTTTCCTCTTTGACTCGGAGGTAAAGCGTCTTCTTAATTTCCTCTCCTGTAAAGGTTCTTCACTTCAAATAAAAAACGATTTTCCTCTCTGGTAAACTCATTCACCTTCTTTCACTCTTGAACAAGGTAAATAGATTCAGTAGCTCTTCTCTTTCACTCAGTCTCTCATCTATTCTTTCTCCTTCAACTTTAAGGAAAGACTCTGATAAACGCCTACAATGCTGGAATTTGCAAAGCTAGAGGTCCTTCTAGAATCCTTGCAAAACGCTCACAGAGAAAGCTAACTTAACGGATTGATTCCAACCAAGAGTTGGTTAGAAGATGAATGACTCTTAGATCGAACTTGGAATCTATGATGGTCACTCTTAGATACCAAGAAAATTCACTTCAGAATTAGCTTGATCAAAACTAATTCAATGAATCGGTTTAAACATCAAACCTAAAGCAAGGTTTGAAAAAGAATAACACCAGAAGGGTATCAAGAAACAAAGGTTTTGTCTGTATTCAACCAAAAAACATCCAAACATCAATATTACATGCCTTTAAATAGGCCCAAAAGATAACCCTAACAAAATAAAGTTCAGCCACCAACCACTAATAAATGCTAATAAATGTTACTAAATACAAATTGAAGAATATAAGACAATTCATACAAACTATTAATAAATGCTATCAAATATAAATTGAACCAAATAAGGCATTAATAAATTTCCTTAATTGGTAATTAACTACCAAAGGCAAGTCTTCTAATTACTTTCCAATATCAGCCACTCCATTATCTTCTTGATTTAATATGTTAATGCTATAAAGATTTTTGGGCTCAAAAGTCTTTGTTTCAACCGGTACACTAGCTAGCTTTTGAAGATGCAATGTATAGGCCTCTTGAATCTTCTTAACCTTGCTTCTTGTAATCGGTCCTTCGGGTACATGCACATGATCAGTTGTTGGATTCATATTAGACTCCTTATTCATTCTTGATCTTCTCCTTCACAGTCAGGAAAGAGGTAAACTCCGGAACTACTGAACCTGAAAGTCTTTCAAGTCTTCACTCTCGATTTGCTCATTCACCTGCCCCTGAAAGTGTTGAAAGTCAATCTTCTACTCAATATTCATTCTTTAACTGATCTTGATCCTGAATAAGGAGTGTTTACAGTCGAGTAAAAGAGTGAAAGAAGTAATAGTCATGTTCTGTCTCATTCTTGTTTCATCTTGACTGACAGTGAAGAATAGGTCTTTGTTTGGTAATATCGGTTCCGGTTCAGGAGCAAACAGACTGATAGTTGTAGAGGGGTGAAATAGGTCGACCGGTAGGGAGAGGGGCAGGCAATTCAATTGTTCAACCGAGTTGTAAAGGTGAAGGGGAATGAATCTTTCTTCTTCTTTTCTTTTCTCTTTTTCTTCCTTGGCTGAGATTACCTAGTTGAGTCAACTCTTTAGGCTGAGGTTTCGGCTTATAAACTCATAAGCCATTGAATCAATTTACCGTGGAAGAGACTTTCGAAGAAGATCAGCCGGAAATTCTGAGTTCGTATGTTCACGAAAGGCCAATCATTCGATTAAGATCTGAGTGCTAAATACAGTCAGGAACTTCCTACACGGAGATTTAGAGTTCGTTGAAGATTCATCTTTCTCTTTTCTTTTGGTACCATGAAGAAGAAGAAAGGTATAACCATAATAGTAAGACCACTAAGCGCAGGTTGTCCCATAGCACGGAAATCTCGATCGGAAAAAGCGGAATTTGTTTGGTATAGAATCTCCACTGATCGATACACCATCCCTACCCAAAACCAACTGACATCAAGAGGTACGGGTAATCCTATTTCCATCTGCAGTCTTGTTGGATGTGTAGGAAGAGTCGCTGAGTAAATGTGAGACAGGTATGCTATCAACCCATTCACCCTTTTTATGTATGATCATTCGATTCAAGGCTTCTTACAATTTCATTCCCGATTGAAGCCCCGAGACTAGAATCTAAAACAAGGGAAGGTAGAAGGTGCTTTGATCGAATTACCGATCCCTGAAACTAACTAGCTCTCAACTGCAATTTCTCCTTTTCCAATTTCATGAATAGATGCGAGATTACCGACCTTAGGAGGAGAGGCGGGTAGAAGGATTTCCCACTAGCCTATGAACATTCTTTCAATATCTAATAATGTTCTCTTAAGTAAGAGAATATGTAACGACCTTAAATTTCCACATACTCAGAGTCGCTACTAACGTCTCATGCTCATCTATAATGCGGAAATATAACTCTTACATGAACATAATTGATAACGTAAATTTCAAAAAAAACGTTTAAAATAACTTCTTCTCTGAAAACACAGCCATGGTCTTACGTGTTTAAATATGAAATACTGAAATGTAGAGAAAACAAAAACAAATACAAAATAATTTAAAACAACGAAATGCAAAACAACCTATTCTAACTTAAGTCTAGAAATTTAAATATGAGTCTACCCTATGCACGTGCCACAGTCTCTGCTCACGATGTCGCCGTCCTCCGTACAAGTGCGCCTTGCCTTTACCTGAAAAATTATGTGGCACACGGCCTGAGTATTTCAAAGAATACTCAGTAAGGGGCCCCACTATAGGGGGCCATGCAAATGCAAACACATGCAATCATGATTTAGGGACCTATCTCTAATCATCTTAGGGGTGGCCTCCAGTCTCAGACAAATTGGATGTGTAGTACTTCCCTACACACGACTCACACATGCGAGTGTGAATCCCCAGGGCGCTCACACACCCCCTGGACCCTCTGGTCAAGCTAATCTGTAGCGACGTCCGGAGGTCAGCAGAATCTCATGAACACCCTCATCTGTGTGCTTTCGCACCTGTGCGCATACGCGCTCATCATACGGTGCGCGTCCACACTCATCATCTCTAGGGGAAGTAGCCCTATGCTTATGAACATACAATATGCATGAGGTCCCTCTAAATCCATCATAATGTCTCTTCTGACACAACCCTCTAGTCTCATCTCTTTGTTACTCTAGGTAACACATACTCGTGGATATTTATATTAATATCATTTTCACGCTCTTAGGGTTGTGTCGTGTGTCGATCTAACAACATGATGCAATATGACACTCATCATCATATAGCATGCTCAATATGGAAAACATCAACATATTAAGGTAACCATCACACAATCATCATACTCATCATATTACCACAAAGTGCATCATCAAACATATCAAGTACGACATTCATCAAAATATAGATATATATATATATATATACTGAGCACATCATCAGGTATCATAACCCACACATCATCATAAGTGATACATCATCATAACTCATATACCGCATCGTACGACATAGTTCATACAACATCCTAACTCATACAATTTTTTTAGCCTATCCTATAGTAAGGCCACTTACCTGGTTGTCCTTAGCCGAACTACTCCCTAATTTAATTAACGTAAGCTCCCGTTCCTCGAGAGCTGCTCTAAAGGTTGCTAGAGTTTGCTTCATATCGAACCGTTCGTCACCTTTCGTTAGCATTTCACATTTTAATTAATAATCCAACTAACAATGTGAAATACAGCTCTAAAACGGTCTCAGTAAAAAAAATCTAAAAAAAATCGAATTCCACGTTTTCATTGTTTCTAAATTTTGGTTGGGTAGTAAAACTTAAATTGAAAATATGTCAATATTATTTCATGGTGCTTCAATCATTCAATCCAACTATGGTTTGTTATAATATTATATTCTCTTGGTACAAATAATAATAATTTCTCACATCTTCCATTTTCCTTCTCTCTGTTGTACACTTTTGTTTCTCCTCTCCCTGTCTTATTTTTTTTTTCATAGGAATGATTATGCATCTTTCATATGAATGACTATGCAATTATAAAATAATATTCAATCAATTTTGTTTTTTCTCCTCTCTAGTGTGACTATCAATTAACATAAGCCATTTTCATTTTTTTTTCTTCTCTTTCCTAAAAACTACTCTCATCAACCGAAGCCATTTTCTATTCTATTTTCTTCTCTTTTCTTTTTCAATCTATTATGTTTTCTTCTCTTTCCTAAAAACTACTATCAACCGGCCTATGTTCAATCTATTATGTTTTCTCCTCTCTCCCAAATGACTATCTAATTCGAGAAGTCATTTTCAATCTATTTTAATTTTCCTCAGTAAAAATGCCTATGCATCCATCAATTATGATTTTCTTCTCTTTCCTAAAAATGATGATTCAATTTAATGCAATTCACAAATCCATTTTCAATCAATTTTGATTTTGGATCCGATATCCAAAAATCTAAATAATTGAAAAGGAGATTTAAGATAACTTTTCTATCTCTGTCAAAAGATAAAAGAAAAAGGAGATCTAACTTACTGATAAATTTTCTATCTCTTCCCTTCCTATCAAATCTTCTTGGAGTGAAGCCATTCATTCTTCCCAATGGCCATTTTTTTGTTTTTGTTCTGTTCCTTTCTTTTGCAGATCCTTTTGCAGTTGGAGGTGTTGGGGAGATATTTGGGAAAGGTGGAAAGAGGGTCTATACTTTACTTTTTTTTTCTTTTTTTTTTTATAATTATTATTTACTTACTATTATTATTATTATTTTTTTCGGGTCGTTACAGAATAGATAGCGAACGGGACAAAGTTTCTGATAATTTGAGATTTCGATGCAAAGAGTACTCCAAAGGGGAATAGGGTATCTTGGTCCAAGTCAAAAAGAAGGTTCTTCCTTTCTCCAATCCTTACTTAAGCCAACATCTTCTCATACATGGCCCAGTATTTACTCGAACAAGAATGTAGTGAAGCAAGGCTGCTCCAAGCCTGTTGGAAATGGTGCCTCTACATCCTTCCTTTTGGTATGATAAGTTGATTGGGAATTGGTAAGACTTCTATTGCTGAAAGGTCCCTGATGTTCCCTTGCATTTGAGGGGTGAGAAAGTGGTTGATTCCTACAATGATGGAGAATGGGATTGGTCACGACTGAAGATCCTATTTTGTCATAAATTCCTGGTTTTGGAGGAAAAGGTATACGGGACCACTGTACTTTTCTATGTTGGTGGCCTACCTAATTCTGATGTGGGATCCAATAAGCATTAGGCTAAAGATTTTGGCATGCAACGACCAAGTTATCCATTCTTCAGCCAGTGTACAAGACGAAACGACACCATCCTTTGTATACGTGCACAACCAAATGAGACGGCGAAAGAAAGGTATGTTCTGAAATGAATCATTTAACTAAATGACACGGCCAGAGGATCAAGGAAACTCTCTTATAAGGAAACTCTCTTATAAAGTAGGCGAACAGTACGAAGGAGATGAGAAAGAAAATGTAGCTAGGTGACGAAGAGAAGAGGACGAAAGACGGAGTTGAACCGATAGACGAACCAGCGTGGACGATAGGAGAAGAGGCTGACGGGTGGTAGGCTTATAAGTATAGGTAATGACGAAACATTCCTTATCCCTCAGCTCCCGTAAGGGAGGATAGCAATCAAGGATTGAATTCTGATCGTCAACCTCATTCCATCTCAAAAAAGAAGGGTTCGTAGGGGACGTAAGGCGATGAGTTGCTTCGCGTTCAGTCTCGGTTTCAATCAAGTAGTTCGTTCATGGTTCGTGAGCTGATGAGATAGCCTTTTGCCGACTGAGCCGACTCGCTCATCCTTATTTCTTCTCTCTGTGCTTCCTTGCCCTGCTAATTGGCCCTTGTTCAAGAGTTACCAGAGATGATCTTATAGGGGAACAAGCGTGGCCGATAGGCGAAGAAGAGGAAGGGGTTCAGCGTAGCTTAGAAGAAAAGGAAAGGAGCTTTCACTGAAAGGTGAACGGGACGAAGGGTTGCAAGGCTTGATCAAAAGAAAAAAAGGAGAATTCTCACTAAAAAACCAAGGGGACGGACGTAGGGATTCCACAAGTGTCGATGGAGATCCGATTAGCCGAAAGACGAAGAAGATGGAAGCACAGCGACAAAGAGGACGAAGAAAATCTAGGTATAGGTAGCTACAGGGCTTTAGAGGTTCTTATCGCTGGGTAGCAACGAGATGAGTGGTATGCAGAGATGTAGCTACGGGATGGTGAGCGGGGCTGTGAATAGGCATTTCTATCTTATTCGTATGGATTCATGGAAGATATTCATATATCAGAAGTATTGAATCAATCTCAATTAGTATTCTCTTAAAGAGCTTATTATTCGTAAGACTCTTCGCCTATCTAAAACCTACTCTACCCCCCGTCTCCAAATAAGCTACAAGCCATGTCGCTTTTCCAACTGAATCCCTCGTTGTGTTCTTTCACCCCCAGGTCATGCTAATGCCTTAAGGAGGAAGCGCTTGAACTTGATTTTAGAAGACATTGCTTCCACATGAATGGAGATAGGGTTGGCGTTCAGTCTGAGTAGAAGCTTTCTCTATCGAAAAACTAACCCTACAACATGGATGATACAAATGCTAACCAAGTGACACCCTTATACATTAAGAAAGGCCATGGGTTATGAAGGAGGTTGCCCTCAATCCCCCTTCACACTGTATGGGCAATTAACTACTCGCTTTAGCCCGTTCTTTTTCTTCTTTGGGCTCGCGGTCATATAGGGCCGTTAACCGTAATTAGTTAAGGGCATTACTAGAAAAAGGCAAATACGAGTCTTGGCAGTGAAAGTGAAAGTTTCTTATACTAGCCGATTGTGATTCCCAATACAGTAGTCAGGGACGAGCACCCATAGAATTTTCCATAGACTGATTTTCTTCATTCCAATCTATCCTTCTCCCCCGTTAGACTCAGTATCCTTGGTTTCAAAAGGCCAGGTTATAAAGAAAAAAGAAAGAAATAAGGGAAACAGAAAGAAGGGAGAAAGACTATCGATGAATGAAACTGTAAACACGACTTATTCATGATCGTTCACTACTGAACCTGAAAGTGTTGAAAGTCAATCCTCTCGATTAATTCTTGATCTTCCCCTGAACCTTCAAACACTCTTTCACTCGGGCTCGACTCCTCTTTCTTGCTTACTTGAACTCCTTCTCCTTGGCTGGCTGGGTTGGAATGGAACCCGCTTTCACTCGCTCCTGCCCCTGCCCCTCTATTTATTCCCTTCCCCTATTTTTAGGGTTTTTCACTATAAACTCATGAGCCTCTCCCTGAACAATGAGACGAGACAGGAAGGAAAGAGAAGCTGATGAACCTGCCCCTGCCCCTCGGCCGACTTCGCTCATGAACCTCTCCCTTCTTTCACAGTAAACTCCTCAACAGGAAGGAAAGACGAAAGAAGAATGAGAGTTTACAGGAAGACAAGACGAAAGAGTCATGATCCTGAACCAATATTACCAGTAGTTATTGCATTAAGGAAGGAAGTGATTGTGAGTTATTCTTTCACTATTCGAGAATTGTTCACTCTTCTCCCTATTTTGTTGGTCGTTTCACCCTATTTATTCTTTCATTGAGCTCGGGTTTCACTATTCAAACATGAGGTAAATAGAATAGAAGGATTCCTTCTCCTGTCCTGGACTTGACTTAGTAGGGTCTCTCATCTGTTCTTTCCTTCACCTGACGAAAAGAGAGATTATAATGAGACTGAACTACTGAACGAGGTAAAGTAGCTGGCTTCTCTCCTTCACCTATTTATTCTTGAACCGATCCCTTATTCATCAAGTGTTTAAGTCTGAATGAAAGATTAATTCTTTCTCTTCCCCTCGCTTGGCCGGCTTCTTTCACTCTTTCACGAGGGTTGAACAAGGTAAAGCATATTCTTTCTCCTGACCCTTTAATAAGACGAAACAGGAAGGAAAGACTCTCGATAAATGATAGTGAACTGTTAGACTCAACCTCAAGCTCCTACTGAACTCATGAGACTTCCCTTCACTACTTCACCTTAAGCGGAACCTGCTCTCTCCTTCACTTGTCCCTTCTTTCACTCTTTCACTCGTTCTCTTTCTCTTTTCTTTTCGATTCCTATTTATTCACCTTTGTCTGTAAACAGATTGTGTGTTTTTGTCTTCACTCCTGAACCTCCCCTGTTGGTTTCATTGCTTCGCTCCTTCTCCTCCCCTGTCGGTTTCATTGCAGAGCTCCTTCCCCTTTTCTTTCCTATTACTTCTTTCACTCAGTAAATAGGTGTTTTATTCTATTCTTTCTCTGATCTTTCTTTCTCCTTCCTTATTCATCATTCATCAAGTGTTTCAAGACTCAACTAACGCAACGTGGCTCAAGATTTAGGGGTTGCCCAACTAGTTTTGATGAAATAAAAGATGCTCCGGTTTTAGGGAATCCCTAAAAAGCCTAGGGCAAGACTAGACTAAGAGTAGTTGTGGTTGCAACCAACCAAATAGTGCTTCTTACGGAGAAGTGTTTCAAGTCATTCGATTAAGGGCACTAGCTACCCTTTCTTTCTTTCTTTCTTTGTCTGTATTTGTGACGGGAGGCAGGAAACTCCGTCTATACCACAGCTTGAGACGAGACCTGGGAGGCAGCGAGCATAGTTTACGGAGGGAGCGGAAGTCATAGTTCCAATAGCTAAGGAATTAGAATGGCGGCCGCAAAGGATATAGAGCGTTAAGTTAATGGTACTACTGGTCAACTACACACTCGCGTACAATTTCGCCACTGACTGAACTTGCTTCGTAGATAAGGCTCGTTCCTTCGCATTCTTCGAGCGAAGCTGGGGTCGAATTCCCTCTTCTTTCCAGTCTCACATAGTCTCGGATTCCCTCTTCTTTATACTGTCGCCCAGGTAGGTCAAACTCTTAGATTCTCAATGTTTTATAGAGGTTTTATTCAAATCCCGATTCAACTCCTCACCCTGCCTGTACCACAACCCTGCATTATCCCTTACCAACTACCTTCTGTCTACAATCTGGATAAAGTCACTTGTAATAAGGATACGGAGAAGAGAGAAAGGAAAAGGGAAGGACAAAACGGATGTTTTTCTCAGCAGAAAGGGAAGCATGGACAAAACAGATGCTTTTCTAAAGGCAATTGGAATATAATGTGGTCGAACAACTTAGCAAAGTCCCTGCGCATCTGTAGCTGCACCCCTATTTATAAGGAAAAGGGGTAAAGAGAAAAGAAAATGGAGAACTACCAAATCCCAGTCATTGGATTTGTTCGTACCATTCTGTCATCGATCACTGCTGGGTCGGTTGGTGAGTCACCCCTAAAAAAGCATCGATCAAGGTCAAGCATATATATATATTTTCTGAAATGCTCAGCGGTCTCATTTCTGCTATGTCCTGCATCGTGTTTGTCTGTCTTTATTGAGCTTTCTTCACCGCCATGCGCGTACAACCGACCAGGATCAAACTCAATCCTTTTCACGGCGCAGGATCAAACCGATACATGTATTTGAGTTTGATAATAACACACCACAAGCGAGCGCTCCTAAATACCCTGCTCCCATACTGGTGCGGACCGTTCTTGCCTTTGGTAATATCTGGTTGCTGGTCTGCTTCACATGGGTCCCCCTTTCTTTTTCATACTTCTGTTATTCGACTTTTGCCGGAGAAAGATATTAGACCTTAGTGATGCTTGCGTTGAGTATAATAATAAATACTCGTGATGAGTCCCCCTTAACTACACTATGCCTTTCTCTTTCTGTTTTGTTTAGTGTCATTTTCTGCTCTCTCATGCTAACGCTAATACTTCATCCTTTTTCCCACTATTCTCCACTCCTATAAAATGCTAAAGAAGCCGGGCCATCCATCCTCTTTATCCTCATTGGACTCAAGGACATCGATAAGCTAAACCAATTAGTCAGTAGATTAGATCGATCTAAATCTGCCTAGCTCCCTTCCGAGAAAGAATCAATCCCTTATACAAAAAACATCGAGAAAGATATTATGAGCCCCAAGTGGATGCTGCATATCTTTTCTTCTTCTTTATTTTTATATATCACACGTTGCCCCCTATAAATTAGTTCCAAGAAAGGGGTCGTTCACGTCTTTTTTTCTCGGTTTTTGATGTAGTTGCAATACGTTTCCTGATTTTCGTCGAGATGGGGTGTGAAGTGTCAGTACCTTTTTTAGAGTAGCCAAAGGGAAGAGCCGGCCAGTGGGAGCGAGAAGTTTTGGATTCGTGACTGGAATGTAGGGCAGGAAAAGTCCCACCAAAATGTCCAAGACTGAGGGGCGGAACGCTTTCCGAAACAAATCCGTTTTTTTAATCAGCTTGAGCTTGACAGGGGCGAAGAAGACAAAAAGACCAAGTAATTTACCAAAAGGGAAAGAGAGGGTTTGTGATCGAGTGCCATTGCTCCCACATCTTTTTCTAGTCTGGCCACGAGCATAAATGTTTTATTGGGTTTCGGACCTTATTCACTCGCCTTATCTTCTTTAACTTGGCATCCTGTAAGAAAAATGGTGCAGCAGTTGACTGACAATGCAGATTTGGAACTGGCAAATGAAAGAGAAACCCGAGAGGGTCTTTTCAATCTTTTTTCTTAATTGGAGAGAATCACCAATTTCTTATTTTTTCGGATTTGATTGTGTTCACAAGGGGAAAGGAGAAGAAGAAACTCAAAAACAGAAGCATAAGAGGAAATACTGGTAAATGGCAAACAAATTTGCAGCAAAGTCCGCTTATAGTTCCTTTTGGCACAACAGGGTAAGTAGTCAACTCTAACAAACCAACAAAAAGATTGAAGCATTCAGATAACAAGAAAGACAAAGACCATACAAGCATCAAAATAGGGGACTGGGCATTGGTCCCTGGTGATACAGTGAATATCGAACCATCAACAACTCGAAAAGCATCAATCCCAATAACCCTGAAATTGCGATCAACTACCTTGCCCACAAGGCATCCACCATGGTAGTGCCATATAGTACTCACTGCGGGCAAAACTCTCCAATCAGCCAATCATTTGATTGATCAACGGGCAATGCAAGCCCCACGTATCTTCAATCTCGGCCCCCAAACAAACCATTCCCTGAATTGGAAATCCTCCATGGAACGGCTCCTCAGTACATCACCGATCTAGCAGGTGCCATTCACACACCAATCCACATACATCACCCGAATTACTAAAGTAGTTGAACCATACAATTGGGTTAACTCTGACATCTTTAGATGGCAACCGGAGTGAATAGAGAGTGGACTAGTAATCTTCTCCATCAGGGTAGCCATAGTGAGATAAAGTGGTGAAGCTGGGTTTCGAATGAAAAGAGAGCGAGCCGGGGAGACAAAAGGTATGAGATTGGAAGTTGCTTCAAGGTAAGCCCTTGTCCCTGAATTGGTTATGCCCACGACTTGTATCAAAGAGTGCTCCAATGGGATTGGGGGCACAATTGAGATGCCATTCGGGGGTTCTCCTAGAGGGACTGTCCGAAATAAGGCAAGTGATGAGATAGAGGATTTTCCAATGATGAGAGGGACGGCCTCGGTCAAATGCCACTCAGAAGCGGAAGCCTGTGGGCTTCCGAGAGCCCCAGCACAGAGGATCACCTCTCCCTTTGCATTGCATGACCCTCTTTCTTTAGTCGCGAAAAACAACCCCAATTACCGATTGCTTTGATCCACGAAGAAGAGGCTAAAAGAATTCTTTCAACACTTGCATAGCTTGCATAGACTGCACTCTCATATTCAAAGCTTTTGCATAGGTGAGGAGATCAGCAACACTGTGTCTACGACCAGAACTGTCGAATGTCAAACCACCAATCTTGGTACCCACTGAATGATCCAAAGTCAAACCATTATAGGGATCAACACTAGCTTCCAATAGCCCGTCTCTGACTGCCGATTGCCAATTCTTGAACTCTGGCCTAACCTAAGATAGCCCTCTCAACCCACTCATAGGACTGGTTCACCACTCGGAGGTCCCGATTCACCCCTGACCTTCCGTAGAATTATTGATCGGCTCAACTATAGAACCCAGCATTGATAGCACTACTACCGTCAAGAACCCGGCCTCGGGCATTGGGGACGCCGTCTTCGGAGGTTCAGGCTTGCACCGGGGAGTCGAAAGCACCTCTATGAGAGTGGTGAGGAAGACTGATTGGGTCATCAGATTAGGCTTTACGTACGGAACACCGCCCCTTTCAAGCACCAGAACCTGCTCATACTCAGATAGCATTGCTGCCGGAAGCCGACGGCCTCCTCTAGTCCTCTGATGGGAAATCAATCAATTCGTGGCGTTGAAGACAAAACCCAAATAACTCAGACCTGTAAACAGAAGAAAGATTGATCAAAACTAGTTCAGTTCAAGGATTGAAAGAAAAAAGACATTAAAGAAGAAAGAAAGAATCAGAGGGTTCAAGAATGATTACTTTGTTGAGACTGTGCTCTGGCCAAGGAAATGAGATGAAGATTCTAAAGAGAGGGGTGGAAAATGAACTCAATCAAAGAAAAAGATGCCTGAGGACTGACGACAATGGTGGAGAATACACGTTGCAAGAGTTTGGTGATTCAGGTCCGTCATCCGTTTAGCTGCTCACACAACACACTCCACAGCAAAATAGAGTTGCAAAAAGAAGGGCGAAACTTGTCGAAGCATGATGCACATGCGAAGAACGTACAACCGCTGTTTTGAAAAAGGAAACCCCAAGAAAAATTAGCTTTTTGTTAACAACATTGAAAAGTCTTTGGCTGCATCTGCTATGTGTTCTGAGCAGTTACGGACGAAGCTGTAAAAGAAGGCGGGCTAGTTGGTGCATTTACAGTTCAATCAGGCAGAGAGAGAGAGAGGAGAATGAATAGGAACGAGATCATGAATAAGGAGTCTTCAGGCAGAGAGAGAGAGAGGAGAATGAATAGGAACGAGATCATGAATAAGGAGTCTTTGTTTAAGTTTACAGTTCAATCAGGCAGAGAGAGAGAGAGGAGAATGAATAGGAACGAGATCATGAATAAGGAGTCTTCAGGCAGAGAGAGAGAGAGGAGAATGAATAGGAACGAGATCATGAATAAGGAGTCTTTGTTTAAGTTTAAAGTTCAATCAGGCAGAGAGAGAGAGAGAGGAGAATGAATGAATAGGAACGAGATCAATCAGGCAGAGAGAGAGAGAGAGGAGAATGAATGAATAGGAACGAGATCATGAATAAGGAGTCTTCGAGCAGAGAGAGAGAGAGAGAGAGAGGAGAATGAATGAATAGGAATGAGATCATGAATAAGGAGTCTTCAAGCATAGAGAGAGAGAGAGAGAGAGAGAGAGAGAGAGGAGAACGAATGAATAGGAACGAGATCATGAATAAGGAGTCTTCAAGCAGAGAGAGAGAGGAGAATGAATGAATAGGAACGAGATCATGAATAAGGAGTCTTCAGGCAGAGAGAGAGAGAGAGAGAGAGGAGAATGAATGAATAGGAACGAGATCATGAATAAGGAGTCTTCAAGCAGAGAGAGAGAGAGAGAGGATAATGAATAGGAACGAGATCATGAATAAGGAGTCTTTGTTTAAGTTTACAGTTCAATCAGGCAGAGATAAGGAGTCTTTGTTTAAGTTTACAGTTCAATCAGGCAGAGAGAGAGAGAGGGGAGAATGAATAGGAACGAGATCATGAATAAGGAGTCTTCAGGCAGAGAGAGAGAGAGGAGAATGAATAGGAACGAGATCATGAATAAGGAGAATGAATAGGAACGATCATGAATAAGGAGTCTTCAGGCAGAGAGAGAGAGAGGAGAATGAATAGGAACGAGATCATGAATAAGGAGAATGAATAGGAACGATCATGAATAGGAGTCTTTGTTTAAGTTTACAGTTCAATCAGGCAGAGAGAGAGAGAGAGGAGAATGAATAGGAACGAGATCATGAATAAGGAGTCTTTGTTAAAGTTTACAGTTCAATCAGGCAGAGAGAGAGAGAGGAGAATGAATAGGAACGAGAGAGAGAGGAGAATGAATGAATAGGAACGAGATCATGAATAAGGAGTCTTCAAGCAAAGAGAGAGAGAGAGGAGAATGAATAGGAACGAGATCATGAATAAGGAGTCTTTGTTTAAGTTTACAGTTCAATCAGGCAGAGAGAGAGAGAGAGGAGAATGAATAGGAACGAGATCATGAATAAGGAGTCTTCAGGCAGAGAGAGAGAGGAGAATGAATAGGAACGAGATCATGAATAAGGAGAATGAATAGGAACGATCATGAATAAGGAGTCTTTGTTTAAGTTTACAGTTCAATCAGGCAGAGAGAGAGAGAGAGAGGAGGATAAATAGGAACGAGATCATGAATAAGGAGTCTTTGTTTAAGTTTACAGTTCAATCAGGCAGAGAGAGAGAGAGAGGAGAATGAATAGGAACGAGATCATGAATAAGGAGTCTTTGTTTAAGTTTATAGTTCAATCAGGCAGAGAGAGAGAAAGGAGAATGAATAGGAACGAGATCATGAATAAGGAGTCTTCAGGCAGAGAGAGAGAGAGGAGAATGAATAGGAACGAGATCATGAATAAGGAGAATGAATAGGAACGATCATGAATAAGGAGTCTTTGTTTAAGTTTACAGTTCAATCAGGCAGAGAGAGAGAGAGAGGAGAATGAATAGGAACGAGATCATGAATAAGGAGTCTTCAGGCAGAGAGAGAGAGAGGAGATGAGTCTTTGTTTAAGTTTACAGTTCAATCAGGCAGAGAGAGAGAGAGAGGAGAATGAATAGGAACGAGATCATGAATAAGGAGTCTTTGTTTAAGTTTACAGTTCAATCAAGCAGAGAGAGAGAGGAGAATGAATAGGAACGAGATCATGAATAAGGAGAATGAATAGGAACGATCATGAATAAGGAGTCTTCAGGCAGAGAGAGAGAGAGGAGAATGAATAGGAACGAGATCATGAATAAGGAGTCTTTGTTTAAGTTTACAGTTCAATCAAGCAGAGAGAGAGAGAGGAGAATGAATAGGAACGAGATCATGAATAAGGAGTCTTCAGGCAGAGAGAGAGAGAGGAGAATGAATAGGAACGAGATCATGAATAAGGAGTCTTTGTTTAAGTTTACAGTTCAATCAGGCAGAGAGAGAGAGAGGAGAATGAATAGGAACGAGATCATGAATAAGGAGTCCTTGTTTGAATAGGAACGAGATCATGAATAAGGAGTCTTTGTTTAAGTTTACAGTTCAATCAGGCAGAGAGAGTTCAATCAGTCTAATTCTTCTTTCGTTTCATCTTTCCTCTCCTCCCTGTCAAGCAGCTAACTCCTGAATTTCTTCTTCTTTCATCGTCTTTCCTTTAACATCACCTCGTGAAAGAATAGCCTGAGCTCAAGAAGGGAGCGAAGCAGCTTTGCTTTACCTTTACCTTCTGAAAGAAGAATAGTCCTACCTGGTTTTCGTTTGAGTCTTTCCTTTCCTTCCTATTTTGTCTCATGAATAAGGAGTCTTGATCTTTTTCTTTTACCGACTGTAACTGTAGAAGGGAGAAGAAAGAGACTGAACTACTAAACCAGAAGAAGAATTAGAGAATGAAAAAAAGATCAGCTACTGAACCGGAAAAAGAAGAATGAGACAGAACTACTGAACGAACCTCTATTCCCTCTCCCTATTATTCATTAAGAATCAGAGAATGAAACATTAATGAGACTTGACAGTGAAGGGGGGAATCAAATGAAAGATGAATTAGCTGACAAGAGAGGCCATTCATTCAATCCTTCAAGCAAGAGTAAAAGAAAGCAAAACAAAATGATCCTGAACAGTCAGTGATTGTTCACCTTTCACTGACGTACTCTCCTGTAACCACTCCTTATTCATGAGACGGATTGAACTGTAAACTCATGAACCTCTATCTATTGTTTCTTTCATTTCCCGAGCGAGGGTGGAACTATTCTTTCTCTGATCCTACCCCTCTATAACCGTTAGTGATTGTGAATAGTCAGTTAATCCTCAACTCAAGATTCAAGATCCTTTCTTTACGGTTAAAGAAGAAATGAAGGAAGCATTCTCCTTAACTCCTTGATTGCTTACTGGGCTGGCTCCTCTTGCTTGCTTGCTTGCTCGGGCTCCTCTTGCTTGCTTGAACTGTAAAAGAGAAATACTCCTTCCTATTCATTCGACTCAACGACGATATTCCTTATTGTTTAGGTGATTGAATTCTGGAACATAGATAGGCTGGATGAGAATCTCCTTCACCTGAACCTTCCCTTCAGTTCTTGTTCATTTACTCGACTGTAAGAAAGATGAATGAGAGTTGACTCCTCTCCTTATTTTTTAGGCCATTGAACTCAAACACTCGGGCCGATAGCAAGATTCATTCTCCTTCTTTCACTCAGTCTTTCACAAGGTAAATAGAATAGGTCTTTGATTTCAAGAGGTAAGGCAGCTAATGAATTGACTCCTCTCTCCCCGAACAGTAAACAAAGAGAAAGGCTGTTCGAGCATCTTCTCTCCTTCTTACAGTCGGTAAAAGAGATGAATGAGACCCGAAACCCTGAATCTTCACTTTCCAGTCTCGAGTAAATCATAAGGAGAAAGCCAAAACCAGAATGGACTCTCCCTGATTGAACTGTAAAAGAACAATACTCTTGATTCCTTCTCCGGAACTGTCAGTCAAGACAAAACAAGAATGAGATAGAACTGGCTGGCTTGCCTTGCTTGAACTCCTTTTACTCTAGATCCTGAATAGTCAGTCAATCCTCAACTCTCAATGAATGAGACGGAACAGGTAGACGAAACCTTAACTCCTTCTCTAAAACCGGATTGAACTGTAAACTCCTTCCCCTGAACCCCTATTCCCTTTGCTACTGAACCTATATTATCTTATTCATTCAATCCTTCTTTCACTGAACTATTGAATCGGAACATGCTCGGCTTCACTCCTCTCTCTCGCTATCGGTCGAGTTCGCCCCTTTTCCTCTCCAACTTGGTAAAGTTCATTGGCTGAACCTTTCTTTATCTTTATTCCTCTAAACCTGAACCTGATTTCACTCTGTAAACTCATTCACCTTCTTTCACTCCTATTCCTTTTCCTATTTCTTTTCTTGAACTCCTTTTCCTATTTCTTCTTGATCTTCTCCTTCAAACACTAACTTGGTAAAGCACCTTCCCTATAGAAAGAATATTCTCGTAACCTTGGCCTTCTTTCACTCGAGGTAAAATCCAAAGAGAAAGGAAAGACTCCGGATCCTCCTTCTCCTCGTTCTCCTACTGATGGAACAGTAAAGGCCTTTAAAGACCATTTCTTATTTAGTGTCTACTTACTTTCTTGGTAAAAAGGGTGATATGAACCCAGAGACATCAATCATACAATATGCTTCAATGAAGTTGTGAAAAAAATATTGTTGAAATTTTCAAAAGATATTTCAATTCATGCCACGTTGAAGAAGAATGAAGTTTCATGTTTTAAATTTTGGGTGGATTACAATTTAGCGTTATTGTATTTCATTAATGTATTTTAAGACTTTTTATTTACTTTAGGTTACAATTACATAATGGTTAATTACGACCATTAAGTATGAATGTTACAACTCTTGGAATGCCTTTAATAGTTTCATTTTGAGACTTGAAAAAAAAGTCCTTTTACTATATATTTTCAAGTCTATTACAAATACAACATACATGACTTTATATAGCTTTAAAATGAAACTATTAAAGGCATTCGAAGAGTTGTAATATTCATACTTAATGGTCGTAATTAACCATTATGTAATTGTAACCTAAAGTAAATAAAAAGTCTTAAAATACATTAATGAAATACAATAACTCTAAATTACTCTAAATTGTAATCCACCCAAAATTTAAAACATGAAACTTCATTCTTCTTCAATGTGGCATGAATTGAAATATCTTTTGAAAATTTCAACAATATTTTCTTCACATCTTTATTGAAGCATATTGTATGATTGATGTCTCTGGGTTCAAATGAAATGGATGTTTCACTCTTGAACAAGGGAAAGAAAGACTCAAGATTCTAGATCCTGAACTCCGGCTCCTTTGAGTGAAAGACTCAAGAAGAGTTTACAGTCTTTTTTGAATAAAGGGAAAGACGAAACTCAAGAAGAATTAGACTGAAGCAAGACAATAAAGAGTAAATGAATTAGTTACTGAACCCAGAATCAGGCAGGAAGGAAAGACAGAGAAGCTCATGAACCTCTACAACTATTGGTCGAGCGGCTTCTCTCCTGCATCTGAACCTATCGTATTTCTTCTTTCTCCTGACCGAGCCTGATTGTCCGAGCCTAATTGTCCCTATTACTGATGGAACTGTAACCTCATTTACTTTCTTGAACAACTTGAACAGTAAACAAGGTAAACTGGAGGATGATTATTAAACTCGGTAAAGCTATTCCATTGCTTGACCCAGAACTCCTTCTCCTACTTCTCCTACTTCTCCTACTGATTTGACTCTTGAACTGCTCTTTCTCCTTTCTTGCTTGTCCCTATTTAGTCAAAGACTGTAAACTCTCTCTATCCTCAATCACTTTCAGAACTGTAAACAAGGGAAAGCCGAAATAATCAGGAAATGGAATTGTTCAACCAATATAATGGGTGAATGAAATGGAACACTCATTCTCGTTCACTGTCAGACTCAAGCAAGATTAATTCGACAGATTGAACTTACTCTCCTGCCTGTAAGAAGGAAGAATTCTCCTTTACAGTTCAAGAATAGAGAGAATCAAACTTAACTGCTCCTGAACCTGTTGGTAAAGCAGTCCTATCCTTCC
>NW_019268522.1:6331088-6366901 GCF_002738365.1 Cucurbita moschata | reverse complement strand
ATTCATACTTAATGGTCGTAATTAACCATTATGTAATTGTAACCTAAAGTAAATAAAAAGTCTTAAAATACATTAATGAAATACAATAACTCTAAATTACTCTAAATTGTAATCCACCCAAAATTTAAAACATGAAACTTCATTCTTCTTCAATGTGGCATGAATTGAAATATCTTTTGAAAATTTCAACAATATTTTCTTCACATCTTTATTGAAGCATATTGTATGATTGATGTCTCTGGGTTCAAATGAAATGGATGTTTCACTCTTGAACAAGGGAAAGAAAGACTCAAGATTCTAGATCCTGAACTCCGGCTCCTTTGAGTGAAAGACTCAAGAAGAGTTTACAGTCTTTTTTGAATAAAGGGAAAGACGAAACTCAAGAAGAATTAGACTGAAGCAAGACAATAAAGAGTAAATGAATTAGTTACTGAACCCAGAATCAGGCAGGAAGGAAAGACAGAGAAGCTCATGAACCTCTACAACTATTGGTCGAGCGGCTTCTCTCCTGCATCTGAACCTATCGTATTTCTTCTTTCTCCTGACCGAGCCTGATTGTCCGAGCCTAATTGTCCCTATTACTGATGGAACTGTAACCTCATTTACTTTCTTGAACAACTTGAACAGTAAACAAGGTAAACTGGAGGATGATTATTAAACTCGGTAAAGCTATTCCATTGCTTGACCCAGAACTCCTTCTCCTACTTCTCCTACTTCTCCTACTGATTTGACTCTTGAACTGCTCTTTCTCCTTTCTTGCTTGTCCCTATTTAGTCAAAGACTGTAAACTCTCTCTATCCTCAATCACTTTCAGAACTGTAAACAAGGGAAAGCCGAAATAATCAGGAAATGGAATTGTTCAACCAATATAATGGGTGAATGAAATGGAACACTCATTCTCGTTCACTGTCAGACTCAAGCAAGATTAATTCGACAGATTGAACTTACTCTCCTGCCTGTAAGAAGGAAGAATTCTCCTTTACAGTTCAAGAATAGAGAGAATCAAACTTAACTGCTCCTGAACCTGTTGGTAAAGCAGTCCTATCCTTCCCATATTTTTGGGGCTATTTTCCCTTCTTTCACCGTAGTAAGAAAAGAAGCAAGCGACTGAACCGATATTCCTTGACCGGATTGAACGGTAAAGTAGCTTCGCTCAATCCCCTGTCCGTCCTTTACAGTCTCGTCGAGCTACTTATTCATTCAGCTTTTTCGATATGACCCTATTTATTCATTCACTGTAAAAGAAGAAGAAGAAGACAATGGAAGGAAAGAAGAAAGGAAAGACGAAACCGAAACCCTAAGCTACTGAACCTGAAGGAAAGACTCAACAAGCAAGAATGATCCTGACCCTTATACAATATTCCCTTTACGGGAGAGTCAATTCATGAAAGAAGGAAGGAACCTTCCCCTGTCTGAGCATATGAAATCGATCCTTCTTGAACGAAGTAAGCTGGCTTCTCTCCTTTTCCTATTCATTTACGGTAAAGGGATTCCTGAGAGAGAGTGAACTATCAGACAAAACGAAAGACGAAAGATTCTTGATCCTTCACTCCGTAACCTTTTCCGATATTACCTGAGCTACTTCACCAGACCCTTCTTGCTTTCACTGCTCTTGATCCTGGAACCTTTACAGTGTTTAGAGAGTAAATTCCTTGCGGCTCAATCACACCTATCCACCCTTTACTGTGAAAGAACCAATTCAGGGACAGGAAAGCCGAAAGCAACTAGAAGGGAGACTCTTGATCCTCCTTCGCCGATTCTTTATGGTCTCACAATTCCAATTCCATTGCCTTAGCAGCTTTGAAAGATGAAACTCAAGACTCACAACTCAACAAGATGAAGGATCCTGCCGGAACAACCTAACGAGAATAAAAGAGAAGTGAAGGAACCTAATTGAACCTATCCTTCTTACAGGGGAGCATATGAAGAGAGAAGAAATGAATGAATGTATTGAAAGGAAAGACGAAAGCAGGAGAAGATGAAGGAGACTTTACCTTTATCAAAGAATAAGACAAGATGAGACTGAACGAACCAATATTCCCTGAGCTGATTGAATAGTAACCAAAGACTCAACTTCTTATTCATTCTCTTCTCCTTACCCTCTCTGATCGGAAGGAGGTAAACTGGAGGATTGAATTGACTCTCTTGTCTCGGAACCAGATTGAACTCCGTAATTAGGATGGATAGGAAGGAAAGCCGAAACATTAATTAAATATCTTCGCACTCCGGAATCGTAACCTTTTCCTATATGACTTGAGCTACTTCCTTCAACCCTGACCGGAACGAACCTGATTGAACTCCTTAGCTGCTTTACAGTCGAGTAAATGAATGTCAGAACTTGGCCCGATATTCCCTTCTTTCCCTCAGTAAATAGTATAGGTAATTTCACTCTTTCTGTGAGTCTGTTTGCTCCGGACTCTGAACAGAATGCTAGAAGAAGAAGAAGATATTCCTTTACTGTTCAAGAATCAATGAATTAACTGACAGGAGAGCTACTTACTTCGGAACCAGACCTGGAACAAAGAAAGAAGGGAGACTCCGTCAGTCGAGCTACTTATTCCAGAACAGGAACAGTAAACACCCAACTCCTTATGAATGAGAGTTTCCTGTGTGTGTTTGAATAAAAGGAAAGACTGAAGCAAGACAAGAAAGAAGAATTGTCCTTTACTATTCTAGAAAGAAGGGATATTAAATTAATTAGCTGACAGGAGAGCTACTTACTCTGGAACCTGCCCCTTAACTTCTATTCCCTTCGCTCCTTAGCTTTGGTTTTTTATCCTGTGAACCTCTCCAACAAGGTAAAGTGGTTTCCATTGCCTTAGCTGCTTTGAAAGCCGAAAGAGGAAAGAGACTGAACGAACCAATATTCCCGTAAGTTATTGTTCACCTCTCCCTACTTATTCACCTTTGATTGATTGAAGGAGGTAAAGTATATGAAATCCTTCTTCTTTTACTCGGGTTGAACTATTTTAGTGTCTCTTCTCTTTTCTTTCCTTTGATTCTTCAGACTCAACAACTGAAAGAAAGATTTGCTTACTCCCCCTTTCTTTCCTATTTATTCTTGAATGGGGTAAAGCCGCTAATGAATAGACTTCCCCCTGCCTGATTGAACGAGGGCTATTTGCTCCTTCTTTCCCGAACTGTAAACAAGGGTTGAACTATTCTTTCTTTCTCTTCTCCCTTTTCTTTCTTGAACTTACTCTTGGTGAAGCTGCTTCGGATTGAATTGCCTCTCCTCTCTTATCCCCGGCCTGGTTCCTTGTCTCACTGCTTGGCTCCTGTCTTTCTTCGGCGAGCTAACTTTGTTTTATTCCTTGCCTTCAGTGATTGTGAGTTATTCTCTTTTAGTATTCTTTATAGAGGTAAACTGTAATGACCCTAAATTTCCACATATCTAGAGTCGCCACTAACGTCTTGATATGTGGAAATCACTACAAGGGGAGTTAGATTCGGATTACCTTGTTGATCGAATATCTCAAGGCAAGAACATTGTTTGAGATTCGAATCACTCCACAAGCAAAATCGATCATGTCTAGCTTGAATGATTCTTGTTGATCAAATATCTCAACGCAAGAACACTTGATTGAAATTCAAATCACTCCACAAGCAAGATTGATCATGTCGAGCTTGAATGATTCTACATGCAACCTAAACTACATAGAATTGCAAAGAAACTTAGCCATTGGCTAAAGAAGGGCACAAATGCTTCTTTTACTATATTTTCCAAGTCCGCTTACAAATACAACATACATGGCTTTATATAGCCTCAAAATGAAACTACTAAAGACATTCCAAGAGGTGTAACATTCATACTTAATGGCCATAATTAACCATTATGTAATTGTAACATAAAGTAAATTAAAAGTCTTAAAATACAATAAAGAAATACAATAACTCTAAATTGTAACCCACCAAAAATTTATAACCATCAAACTTCATTCCTCTTCAATGTGGCATGAATTTCAACATCTTTTGATAATTTTGACAACATTTTCTTCACATCTTCATTGAGGTATATTGTATGATTGATGTCTCTTGGTTCATATCAATCATACTCATCATATTGCCACAAAGTGCATCAAACATATCAAGTACGACCTTCATCAAAATATATATATACTGAGCACATCATAAAGTATCGTAACCCACACATCATCATAACTCATACATCATCATAACTCATATACCGCATCGTACGACATAGTTCATACATCATCATAACTCATACAATTTTTAGTCTATCCTATAGTAAGACCACTTACCTGGTTAGCTTAAGTCGTTGTCACGAACATATCCTTAATGAAAGTTCAATTCCGCCATTATCCTTAATGAAAGTTCGATTCCGCCATTATCCTTAATGAAAGTCCATTGAACTCCAAGTCAACCTGTGTGAGCTGACATCAGTTTCAAGTTCGAACTCTATAAAATTATTTCTCTAATTTACATTGGCCATTCTTAAATTCTGATATTTCCTGTTAGACGAAATTTGATGGAGTTCCTTACCTTCTGATGTTTCCTGTTTTATTATTTTTTTAAAAATTATGTTCAACAAAATCTTTTCTCAATCTTCTATCTTCTATCTTCCATCTTCCATCTTCCATCTTCCATCTTCCATCTTCCATCTTCCATCTTCCATCTTCCACTCTAATTATTTTGGATATATTATTGGCCAATTTTGTTAATCTATCCTTACTTCCAAATCTTCCCTTTTTATTTTTACTTTTTTTTTTCTCTCTTTTCCGTGTATTCTGGATTTCCATCTCTATTTAGTTTTTTTTTTTTCTTATTTCCTTTGTCTTCCTTCTCATTTAGCTAACAATTATATTCTTAGCTTTTAATTTTGTCTTCCTTATGATTTAGCTAACAATTATATTCTTAGCTTTTAATTTAATCGATTCATTTGGTTAGGTTCTTTTTTCTATAATCAAAATTCTTTTCATTTAATCTCTAATTCAAAACTAAATAATTGTAACCAAATTAATATTACTTAATGAAACAAGAGGAAGATTTAACATACGACTGACCTCTTCAAATGACGTATCTCTTCGGCCGAACTAAATCTACTTAAACCTTTTGTTTTTTTTTTTTTCTATTGTTTTGGTAGGAACAAAGAAATTATTGGTAAATCTTCCTAGAAAAGAATTCCTGATTTATTCCCATATTTATTTTTAGGGAAGGAGTGGTGAGAGATTGAAGGAATATTTGAATAACATAGAACATAGTAGGGAAGGGCAAGGAGCAAACAAAGCCATGAGACAAGAATAGTCGGCGAATGAGTGAAAGAAGATATGAAGATACGAAGATACGAAGTAGTCAGTTTCACCAATAAGATACGAAGACTTCCCATTTGGAATTGCACAAATAAGACTATTTATCTCAAAGATGTCTACGTCAAATTCTCAGAAAATGCCAACGACCTAATTCTCATCCAGCCGCTTGACTGAGGAGGGATCGGTAACCAAATGTTTTATATATATATTATTTATTTACTTATTTATTTATTTTATTATTATTACTATTTTATTTTGTTTTTCCCAGTTATTACATTATTATTATTATTATTATTATTATTATTATTATTATTATTATTATTATTATTATTATTATTATTATTATTATTATTATTATTATTATTATTATTATTATTATTATTATTATTATTATTATTATTATTATTATTATTATTATTATTATTATTGTTATTATTATTATTATTATTATTATTATTGTTATTGTTATTGTTATTGTTATTATTATTATTATTATTATTATTATTATTATTATTATTATTATTATTATTATTATTATTAGGAGACTCAAAATACTATAGGAAAATTATATGAGACTTATTTATGATATTAAGGGTAAGTATGAAAGATTTTAGGGAATTAAAACAATTTTAGAGTATGAATCAAGATTTAAAATATGTAACTATCAAGCAAGACACTTTATATGAAATCAAAGTTTCTATGAATACCAAGTGATAAGTTTGATGCATGCAAACAAATGTTTATGACTCATATGGATTAGGGTACACTTGTTAAGAATTTCTACTTAGTGGTACTTGAAGACTTAACAAATAACTCTTAGGATAAGAACTCGAGTTATTCTAAGATTAAAACACTTTTGAGGATGAAAGTTTGTTTTAGAGGGATATAATGTAATAGCCGAAAAATAAGTAAAGAAATAAACAAATAAAAAAAACTTTATAAAAAAAAAATAGTTAAAATAATAATAATAATAAATTAATAAATTAATTAAAATTAGAATTTAAAAAAAATAATAATAATCATTCCCCACCTCTCTCCACTAACCTCCTCCTCCCTTCCCACAATTATCTCCCCAAGACCCATCAAGAAAGAAACAGAAAAAACAACAATACACAGATCTGAGAAGAAGTACATGGCTTTAAATAGATTGCAGATTTAGAGATTTTTGTCCCTTATTAGGGTAAAATCCTATCTAAGATTTCCTTTTCCTTTATATTTATGGTTTTAAGAAATTAATTTAGGATCAGATCTTTTTTCCTATCTTTCCTATCTTAACCGTCTCTAATAATCAGATCCCGTATACAATTATTAGATTTTTGTTAGCATTTTAATTATACGAAATAAGGTTATAAAGATTCAATAAAATTTTAGGTGGCAAATCTATAAACTAAAAGATCGTAGCCTATACTTAAAATTGGCCAGTAATATCTGTTTACACAATTGAAAAACCTATTTACAGAATGAAAAAGACTAGAGAGAGAGGGAGGGAGATTGAGGAAATATTTGTTAAACAGTATTTACAATAAAAGGAAATATCAGACGGCAGTGAGCTACTTTCAATTTTGTCTAACAGAAAACATCACAATTTTTATCAGAGAGCAGTGAGCTTCTTTAAATTTTGTCTAACAGAAAAGATCCGAATTTTACCATGGGCAATGTAAATTAGGGAAATAATTTTATAGAGTTCAAACTTGAAACTGATGTCATGAGCTCATATAGGTTGACTCGGATTTCAAAGGACGGAATCGAACTTTCATTAAAGATATATTTGTGACAATGACTTAAGCAAGCCAGGTAAGTGACCTTACTATCGGCATGGTTATATTTGATGTTGACACGTGCCCTGTGGTTCTGCACGTGTCATATATATTGATATGTGTGAATTGTCTATGGATCGATATGCTTCTTATATGTTATGTTATAATATGTGGATTGTATGATAATAATTATGGTACGATGTGCTCTAGGAGATGTTTGAGATAGGATACGAGAAGGATGCACAAAACGAAATGTAACGATAGGAGTAAGATACGTTCATGAAACGTTAAGGTTAGGTTACATACCAGAGTGCTATGGATAGGAGAGATTGATGAAAGAATACGGTTAGGTTATGGGTAGAAAGGGATAGGTTTGTGATAGATTGATAGAACGATGGCGTTAGGATACGTTCTGGTGATGATATGACTAAGGTACGTTACGTAATGATATGTCCGTGATAGGTATAAGAACGTTAAGGCTACGGTAATTTAGATAACGATATGACTATGAAGTGTTTACGTTATGACTTGTTTATGATACGATGCATTGTATGCTAGATTATTGTGCTTAAGTACGTAGTTATGTGAACGTGAATGTATGATTTTAGTCTGATGTGATGTGTAATGCATGTAATGATGTGTGGTCCTTGAACGATTATGGCTTGTTTGTATGAACATTTGAATGTAACTGCATGAATTGTATGACATGAAATACGGTAAATTGCATGAAACATAACCCCGTTAGGAATATGTATGATATGTAAAGAAATGAGAATGAGAATGACATGTAAGCATGAAAACATGACAGGGGGTTATGTTCATTAATGATAATTGTAGGACTAGTGGGACCTCATGCATATTGTGTGCTCATGCATTTGGGGGGATACCCCTATCCTATCACGAGGGTACGGACGCGTATATCCAATGGCAGGACAATGATCGTTATGCTTTGCATAGTGCTGCCGTGATGGTTCTAGTTTTAACGGGTCCCGGTATAAGGGCTCCCAGTGCTTGCCCACCGGCTAGGGACAGTGGCCCAGCAGTGTGCGAACTAGCTGGTGAGCCCATACTCGCACGTATGGGCTGCGTGTAGAGTATATAGTACATGTCCACGATTACCTGTTAGGATTACACCGTAGGAAAAACGAAACGAAATGAAACGAAATGAAAGATAGGTCTCATCATTTCATTGCATGTGATTGTTGCATTTAACCCCAATAGTGGGGTCACTTACTGAGTATTTCTTTAAATACTCAAGCCATGTGCTACTACATTTTTTTAGGTTAAGGCAAGGCATTCCTGTACGGTTGACGACGACATCACAACTCGAGATCATGACACATGCATAGGATACTGGCATTTATTTTCTTAGACTTAGGATAGAATAGGATGTTTTAAACTTAAATGCTTATTTATTCTATTTTGAGTCTTTTGTTGTGTCGTTTTAAAAATGTTTTCGAAACACGTAAGTCCATGGCTATGTTTTAAGTTAAAGGTTATGTTTTATGGAATTTAAATGAAGTCTTCCGCATTCAATGTTTATGGTACGTATACAATAGCGACCTTAAATTAAGTAGAAAATTTTGGGTCGTTACATAAACTCCTGACTGACTACTTCCCTTTCGGAACTCTTTCACAAGGTAAATCTCCTGAACCTCTGCTGTCGATAAAGCTGCTTCGCTCCTTCACCTCCCCTGTCGGTAAAGCTGCTTCGCTCCTTCACCGGACCCTATTTACTTTATGAATGAAATCAATCCTGAACCTGACGAGAAAGAGAATGAAAGAAGATGAGAAAGCAAAGATTGAGTAAGATGCAGAATCAGAGAAAGGAAAGATTGAGGCAGAATTAGATATTCCTTCGAAACCTTCACCGGAACCAGATTTCACTCCTCCACCTTTATCAAAGAGAAACCCTTCCCCTGCCCCGCTATTCCATTCTTTCCCTAAACTTGACAGGATAGTAAATCAAAGAAATCCTCCCTTTTCGAGTCGAGCTACTTGGTTCTTGATCCTGAACCTTCTTTCATTATCAAATCAGTGTTTTATATAGCTGTTACTACGGGAATATGCAATAGTAAGATGCAGAAGAAGAAAATAAAGAAGAAGAAAAAGAAACTCATGAACCTGAACCGGAATCAGAACCTTTACCTTCTTCAATCAGGAAGAGGAAAGACTGGACAAGAATTAGATAGAACAGTCAGTAAAGAATCCACTATTAATTAATGATCAAGAAGAGTAAGTCAAGACTCAACCTTAAACCTTTGACTATCCGACAATGAAAGAAAGAAGAGACGAAAGATGAATGTTCACTCCTTTACAGTACAAGAATCCATGAATTAGCTGCTTTTTAAGACTCAACTCCTTATTCATTCTTCGGAACAGGAAGGAAAGTCTCAACGAAACAAGAATTAGACAGTAAAGACCATTAATAAAAAAAAGCTATCTACTGTCTATTTTTTTTTTTGGATAAAATGTTATCCTCTCCCTATTTTTTTTTTTTTTTGGATAAAATGGAGTGGAAGTAATTGATTATTAAGTCAAGACTCAAGATTCATTCTTTAACTAATCTTGATCCGGACTGAACCCTGACCCTGAACCTTTTCCTTCTTTAACTCTTTTACTAGGCTAGGTAAAGCGCTATTTTCAGGACCTGAACCGATATTAGTGATTGTTCTTTCCCTTCAAACACGAACAGTAAACTCGGGCAACCGTCTTCTTCCTTCTTTCTTTCACTCCTCCCCATACTTATACTCCTATTAATGATGATGAACTCCTGAACCAGATTTCCATGTAAGAAATTAAGACTCAACGAAAGCATCATTCTCCTGAACTACTTCAATCACTTTCTTTCACTCAAACACAAGGTAATTCTTAAGTCAATCCTCCTTTTCTTATTAATGATCCTCTCCCTTTTGGTCGAGCACTTCGTTCCTCAACCCACACCCTTTTCCTTCAAGTAAAGACTGGGTCAAGCAATTTGACTGTCCTTTACAGTCGGTAAAAGAAAAAGATCAAGCCGAAGCCGAAACCTTAAACCTGAACCTCTATAACCTTACCTTATTTCAAGAGGTAAATAGGCTGAGCTCCGAAACCAGAACCTCCATGACCTTCACTTTACAGGAGAGTCAATTGAAGCGAAAACTAGTAGAAGGAACCTAAACCTTCTTTCCCTCGGTCTCATGGCTTCTTCTTTTCCTCTATTTTGTATTACCTAACCGGATCAGTAAACACTCATCAACTCAAGACTCAATCATTCGACAGATGGAACATCGGTAAAGCTAAATGAATGAAATCCTTTCTCCTCTCCGTATTTGGATTAATCACTCCTGCACCTATTTATTCAAACAAACATAAGGGAAAGCCAAAATAGAAACCCTGCCCCTCGTCTACGCTCCGATTCATGATCCTTAGCTTAGCTACTGAACTCCGACTCCGTAACCTATCCTAATAGCCTTTACAGAAGGAATTAAGAAGAAAATGAAAGATTAATGAGACTGAGCAGCAAGGGCTGAAGAAGAAGAAACCTCAAACCTTTTCCTTCTTTCACTCCTAAACCTGTCCCGAATTGAACTGTAAAAGAAGAATAAAGATTAACTGAACCTGAACCTATTTCTTCTTTAACGAGGTAAAGCAGCTGAGGATTTAATATTTACTCTCTTGCTTGTTTCACTCCTCTCCCTATTTATTCTTTCATTTGATTCTAAACCTTCTTTCACCTCTGGATTCTTGAACAGTAAACAAAGACTGAACCTTAAACCTTTTCATTCACTCAAACACAAGGTAAATAGGTGTTTGTTTGCTTCTTGATCCTTTGACTGATTGACCGAGGTAAACTCAATCACTACTGAACCTCTAAACTATTAGCTTCTCTACGGAACTACTTCACGAACCTTCACTCTTTCTTTTCCTCTCCTGTAAGAAAAATGAATGAGAGAGACTGAACTCCCAACCAGATTGAACAAGGGAAAGCCGAAAGATTCATTCTTGATCTTCTCTTGAACCAGCAGATTGAACGAACAGTAAACAAAGCCGAAAGATTCCTTCTCCCTCCTTCACCGGAACCAGATTGAACTGTAAAAGAAGAAGTTAATTCGACTGAACTACTGAACTCGGTAAACTCCTGAACTATTCTGATTGAAGGAAGTAAAGCAGCTTCGCTCCAGAACTGATATGACCTTGCCTTCACTTTACAAGAGAGTCAATTCTTGAACTACTTCACCGAAACCTAACGAGAATGTAAGAAAAGAGGAAGAAACCCTTTCCTCGGCTGAGCTACTGAACCTATTTATTCTTGAACGAGGTAAACTCCTTAACTACTTCCCTTCCCTGATTTCACTCTTTCCCTCGGTAAATGGAATAGGTTTTTGATTTCACTCCTCTCCTGCCTGTAAGAAAGACTCCTTACTCCTTTTCACTACTGCCCTTGAACCTATTTCTTCATTCACTGGGTAAAGCTGCTGAGGACTGAATTGACTTGACTCTCTTGCTTGTAAACTCATTCACCTGTCGGTCGGTTGAACAATTAATTCCATTGCCTGTCCCTTCTTTCATTGAACTGGGTAAAGCTACTGATCTGACCTCATTCCCTTCTTTCTCTCTTTTCCCTTATTGTGAGTTTTTCTTTCACGAACTATAAACTAAGCTGAAACCTTAAACCTTTTCCTATCCATTATAGTCGGTAAAAGAAAAGAGATTCATGATCCTGAACTCCTCTCCCTATCGGTCGAGCGGCTTCACTCCTCTCCCTCGTAAACTATTGGTCCACAACTTCCTTTGCTCCTTTACCTTTTTTACAGTAAAAGAAGAAGAAATCGAAACCCTGAGCTACTGAGTTTACAGTGTTTGAAAGAAGGGAAACTGTAGGCTCTTGAACCGGAACCTGATTGAGCTCCTTACCTACCCTTGAACCTTTACCTTCCCGGAATTAACAAGGTCTCACGGCTTCGCCCCTTCCCCGGATTTCCCCTATTTCTTCTGGAACAATATCCTCAGACTAAAGATTCATTCTTTCTCTTCTCCTCGTAAACGAGTCAAGACTAAAGATGAATGAGAGTCAATTCCTTGCAGCTCAATCACCTATCCTTTCCAGTGAAAGAAAGAAGGGAGACTCCAGCAGAATTATCCTTGATAGAATGAAAGAAGAAGAATCAGATACAGCTCAAGAATAAAGGGAGAATCAGATATTCCTTTAGATGAGAGTCAATTCATATTCAATCCCGTAAACGAGGAGAAAGCAAGACAAGAAGAAATGAACGAGTTAGCTGCTTTTCAAGACTCAAGCAAGAAAGACTCAAGAGAAAACCTTAACCGATATCACCTTCACTACTAAACCGGAACAGTAAGGAAAGCCGAAACAAGAAGAAATGAATTAGCTGCTTTGAAAGACGAAACGTTAATTATTTATCCTGCCTGAACCCGCCCCTTTTCTGATATTCCCTTCACTATTGAACCGTAACCTATTCTTGAAGGTCAAGCTCATGAGCCTACCCCGGACCCTGTATTCCCTTCCCTGAACTTTATAGTCGAGTAAATGAATTCAATACCTTCCGGAACAAGAATAGTAAACACTCAACTCCTTATGAATGAGACTCAACCAACCTATCCTTTCTTTACCGAAAGCAAGACAAGAACAAGATTCATTCGACTTCCCTTCGCTCCTCTCACTCCTTAACTCCTTGTTCCCTTCTTTCACTGTAACCTCATTCACCTAATTTCACTCAGTCTTCGTCTTCACTCCTGACCTTAACCAGTCGAGTAAATGAATTAGCTACTTCACCTTGCGCCTTCCCTTCGCTACTTCCGGCCCCTATATTCCCTGACTCTATTTCCCTTGTGAAAGAATAGTCCCTAGTGAAAGAAGAATTAATGAATTAGCCGCTTTACTGTCGAGCTACTTACTCTGGAATAGGAAGGAAAGACAGAGAAGCTCCTTCCCCTTATACGATATTCCCTTTTAAAGTCGAGTAAATGAAAAGAGACTGACTTCACACCTTCTTTCACTCTTTTCCGATATTCCCTGACCTTCAAAGACAAGGTAAAGCCTTTCTCCTTCACTCAATCACCTCGGCTTCACTGCTCTCTGTCTTAGCCTTCCTAGCTTTCTTTGTTTTATGCCCTTCCTTCTTTCACTCTTTTACTCGATAAATGGAATAGGTGTTTTCATCTTCTTTCCTATTCTATTGGTCTCGTTGGCTCCTTCACTATTCTTGAACAAGGTAAAGCTCATTCACCTATTTATTGTTGAACTGCTCTTTCTCCTTCAACTAATTGAACAAGGTAAAAGACAAAGATGAAGACTCCTTCCTTCCTTATGAATGAGACGGATTGAACGAGGTAAACTCCTGACCCTTCAAACACTCTTTTCTGATATTCCCTTATTGTTGTTATTCTTGAACAGTAAAGACGCCTTATGAATGAGACAGATGGAACTCAGTAAAGCAGCTGGATCATCCGCTCCTGAACTACTGAACCTTCCCCGATATGACTTGACCCTATTATTCATTCAATCTTTCACTTTATAGTCGGTAAAAGAAAAGAAGAAGAAACAAGAACCGATATTCCCTTCCCTTCTTTCACTCTGTAAATAGGTGTTTTATTCTGAACCTCTCCAACTATCTTATCAGTCTACTTCGCTCCTTCCCCTCGTATTCTAATCGTTTCTTTTCGTGTTGTTGCAATGCTACCGAGGTACTAGCTTTTCTACGGAATGAGTAGATGAAAAAGTACAAGTTGTATCTGAAACTACAAAGATAAAGCCCAAAGGTAAAGGGGAACCCGAAAACCTCCTAAACTTTGGAAGTCTGAGCAAGCATTTCCAACTTCAATTGCGATAAGATAAGAAAGGAATGAATTGATTTCGAACAACAAAAAGGGGTAAGCACTAACTCTGACTTTTGTGTTTTGAAAGGAATGCTGCTGTAAAAAACGGAGGCGGAATTACAGTGAAGAAAAAGTCTCATGCAGGATAGCTGCCGCTAACAAAATTCACACAGTTTATAGAAACAACACAGTACGTCTTTTTTCAGGCTCTCTCCTCTCTTCTATTACTTGTTTGAGTTCCTGATATGTGGAAATCACTACAAGGGGAGTAAGATTTAGATTACCTTGTTGATCGAATATCTCAAGGCAAGAACATTGTTTGAGATTCGAACCACTCCACAAGCAAGATCGATCACGTCTAGCTTGAATGATTCTTGTTGATCAAATATCTCAATGCAAGAACACTTGTTTGAGATTCGAATTGTAACGACCTAGATCCACCGCTAGCAGATATTGTTCTCTTTGGGCTTTCCCTTTCGGGCTTCCCCTAAAGGCTTTAAAATGCGTCTGCTAGGGGAAGGTTTCCACACCCTTATAAAGGGTGATTTGTTCTCCTCCCCAACCAATGTGGGACATCACAACCCCCCCCCCCTTTCGGGGCCCAGCGTCCTCGCTGGCACTCGTTCCTTTATATAATCGATGTGGGACCGCCCCCAAATTCCTCCCCAACCAATGTGGGACATCACAATCCACCCCCCTTTGGGACCCAGCATCCTCGCTGGCACTCGTTCCTTTATCCAATCGATGTGGGACTGCCCCCAAATCCACCCCCCTTTGGGGTCCAGCGTCCTTACTGGCACACCGCCTCGTGTCTACCCCCCTTCGAGGAACAGCGAGAAGGCCGGCACATCGTCCGGTGACTGGCTCTGATACCATTTGTAATGACCCAGATCCACCGCTAGCAGATATTGTCCTCTTTGGGCTTTCCCTTTCGGGCTTCCCCTCAAAGCTTTAAAACGCGTCTGCTAGGGGAAGGTTTCCACACCCTTATAAAGGGTGATTTGTTCTCCTCCCCAACCAATATGGGACATCACAATCCACCCCCCTTCGGGGCCCAGCGTCCTCGTTGACACTCGTTCCTTTATCCAATCGATGTGGGACCGCCCCTAAATTCCTCCCCAACTAATGTGGGACATCACAATCCACGAAATAGACTATGAACCACTCCAACTCAATGAAGATCTGAGCTGCGAGGAAAAACTAGTAAAAATCTTAGCTAGAGAAGTAAAAACCTTACGCAACAGGAATATTGCGTTCGTTAAGGTATTGGGGCGGAATCACCACAGCGAGGAAGCCATGTGGGAGAGTGAGGACGAAATAAGAGAAAAATACCCCGAGCTAGTACAAGAGTTTAAGACTTTCGAGGATGAAAGTTCTTTTTAGGGGTAGATAATGGAATGACCCAGAAAAAAAAAGAGAAAAAAGAAAGAAAAAAATAATAATTAAAAAAAAAAAAGTAAATTATGGACTCTCTCTCCACCTTCCCCAAATATCTCCCCAACCCCTCCTCCAACTCCAAAATGATCTCCAAAAGGAAAAAAAAAAAAACTAAACAGAAACAAAAAAAAAAGGGCAGATTGTGGGAAGAGAAAAATCGGAAGAAAAAACAAAGGAAAGATCACAGATTTTGGGAGAGAAGAATTGGAGACGGCCTTCACTTAAAGCAGATTTAATAGGAACGGAAAGAGATAGAAAAGTTATCGGTAAGTTAGATCTCCTTTTCTTTTATCTTTTGACAGAGATAGAAAAGTTATCTTAGATCTCTTTTTCAATTATTTAGATTTTTGGATATCCGATAGAAAATCAAAATTGATTGAAAATGGCTTTGTCAATTTCATCTCATCATATTTAAGAAAGAGAAGAAAACAGACTAGATTGAAAATTGTTAATGATAGTAGTTTTAGGAAAGAGGAGAAAACATAATAGATTGAAAAAGGGGAGAGAAGAAAACAGAATAGATTGAAAATGGCTTCTGTTAATTGATAGTCATACTGTGGATATGGAGGAGAAGAAAACAAAATTGATTGAATATTGTTTTATAATTGCATAGTCATTTATAGGAAAGAAAAAGAAGACAGAGAGAATAGGAATAAAGTGGTACAATGGAGAGAAGAAAATGGAATATGTGAGCAATTATTAATATAATATTATAACAAACCATAGTTGGATTGAATGATTGAAGCAGCATGAAATAATATTGACATATTTTCAATTTAAGTTTTACTATCCAACCAAAATTTAGAAACAATGAAAACGTGGATTTTGATTTTTACTGAGACTGGTTTAGAGCTGTATTTCACATTGTTAGTTGGATTATTAATTAAAATGTGAAATACTAACGAAAGGTGACAAACGGTTCGATATGAAGCGAACTCTAGCAACCTTTGGAGCAGCTCTCGAGGAACGGGAGCTTACGTTAATTAAATTAGGGAATCTTCGGCTAAGGCCAACTAGGTAAGTGGCCTTACTATAGGATAGGCTAAAAATTGTATGAGTTACGATGTTGTAAGAACTATGTCGTACGATGCGGTATATGAGTTATGATGATGTATGACTTATGATGATGTGTGGGTTATGATACCTGATGATGTGCTCAGTATATATATATTTTGATGAATGTCGTACTTGATATATTTGATGCACTTTGTGGCAATATGATGAGTATGATGATTGCGTGACGTTTACCTTAATATGATGATGTTTTCCATATTGAGCATGCTCTATGATGATGAGTGCCATATTGCATCATGTCGTTAGATCGACATAGGACACAACCCTAAGAGCGTGAAAATGATATTAATATAAATATCCACGAGTATGTGTTACCTAGAGTAACAAAGAGATGAGACTAGAGGGTTGTGTCAGAAGAGACATTATGATGGATTTAGAGGGACCTCATGCATATTGTATGTTCATAAGCATAGGGCTACTTCCCTCAGAGATGATGAGTGCGGACGCGCACTGTATGATGAGCGCGTATGCGCACAGGTGCGAAAGCACACAGATGAGGGTGTTATGAGGTGCATGACACTATGGGGTTCCGCTGACCTTCGGACGTCGCTACAGATTAGCTTGACCAAAGGGTCCAGGGGGTGTGCGAGTGCCCTGGGGATTCACACTCACACGTGTGAGTCGTGTGTAGGGAAGTACTACACATCCAATTTGTCCGAGACTGGAGGCCACCCCTAAGATGATTAGAAAAAGGTCCCTAAATCATGATTGCATGTGTTTGCATTTGCATGGCCCCCTATAGTGGGGCCACTTACTGAGTATTCTTTGAAATACTCAGGCCGTGTGCCACATCATTTTTCAGGTAAAGGCAAGGCGCACTTGTATGGAGGACGGCGACATCGCGAGCAGAGACTGTGGCACGTGCATAGGGTAGACTCATATTTAAATTTCTAGTGTTAAGTTAGAATAGGTTGTTTTGCATTTCATTGTTTTAAATTATTTTGTATTTGTTTTTGTTTTCTCTCAATTTCAGTATTTTATATTTAAACACGTAAGACAATGGCTGTGTTCTTCATGGAAGAAGTTGTTTTAAACGTTTTTTGAAATTTTCGTTATCAATTATGTTCATGTAAGAGTTATATTTCCGCATTATAGATGAGCATGAGACGTTAGTAGCGACTCTGAGTATGTGGAAATTTAGGGTCGTTACACGAATCATTCCACAAGCAAGATTTATCATGTCGAGTTTGAATGATTCTATATGCAATCTAAACTACATAGAATTGCAAAGAAACTTAGCCATTGGCTAAAGAAAAGCACAAATGCTTCTTTTAATATATTTTCCAAGTCTACTTACAAATCCAACATACATGGTTTTATATAGCCATAAAATGAAACTATTAAAGGCATTCCAAAAGTTGTAACATTCATACTTAATGACCATAATTAGCCATGATGTAAATGTAACCTAAAGTAAATAAAATGTCTTAAAATACAATAACTCTAAATTACTCTAAATTGTAACCCACCCAAAATTTATAACCATCAAACTTCATTCCTCTTCAATGTGACATGAATTGCAACCTCTTTTGATAATTTTGACAACATTTTCTTCACATCTTCATTGAAGTACATTGTATGAATGATGTCTCTTAGTTCATATCATTCTCCACTTCTTCAAGAGGATTCGTCCTCGAATCTATTTGTGAAATTTTGCTGCAAAACATAAGATATGAAAATACAAAGGCTCTCACAACAATCTCTCATGTGTATACACTCAAGGATTTTTTTTAGGCCACTCTGTTTGCACTCATTTACACAAATGAAGCTCTCAACCTCACCTCTCAAAATTTTGAATAGAGCAAAGATTGAATTTTGAACTCTGGGTCGATTAAAATCTAAAAAGATGAAAGTTAATAAAAATCAAATTGAAAAAAATGCAAAGGAAACATATATCCAATCTTGAGCCTGAAACTCTGATACCAAATGATAAGATAAGGACTCAATTCAAGGGGAATAAGATTTGGATTACCTTGTCGATCGAATATCTCAAGGCAAGAATATTGTTTGAGATTCGAATCACTCCACGAGCAAGATCGATCATGTCTAGCTTGAATGATTCTTGTTGATCAAATATCTCAACGTAAGAACACTTGATTGAGATTCGAATCACTCCACAAGCAAGATTGCTCATGTCGAGCTTGAATGATTCTACATGCAACCTAAACTACATAGAGTTGCAAAGAAACTTAGCCATTGGCTAAAGAAAAGCACAAATGCTTCTTTTAATATATCTTCTAAGTCTTCCTTACAAATACAACATACATGGCTTTATATAGCCTCAAAATGAAAGCATTCCAAAAGTTGTAACATTCATACTTAATGACCATAATTAGCCATTATGTAAATGTAACCTAAAAAGTAAATAAAATGTCTTAAAATACAATAACTCTAAATTACTCTAAATTGTAACCCACCCAAACTTTATAACCATCAAACTTCATTCCTCTTCAATGTGACATGAATTGCAACCTCTTTTGATAATTTTGACAACATTTTCTTCACATCTTCATTGAAGTATATTGTATGAATGATGTCTCTTGGTTCATATCAGTTCCCCTCTCTCCCATCCTCTTTTCAAGTCCCACGCTTTTCCCGGTTAAGAATGGCAGACCCTCCACAGCCCCCCGGGGTCAAAGAACATTTTCGTAAAGAGAAGCTCCGAAGGCAACCTATGCCCTCATTCCATTCCATTCCATTTTCTTGTAGTTTTCTTATGGGCTTCATCCCGTCCGTTCCATTACATCTAGTGCATGTCATACTTGAGGGTATAAGCCGTTAAAAAGGCTCTTCAACAACTCTCATCTTTGTATGTAGGTTGTTTAGGGAATCTGGCGTGGGGGGATAGTAGGTTCTATTCTTTCTATTTTCATTGAAACCGAAGCCATGCCACTTTTCCATATGATGAACCCCGACCCTATTCAAACTTGAGAATTTGGGTGACCGGGACCTCTACCTCTTGACCCATATCAACAACAAACACAGGCATACCCTTCTCCTTCAGAGGTTCTTCAATTATACCCACAGGACACCTTCTCGGGGATTCACTCGAAAAAGAAGAAAGAAAAGGGAGGAGGAGGAGGAGCGAAGCATGAGACCGTAAAATAGTCAAAGAAGAAATAGGTTCAGGAGTCTTTCGTTGAGTCTTAGTTTACTGTTCAAGAAGAAATAGGATCAAGAATCAATCAATAGGTTAAGGCAGGAGAAGGAATCTTTCTTCTTTACTGTCAAGTAAAAGAGTGTTTGAATAAATAAGTGACGGTTTGAGGTTGAATCTTTCGTTTCGTCTTTCCTGACTGTTCAGTCTTATTAAAGGTTCAGGTTTAGGTCCAGTCGCTTTACCTTGTGTTTGAGTGAAAGAAGGAGAAGATCAAAGAAAGATGAGCCTGAGCAAGCAAGAAAGAAGGGAGACGAAAGCAAGAAAGATGATTTATCCTTGACTGTTCTAGAAGCATTATCCGGAAGAGGAAGGAGTTAGCAGTTAAAGAAGAAATTCAGGGAGAGTGGAGATGAAAGACAAAAGATGCATTCTCCGGATCCTCCTTTACCACCTATTTACCTTATTCATTCGACTGTAAGGACCTTTTATTATTTAGTTTATGCTTTATGACTGTAAAGTTTCGTAAGAGATTTTTAGCTCTTGAAGCAGCTTAAATTAATTAGAGTTTATGCTTTACGACTGTCAAGTTTCATTTTCTTTTCCCTTTCACTGTTCCGGATAACGCTTCTTGAGTCTCCCTTCAGTCTTGAACAAGGGCAAATTCACTCTTTTACCTGGAAAATCACCCCCAAAATAGGGAGAGTCATAAAAAGGAATTCATTGAACCTATTGAAAGAGCTAAAAAGTTCAATGGCCCATTTTCACGGGAAAGTATCATTTGTAAATAAAGGGTCCTTACACAAAAAAGAGAATGAAGAGGAAAGGTGTGAAGCAGCGAGACGAGAAGAGGAGAGAAAGAAGGGACAGGGTTTTGGGTTCTTCTTCTTCTTCAGCCCTAACTATAAACGAGAATGAATAAGGAGTCTTTCAAAGCAGCTAACTCCTTCATTTCTTCTTTAACTGTAAAGAAAGGTTAGCTTTACCTCTTCTCTTGCTTTCGTTTTCCTTGAAACACTTGATGAATAAGGTTCCGGTGAAGTAGCTGCTCAGGTCATATCAGTTCAGTCGCTTGACCCTCTGATCCTCTAGTTTACCTTCCTTGTTCAATCAGTAGGAGAAGGAGGTTGATTCTGAACTTTCTTTCCTCTTTCCTTGAGTCTGACACCTAAGGAGTGAAGCCTAGTTCAATCAGTCCAATGCAGGTAAAGAAAGGAGCGAAGTTGTGAGACCAATAGTTGTAGAGGGAGTAGGAAGTGAAAGTAGGGAGTTGGAGTTTACTATTCCTGAATAAATAGGGACAAGAACGAAACAAGGAGCGCAGCAATAAGACTCGAAGAGGAGAGAAGCGAACATCCTTGAATTTGTTTACAGCTCAATCAGGTAAGGGAATAGAAAGAAGCAAAGGGGAAGGTTTTCTCTCTTTCCTTATTACTTCATAACTCGACTGTAACTAACTCCTGAATTTCTTCTGGTTATGGACCATTTTACCGGGAAAGTAGACAATCATTCTGTAGTGTCCCGTTTTCACTTTCTCCTTGAATCTCCCTGAATTTCTTCTCCTTATTTCACTTCTCTTTCACTCTTTCCCTCGGTAAAGCTATTTTCATTCTCCTTCACCTTATACTTTGACTCTATTCCTTTGCTTGCCTTATGGAGGTCAAAGTAGCTCTTTCCTTCACCTCTGCTTCTCTTCTCTCCTTCACCTACACCTTCTTGCTTTCACTGATCTTTTCGCCTCTCCCTATTTTTTAGGCCATTGAACTATTCCCTTCCCTTCCCCTGTATTCCCTTCTTATTCTTTCACTGTAAAAGATTAATACTCTACTCCTTCCTTCCTTCCTTCTTATTAATTCTTGATTTTCTCCTTCTTTCACTCTGTTCAATCTTTGACTCGGTAAATACAATAGGTGTTTGATTTCACTCGGTCTCACAGCTTCGCCCCTTTCCGATTGCCTCTTCTTTTGAGTCTCGCATATTCTCTGATTCCCTCCTCTTCTTTCTAGTCTTGCATATTCAATCCTCACCCAATTTCATGAGAAGCAAGCCTAGAGGTCCCTGCCTTAACCTGTCCCCATACAGCCAGCCCTCACTCACCAGGCTGCTGGCATTGCTAAATGCTCCGCCACGAAGCAAGCTCTCTTTCATACAACGGACTCGTAAGTGGCTAAATGAGTCGAAGGAAGAAAGAGTAGTTGGGCAACTTTATGCACAAGGGTACATTATTAGATGAGTCTTTATTAGATGAGTCTTTTTGGAATTGGCAACATTGCCAGGAAGAGGTAGGAATCAACTTTTTTAGGTCTAGCTTCAAATCGGCCTAACCTTCGGTTCCTGTAACCAAGTTTTTCTTTCTCTTTCTCACTCCTGACTTTCACAAGTCAGTCCCCCCCTTATGTACTTTTTCTTCGGTGTGGGGCAAAGGATGCCCTCTATCTACTTCTACTTCTAACTAAAGGCGAACATCCGGCATTACAAGAAAATGGAGAGCCCCCGCCCGTTTGTTTGAGTTGGTCGTTCCGAGCCAGAAAGCGTACTGGCAGTTTGAGTCGCGAAAGGGCCGCTTGCTTAATGATCTTATTGTAATTCATAATATCTATCTAAGATTCTATATCTATTATTATCAAGCAAATCATTTAGTTTTCCATCATAGGAAGAAGCAAATAAAGCAAAGGCCTCCTCTTTCCGTCTGCTCTTCCCAAAGTGAGCGAATTGCATGTAGAGATCCATCCGTAGGGGCTTATAGTTTAATTGGTTGAAATGTACCGCTCATAAAGATATTGTAGGTTCGAGCCCTACTAAGCCTACCACCCCTTCCCTTATCTTGACTTGATACAAGGCAGTCGAAGTCCCCGTCCCCCTATCTCAATGTGGCGACGTGTAACCATAGAGCTGCCGCTGCCCTTTGGGCACGCCTCCTAGGCTTACCACTCACCTCTGCTCTTGCAGCATGCCCTCTTCCTTCCCCTTCCTTCGGGGAATACAGCTTTCATAATACGCGAAGTAGTGATAGCTATTCTATCGCTATGCTATATTCTTTCAATAACGAAGGCGTGGTTGAGACTCTAAGAGAAAGTCGATGCGAAGGTTCAGATCGAAGATCTTCGGGAGACGACCCATGAATCTCGAGAATCTAGGGTGGGGCTTGAAGGACCCTACCACATTCCGACCCCAGGGCCTGAAATTGTCTTTTCGAGAATCTAGGGTGGGGCTTGAAGGACCCTACCACATTCCGACCCCAGGGCCTGAAATTGTCTTTTCTTTTCTCCTCTTTCACCAGTGAGTGGTGAGTTTTCTTTTTTTTTAGGTAACCTCTTGGATTTTGAGTTAGTTCTAACTTTCACCAGTGAGTGGTGAGTTTTCTTTTTTTTTAGGTAACCTCTTGGATTTTGAGTTAGTTCTAACAGCTGCCACACGTGAGATCCTGATCGTCTTCCTCCCTGTGTTGTTGCCCGCTAGGGGAAGGAAAGTTCAGTGGGTTTTCCTTCCAGGACCGGAGAAGGTCAAACTCTGGGCGGGCTGCCAGGTTTCATCTACGCTATGGTTGAACAAGATTGAACCTTTTTTCTTCAACCGATGTAAAGGAGTTCCCATGAGGGAATGGGCTTTCCCGGGATCGCCTCATCTATGTACTCGGCCTCTCTCTTGAAGATGTGCGCGCGATATGAGAAAAAAGAGCAGGTTGGAAGGAACCAATGAAAAGCCGGGTAGAGCCTCGGAGTCGGCCCAAGAGAAGATCGGCACTCGAAGGCTTGAGGAGCAGCACACAAAAGGGAAAGTCGTGGAGACGGCAGACTCCAACCACCTGCGTTGTCTCATGTTCAACTCCTTCTGAGTAAAGAAGTATTTAAGACTCTTGTGGTCAGTGAAAATTTGGGTCCTTTCTCCATAAAGGTAGTGTCTCCAAATCTTCAATGCAAATACCACTGCTGCGAGTTCTAAGTCGTGGGTGGGATAGTTTCGCTCGTATTCTTTTAGTTGACATGAAGCATAGGCAATAACCTTCCCACGTTGCATGAGGACATATCCTAACCCCCTTTTTGAAGCATCGCTGTACACTACAAAGCCTCCATCTCCTGACGGTACAGTGAGTATCGGGGCAGATACTAACCTCTGTTTGAGTTCTTTGAAACTAACCTCACACTGATCATTCTAGGTGAACGACTTTCCTTTCTTGGTCAACTGAGTGAGGGGAGTGGCGATCTTGGCGAAATCCTGTACAAACCGCCGATAATACCCTGCTAGTCCAAAGAAACTTCGTACTTCCGTCACTGTGGTTGGGTGAGGCCAATTCGTCACCGCTTCAATCTTTGTTGGGTCTACGGTGATTCCCATGCTTGGAACTACATGCCCAAGAAATCCCACCTGTTCTGCCCATAATTCACACTTGGAGAACTTTGCAAACAACTTGTTCGTTCTTAGAGTGGTCAGCACTTCCGGAGATGTTCCTCGTGTTGTTCCCTAGTCTTGGAATACACAAGGATATCATCGATGAAGACGATCACGAAGTTGTCTAAAAACTCTCTGAACACTTTGTTCATCAACCCCATAAATGTTGCTGGAGCGTTGGTCAAGCCAAACGACATTACCCTAAACTCGTAATGTCCATACCTTGTGCGAAAGGCTATCTTTGAGATACCACTCTCCTTAATCCTTAACTGATGGTAGCCTGATCGTAAATAAATCTTTGAGAACACAACTGCTCCTTGCAACTAGTCGAACAGGTCGTCGATTCGGGGCAAACGATACTTGTTTTTAATTGTCACTTTGTTAAGTTCCCGATAGTCTATGCATAAGCGCATAGAGCCGTCCTTCACAAATATCCCTAGGGCTCCCCAAGGAGACACACTTGGTCGTATAAAGCCTTTGCTTAGTAGCTCTTGAAGTTGCAACTTTAGTTCTTTCAGTTCAGCAGGGGCCATTCTGTACGAGGCTCTTGATATAGGGGTTGTTCCTAGCTCAAGTACAATTTCGAATTCCATCTCACACTCTGGGGGTAGGCCCGGGAGATCTTCTGAGAACACGTCCACGAATTCTCTCACTACTGGCACTAAGTTAATGCTCGCCTCAGTTCACCCTAATTCCACCACATGAGCTAATATCCCCCAAGCACCCTGAGATAACATCTTCCTTGGCTTTAATGCCGAGACTATCCTCGAGATCGTTCCCTTCCTAGTCCCCTTGAACTTGAAGCTTGGTTGACCAGGAGGTCTGAACACCACCTCCTTGTTGAAGCAATCGATGGATGCATGGTTTTTAGCTAACCATTCCATCCCTAAGATGACGTCAAAATTGGCCATATCTAGGGCTATTAGTGTCACATCCATCGTGTGGTTTGACACACACAATTGACAGTCCTTTACCCTCTCGAAGGCTTCCATACTTACCCCTGCTGGGGTACCCACAGACAACCTGTACCCTAGTGGTTCAACTTCTACTCTTGCGTGTTTTACAAGATTAGTGGAGATAAAAGAGTGGGTTGACCCTGAATCAAATAAGACCCGTGCGTAATACCCAAGAATAGAGAGCGTACTTGTGACTGCAGTGTTGGAGTTTTCTGCCTCTTGACGAGTGGTAGCATACATTCGTCCTTGTTGCGGAGCTGGCCTCAGGTTTGAGGACAGTTGGTTACCAGGGGGTCTATTGGTACTAGCTGCTCTCCCTTGGGTGCAGTGCGCGACAACGTGGCCTTCTTGGTGATAGTTGAAACATACCCTGTTCTTAAACTGACACTGTCTTGGGTGATGTCTCCCACAATTCGAGCAACGCGGTCTGTTACGTGGCGTGTTCTGTGGGCAAGCCTTTGTTTGTCTGCACTCTTGGTTTAAATTTGTCTTAGCCTGGTGCCCAGACACCTTTGAGAAGGTAGGTGACGTCTGCTCTCTCTTTCTCTTCTGGTCAACCGATGTGTTTGGGTGGGTTTGGGTGTCTTCTGTTGGATATTCCTTAACATCGAGCGTCTCGGCCAGTTGGAGTGCCGTTGCATAGTCAGGTGGATCGTGAGTTAACACCACCCCTCGTATATCAGGCCGCAAACCCATAACAAAACACTCTACTTTCAGCTCTTCCATTGAGACCATTAATGGGGCGAAACGGGACAGACGGGTGAACTCTCGCTCATACTCCTCTACTGACCTGTTTCCCTGCTCTATGCTTAGGAATTCGCATTGCTTCTTATATCGCACCACTGATTTGAAGCATTTTCGAAGAAACGCTTTTCTAAACTGTGTCCAGGTGATTTCGTCCTCGTCTGCAGCAATCGCCCGAGAGGTTGATTGCCACCACAGTTTAGCATCTTCGCGTAACAAATAAGTCACGCAACTCAGTCTATGTTCCTCCGGACACTTCATGCGTCGAAAAATTTCATCAATAGCCGACAACCATAATTCAGCTACGATAGGGTCCTTGGATTTTCCCTCGAATACTTCGGGGTCTCGACGTTTGAAAGCCTGAAAATACTTTCTTTCTTTTGATGCATCAATGTCTCACGGGTTGTGATGGGTCGTCTGCCTAGCACTTGGCGCTAAGGTCAAGATCAGTTGGGCCAATTGCCCATTTGTCTGTGCCATAGATTGCATCAGTCCCATCATCATAGTCATATTAGGTAGTTCCGTAGTATCAATGTTTGCTCTCGGTAGACTAGATGGGGGAAGTCCTATCCCCGGATTTGGGTTCGCATTCATTGACTGCTCTTGAAGTGGGAAACCCAAAGACGGGTTCTCTTGTACACTCGCCGACCCACTTCGAGCACGTTTACCTCCCCAATTTGTTACTTGGCCAGACATCCTTTCGCTTGTTTCGTTCCTAATCCACAATTAATTACCTCATAATTTTTTTTCTCCTTACGTGTATTCTACACTACTTCATGACTGACAAGTATATAAAACCACACACGATAGTCAATCAAAATATCAATACTTGACAATTCATATTCATACATTAAGCAACATGCATTATCCATTAATTTTGATTGACAAGCGCACAAAAAAAATCATCAGGATAACCAATGTAACCCACCAATAATTTATAACCATCAAACTTCAATGAAGATGTGAAGAAAAGGTTGTCAAGATTATCAAAAGATGTTTCAATTCATGCCACATTGAAGAAGAATGAAGTTTGATTGTTATAAATTTTGGGTGGGTTACAATTTAGAGTAATTTAGAGTTATTGTATTTTAAGACATTTTATTTACTTTAGGTTACATTTACAACATGGCTAATTATGTTCATTAAGTATGAATGTTACAACTTTTGGAATGATTTTAATAGTTTCATTTTGAATATAAAGCCATGTATGTTGGATTTGTAAGGGGACTTGGAAAATATATTAAAAGAAGCATTTGTGCTTTTTTTTAGCCAATGGCTAAGTTTCTTTGCAATTCTATGTAGTTTAGATTGCATGTAGAATCATTCAAGCTCGACATGATCAATCTTGCTTGTGGAGTGATTCGCATCTCAATCAAGTGTTCTTGCGTTGAGATATTTGATCAACAAGAATCATTCAAGTTAGACATGATCGATCTTGCTTGTGGAGTGATTCAAATCTCAAACAATGTTCTTGCCTTGAGATATTCGATCAACAAGGTAATTCGAATCTTATTCTCCTTGTATTGATTCCTTATCATATCGGATTCTCACTTTATCCTCAACAAGCTCTGAAGCAACTTTGGCACACGAATGCCATTACATTACTGGCGAAGGGAATGAGATAAGAAAGACTGCGCTAGAATGAACTCCAGGAAGGGATGAGGGCCGCCCGAGGCTTTTTCTCCTTTGAAATTTCTTCGAGGATTTCAGTCTCTAGAGGGAGTAGTAATTGAATCATAGGGCCTTTTGAGCATATTGGTCATGAACGAAAGAAGAGCTCTTGCCTCAATAACAGCACTTCGTCTAACACGATATCAATCAGCTCAGCCAATTAACTAGAACAATCAAACTCCGGGTTTAGGAATTTCATATGCGGTGTAAAAATAGAAAGATTAATCCCCCAGAATATATGCATTTACGGGTCTACGCCCTCGTCAGGGACTAGAGTTGAACTATTTCCCCACTGTCTCTGGTCTGAGATCAAACTATATATCTAACTCCGAATTTCGGGAAGCTTTCCATGTTATTTCTTCGGTAACTTCCCACGTAAGTAGATCCGGAGCAAAGCTTGATAGCGAGATCTCCTGCTAATGTAGTTGATTTAACGGCATTGACTCAGTAATAGACTTTCCCCTGGGGATAGACTTTAATTGGTCTTATACTTCAAGACTTGAGTTGCTTCAGTAAGGGCCTGGTATCAAAATACTACAGACTTTATTACGGGGATATTTTGCCGGAAGGTCCCAATTCTTGGACTTATTTACCTAGAGGAAGCTCTTTCTCCAAATCTCAATGCTTGGGCTCTGATCAATCTGGAAGGACATCTTACTCTAAATAGAACTATCGGATGTATACCTACTAGCCAGTAGACCTATAGGCATGTAGATTAGCAGTCTACTTTTACCAGCTAGCCTGTTGGGAACTAGGTCATTTAAGGCCTATACTTCTGACTAAGGCCTTTCTCATTCTCACTCAAAGTCAACTCAATCTCTGGTCGTAAGTAAGTTCTCAGTCTGAATTTATGATCTGTCACCGAAAGCTGTACGACTAATTTTTGTCCTTTATAAGATTCAGGCGCTAAAAAAGATTTAGTGACTTCTCCCAGGTTGATCCTGGTCTGAATGCTACTGCTTGATTAGTGATCTTGGTTGCATTCTCAATATAGAAATGAAAGTCTCAATCGATCAATCCCACTTTCAATCTCTTCATCTAACTTATGTAATTGAAATCCTTTGTTTCCGATGTAAGGGATATTTAGTGAAAAAGAGAAAGAAAAAAGCTAGCCTCTCTCTTCTCTCTTTATAAGAGCTATTTTCGCCACTTAGATTTATGAGGTGAAACTCTTTTCGACATATGGTTTTGAAGGAAGAACTATTGAGAGACTTATTAAATTATTAAACATGTGTAGGAAGTTCATTCTGTCTAATTATATGCTTTTTTATGCTTTTTTTCAGGTTTCTTTCTTTTCTTTCCTGTACTCTGCCCTCTTATCGAAAGGGAATCCAGTGACCTGAGGCAGGCTAGGAAGAGTTAACTACTTACTTTTAACTTGATTTAAGATTGAATCCTAAAGCACTAATTCTTCTTTTAAAAGTTCAGTGGGGAAGCCCGAAGTCAAGACCGCGGTATAGGGCATGATCATAATAATAATAATAATAATATGCGGGAGTTTGTTGAGATAATCTTCTTTTCGGAACTCAGTCTATCTTGCAAGCATACTCAAGACTGCAAAGCATTGAGCTCAAGTCTTACGAATTCGTCAATGTCTTGAAGAGCCTATAGAGAAGTTAACCGATAAGTAATTGAATCAATGGATGGTGCGGGAATAGATTAAATTAGGCTGAGAATCTCTTATCTGGCATTGCCTCGGATTGGTCTTAGCTTCTACTCCTAGGCCTAAGGCCGGGATTTCTGACTTTCTGACTAGCTTGCATCCCAAGAGGATATCCGTCATTGAAAATATATATAGAGTCTAAACCCCAATTGGACCATCAACAATAACTAACCAAATATCTGTTAAAAAGAAGTGAAAATGGACTTGAAGCTCTCCTTTTTTCTCAAAATCAGGACCAGGAAGAGACTATGCCCCAGGTAAAGTGGAATCACCTCTACAATTTTCATCTTCAGATAATAAGTGGTAAGCGAGAACTGGGAAATGACGAAGTCAAAATAGAAAGTCCGTCCAAGATCGAATAAACTGATCCAGTGCTTTCAAGAAATACATGAATGACCTCCCGAGACTTGACTCCTATTCCTATAATGACTATAATGAGGAGTAACCGGTATTAGTTACTAAAGCGTCACGAGTTCGTGCTTTCAACTCTATCAACTCTATCTCAGATCGTTCTATCCTAATTCAATATCTAGACTCTATACTTAGCCTTCTCTGCCTAAGCCCAGATCTGGGAACTGATTATTTCTCTTTTGTCATCAGTTGCAGTCTATTTCATGTGATGAAATAGTCAGGCTATATAGTAATGAGCTCATCTCGCTCTATCTTATCAATCTTCAATCTCAGTCAGAATCATTAGGAGATCACCTGCTAAGTAAATCTAAGATCTAAGCCTACTTAGCAAGGATTTCATTCTGGGATTGAAAAGACTGAAAAATAGGCGTTGATTATAGGTTGAAAAAGTGGTACATTGTCTCCCCCCTTAGAATGCCTTTTTATTTATTTATTTATTTATTTTTTTTTTTTTTGCACCTTTCCCATTCTTATATCATATGAGTCACAGGCCATCTTTCAATAGCTAGTTTGAAGGCAGATATTAGAAGAAGCATATTTCACTGGTATTGGATGTAATACTTCTTTCCGATGCTTTTGACTGAACTATTGGATTTCTAAATCGGTTGCTTCCCGGGCGGACTTGCCTAGTCTCGTAATCTAATAAAGAAAATACAAGGACAAACTATTTAAGACCTTATTATCTAAATACTCTCTTTCCAGATGTATGGTCAAAGAAAGAATTAATTGCCTTAAACCAAGAATAAATCAAACTTATTCAAAGAGTTTTTTCCTCTTGGGAAAGAAGATCTCACACAGATCCGGAATCAAAGAAACCCATTAATTAACTCTCTGAATAAACCTAAGCAGTAAATTTCTCTTTCTTTCGTACAAACTTAACTTATAAAAGCAATAAAAAAATGTGCGTCAATCCCTTAGCCCTATCAGTTCCTTCCCCTTTCACAGGGGGAGATTAAGGAAAGAACTAAGAAATTGGGGGACAAGGACCTTTTCCCTTTTCTTTCACGTAACTCCTTAAAGAGAAAAGAGTTTAGCCTCGACTTTTTCCTTGGGATTTAATGCAACTATTAAAGATCAACTGGAAGCGGTTTAAGCTCTCGTCGGCTAAGTTGAGGTTCCCGAGTAATTAGATAGTTAGAAAAACCCCTCATTCTTCTCTTCCAGGCCTGTCAGTTTCAAGACAGGGAAGATAGACAAGAATTCTTTCGGTAAGAATGCTTAGTTTCAAGCTATTGATGCTAAAATCTTTATAGTCGAGTTTAGTTAGCTCTGGAAACCTATCTATCGTCTTTAGAAGATCCTTAGAAAGATCCAGGGAACATTAGGCACATCTCTCTTTCTTAGTTTCACGTTGTCCTACCTAAAGTCAGTCTTTTAGTTAGCGTATAGTTGCAGCTATTTAGTGTAGAAACAACTCTTTAGTGGACGCACCGAAAGGGCAAGATAAGACAAGAAGGTGGAGGTTGGTTGAAGATGATGTTACGCGGCGTTCAGAACCATCCTTGAAGTGAATGAATTTGAAAGAACGAAGAAGTCAGGAAATGAGACGACTCTTTCTTTCACTATTTCATAAACGGATCTTCCCCTCCACACCAATCACGAGTTTTTCTCCATTCCTCTCGTATATCGTCGTAACGCCCTTAATGCTAGGTTTTTGATATATGGAAATCACTACAAGAGGAGTAAGATTCGGATTACCTTGTTGATCGAATATCTCAAGGCAAGAACATTGTTTGAGATTCGAATCACTCCACAAGAAAGTTCGATCATGGCTAGCTTGAATGATTCTTGTTGATCAAATATCTCAACGCAAGAACACTTGATTGAGATTCGAATCACTCCACAAGCAAGATTGATCATGTCGAGCTTGAATGATTCTACATGCAACCTAAACTAAATAGAATTGCAAAGAAACATAGCCATTGGCTAAAGAAGAGCACAAATGCTTCTTTTACTATATTTTCCAAGTCTGCTTACAAATATAATATACATGGCTTTATATAGCATCAAAATGAAACTATTAAAGGAATTCCGTAACATTCATACTTAATGACCATAATTAGCCATTATGTAAATGTAACCTAAAGTAAATAAAATGTCTTAAAATACAATAACTCTAAATTAATCTAAATTGTAACCCACCCAAAATTTACAACAATCAAACTTTATTCTTCTTTAATGTAGCATGAATTGAAACATCTTTTGATAATTTTGACAACCTTTTCTTCACAACTTCATTGAAGTATATTGTATGATTGATGTCTCTTGGTTCATATCAGTTTTGAAAAAGACTTTTCATGTCATTCCCATTTAGGTCCGATTCGGATCCCTCTTGTAATAGCCCAAAAATAAATAAACGAATAAACAAATAAAAATAACTATAAAAAAATAGTTAAAATAATAAAATAATAAATAAATAAATAAAAATTAAAAGAAGAAAAATATCCCGTAACCATCCCTCCTCCTTCCTTCAATCTCTCACCACTCCTTCCCTAAAAATAAATCTGGCAACAAATCACGAATCTCTACTCTGTAAAAACAACTGCAGATTTACCCAGAATTCTTCATTTCTACAAAAACAAATAGAAAAAGAAAACAAAAGGTTTAAGCAGACTAGCTCCGCCGGAGGAGATATGTCATTTGAAGAGGTCAGTACGTTAAATCTTCCTTTTATTTTATTAAATAATATTAATTTGGTTACAATTATTTAGTTTTGAATCAGAGATTAAATGAAAAGAATTCTATATGAATTTAGGAAATCAAAACCAATTATATTTTAGATCTATTAAATTGTTGCAATAATTTAGATCTACTGAATTGTTGCAATGATTTAGGTTGTAATTTGATATGAATTATAGGAAAAGAATATAACCAAATGAATGATTAAATTAAAAGCTAAGAATATAATTGTTAACTAAATCAGAAAGAAGACAAAGGAAATAAGAAAGAATGAGATAGAGATAGAAATACAGAACACTGTTAACTGAAAAGAAAAATAATAATAAAAATAAAAAGGAAAGATTGAGAAGTAGAAATAGATTAACAAAATTGAATAATACCTTCTTAAAAATAATTACAGAAGAAGAGGAAAGATTGAGGAAAGATTTGTTGAACAGGATTTAAAAGTAAAACAGGAAATATTAGAGAGTGCAGTGAGCTCCTTTAAATTTTGTCTAACACTAAACATCAGAATTTTACGATGGCCAATCTAAATTAGAGAAATAACTTTATAGAGTTCAAACTTGAAACTGATGTCATGAACTCATATAGGTTGACTCGGATTTCAAAGGATGGAATCGAACTTTCATTAAATATATATTTGTGACAACGATTTAAGCTAGCCAGGTAAGTGACCTTACTATCGGCATGGTTATATTTGACGTTGACACGTGCCCTGTGGTTCGGCACGCGTCATATATATTGACATGTGTGAATTGTCTGTGGATCGATATGCTTCCTATATGTTATGTTATGCTATATAATATGTGGATTGTATGATAATAATTATGGTACGATGTGCTCTAGGAGATGTTTGAGATAGGATACGAGAAGGATGCACAAAACAAAATGTAACGATAGGAGTAAGATACGTTCACGAAACGTTAGGTTAGGTTACATACCGGAGTGCTATGGATAGGAGAGATTGATGAAAGAATACGGTTAGGTTATGGGTAGAAAGGGATAGGTTTGTGATAGATTGATAGAACGATGGCGTTAGGATACGTTCTGGTTATGATATGATCCGTTGTATGCTAGATTATTGTGCTTAAGTACGAAATCATGTGAATGTGAATGTATGTTATTTATGCTGCTTAGTTGATGTGATATGAATGCATGTGACGATGTGTGGCCCTTGTACGATTATGGCTTGTTGTATGGGTATTGGAATGTAATTGAATGAATTGTATGACATTAAATACGATAAATTGCACGATACATAACCCCGCTAGGAATATGTATGATATGTAACGAAATGAGAATGAGAATGACATGTAAGCATGAAAACGTGGCGCGGAGTTATGCTCATTAAATGATGACTGTAGGACTAGTGGGACCTCATGCATATTGTGTGTTCATGCATTTGGGGGGGATACCCCTATCCCATCACAGGGGTACGGACGCGTACATCCAAATGGCAGGACAACGATCGTTATGCTCCGCATAGCGCTGCCGTGACGGTTTTAGTTTTAACGGGTCCCGGTGGGCCCCCAGAGCATGCCCACCGGCTAGGGACAGTGGCCCAGCGGTGTGCGAACTAGCTGGTGAGCCCATACTCGCACGTATGGGCTGCGTGTAGAGTATATGGTACACGTCCACGATTACCTGTTAGGATTACACCGTTGGGAAAATGAAATGAAACGAAACGAAAAAGAAACGGAACGAAACGAAAGTTAGGTCCCATCATTTCATTGCATGTGATTGTTGCATTTAACCCCAATAGTGGGGTCACTTACTGAGTATTTCTTTAAATACTCAGGCCATGTGCTACTACATTTTTCAGGTTAAGGCAAGGCATTCCTGTACGGCTGACGACGGCATCGCAACTCGAGATCATGGCACATGCATAGGCTAGTGGTATTTATTTTCCTAGACTTAGGATAGAATAGGATGTTTTAAACTTAAACGCCTATTTATTTTACTTCGGGTCTTTTGTTGTGTCGTTTTAAAGATGTTTTCGAAACACGTAAGTCCATGGCTGTGTTTTTAAGTTAAAGGTTATGTTTTATGGAATTTAAATGAAGTCTTCCGCATTCAATGTTTATGGTATGTATACAGTAGCGACCTTAAATTAAGTGGAAAATTTCGGGTCGTTACACCTCTGTGTTTTCCTTTTCCTCCTGCACCCTTTCCTCGAAATGAGAAAGAAGATGGTACACTCGAATTGTATTATTTAAGTGCTTATTGCTTGGCAAAGATACTTCTACAATTGGTAGGTCACCGGGTTATTCAAATAAGTTGTGTTTTCTCTGGTTTTCCTATGTTCAAACTTCTGTACCAATTTGGTCGATCCGGAATGGATCGGTTAAACATTCTATTAGGGAGCCAGGTCTTGACTCTGTTGTGTGGTATTCATTCTCGTTCGGCTCTTGGAATCAATTCTATTAGGGAGCCAGGTCTTGACTCTGTTGTGTGGTATTCATTCTCGTTCGGCTCTTGGAATCACATCCAGTCGTGGTTGGAATAGCTCGAAAAATCCAACCACTTCACCTACTTCATTGCCCCAACCCTTTCTCGTACCTCTATTGAAACAGAATGGTTTCATGTTCCTTTATCGATTGGTTATTCCTCCCCGTTCGTCTCTCTTTTTCCAATTGCGGTCTCGATTAGTTTACAAGATTGAATGGCTAATTTGCCTCCGGACCCTAGATTCGATTGTTTGCCAAGAATGTTGAGCGGGGTATGTAAGCTGTGTATCTGGGAGGAAGTGAAAATCGGGGCTTTCGCTTTTTTGCATCCTGTTCTATTTTGGCAGCTACTGAAATGAAATAGGAATCTCTTTCCCACACCGAATCAAGATTGAATATATGTCAAATCTCTAGTGGTGTTGAAACCAACCAAGATGTCTGTCGTCCGGCCCGACCTCAGACTCTTTCTTCCCGACCTATTTGACCCTCTGGCTGCTGTTATTTAGGTGGTATCCCGAGATAGATGGAATTCCTCCCGGGAACACACGAAAGAAATATATGAACTGGGTAAATAGAAATGGAAAAGAGATGTTTCCAATTCATTCAAATCCAAAGCTTTTTCTACATCCATATGATCTACTAAAGTCGATCGGTATTGTCTATATAATGAAAGTAGATCTTGGTCTATAGAGTTCCAAGAAGGTAATAACTCCATCCTGTCCGATGCTTCTTGGGCCAAATACAATATACAAGTGGGACCTGCACTATGAGCAAGCTGTGCGAAAAACCGCTGATTTTTGCCAGGTTCGCAACAACTTGGGCCAAATGGGGTTCTACCGGGAAACTAGGGATTTTTGAGTTTGCGCCATTGGTTACTGGTCGAGCCACTGGAATGGAATGAGACCGCTGAGCATTTCTGTCTTCACAACTCTAAATTACTCTAAATTGTAACCCACCCAAAATTTATAACAATCAAACTTCATTCTTCTTCAATGTGGCATGAATTGAAACATCTTTTGATAATTTTGACAACCTTTTCTTCACATCTTCATTAAAGTATATTGTATGATTGATGTTTTTTGGTTCATATCAAAATCATTCTATTTTCTTTCATAGAATCCCGACAGGTGAATTAGAAGAAAGCATGGAGTTTGATTTGTGTGCATTAAAGTCCTTAGGCGCCTAAGATAATTGAAAGTGAAACAAAGCATGAGTTGGGGGAAAAAAACAAAATCAAGAGCTCAATCTAAAGGACAAGCTTAACGAATAAGAGAAAGAGAAAGAAAGTTTCTACTTTATCCCCTCCTTCATCAGATCTTGTAGAGACAGCAAGGACAGGGGGCGATCTCTATAGTCTTTCACCTGCGTTTTTCACTTATTTGACTTTGAGGTTATTCCC
>NW_019268522.1:6318903-6331078 GCF_002738365.1 Cucurbita moschata | reverse complement strand
GGTACACGTCCACGATTACCTGTTAGGATTACACCGTTGGGAAAATGAAATGAAACGAAACGAAAAAGAAACGGAACGAAACGAAAGTTAGGTCCCATCATTTCATTGCATGTGATTGTTGCATTTAACCCCAATAGTGGGGTCACTTACTGAGTATTTCTTTAAATACTCAGGCCATGTGCTACTACATTTTTCAGGTTAAGGCAAGGCATTCCTGTACGGCTGACGACGGCATCGCAACTCGAGATCATGGCACATGCATAGGCTAGTGGTATTTATTTTCCTAGACTTAGGATAGAATAGGATGTTTTAAACTTAAACGCCTATTTATTTTACTTCGGGTCTTTTGTTGTGTCGTTTTAAAGATGTTTTCGAAACACGTAAGTCCATGGCTGTGTTTTTAAGTTAAAGGTTATGTTTTATGGAATTTAAATGAAGTCTTCCGCATTCAATGTTTATGGTATGTATACAGTAGCGACCTTAAATTAAGTGGAAAATTTCGGGTCGTTACACCTCTGTGTTTTCCTTTTCCTCCTGCACCCTTTCCTCGAAATGAGAAAGAAGATGGTACACTCGAATTGTATTATTTAAGTGCTTATTGCTTGGCAAAGATACTTCTACAATTGGTAGGTCACCGGGTTATTCAAATAAGTTGTGTTTTCTCTGGTTTTCCTATGTTCAAACTTCTGTACCAATTTGGTCGATCCGGAATGGATCGGTTAAACATTCTATTAGGGAGCCAGGTCTTGACTCTGTTGTGTGGTATTCATTCTCGTTCGGCTCTTGGAATCACATCCAGTCGTGGTTGGAATAGCTCGAAAAATCCAACCACTTCACCTACTTCATTGCCCCAACCCTTTCTCGTACCTCTATTGAAACAGAATGGTTTCATGTTCCTTTATCGATTGGTTATTCCTCCCCGTTCGTCTCTCTTTTTCCAATTGCGGTCTCGATTAGTTTACAAGATTGAATGGCTAATTTGCCTCCGGACCCTAGATTCGATTGTTTGCCAAGAATGTTGAGCGGGGTATGTAAGCTGTGTATCTGGGAGGAAGTGAAAATCGGGGCTTTCGCTTTTTTGCATCCTGTTCTATTTTGGCAGCTACTGAAATGAAATAGGAATCTCTTTCCCACACCGAATCAAGATTGAATATATGTCAAATCTCTAGTGGTGTTGAAACCAACCAAGATGTCTGTCGTCCGGCCCGACCTCAGACTCTTTCTTCCCGACCTATTTGACCCTCTGGCTGCTGTTATTTAGGTGGTATCCCGAGATAGATGGAATTCCTCCCGGGAACACACGAAAGAAATATATGAACTGGGTAAATAGAAATGGAAAAGAGATGTTTCCAATTCATTCAAATCCAAAGCTTTTTCTACATCCATATGATCTACTAAAGTCGATCGGTATTGTCTATATAATGAAAGTAGATCTTGGTCTATAGAGTTCCAAGAAGGTAATAACTCCATCCTGTCCGATGCTTCTTGGGCCAAATACAATATACAAGTGGGACCTGCACTATGAGCAAGCTGTGCGAAAAACCGCTGATTTTTGCCAGGTTCGCAACAACTTGGGCCAAATGGGGTTCTACCGGGAAACTAGGGATTTTTGAGTTTGCGCCATTGGTTACTGGTCGAGCCACTGGAATGGAATGAGACCGCTGAGCATTTCTGTCTTCACAACTCTAAATTACTCTAAATTGTAACCCACCCAAAATTTATAACAATCAAACTTCATTCTTCTTCAATGTGGCATGAATTGAAACATCTTTTGATAATTTTGACAACCTTTTCTTCACATCTTCATTAAAGTATATTGTATGATTGATGTTTTTTGGTTCATATCAAAATCATTCTATTTTCTTTCATAGAATCCCGACAGGTGAATTAGAAGAAAGCATGGAGTTTGATTTGTGTGCATTAAAGTCCTTAGGCGCCTAAGATAATTGAAAGTGAAACAAAGCATGAGTTGGGGGAAAAAAACAAAATCAAGAGCTCAATCTAAAGGACAAGCTTAACGAATAAGAGAAAGAGAAAGAAAGTTTCTACTTTATCCCCTCCTTCATCAGATCTTGTAGAGACAGCAAGGACAGGGGGCGATCTCTATAGTCTTTCACCTGCGTTTTTCACTTATTTGACTTTGAGGTTATTCCCCTCACATGATAACCTTCAAGGTACTTTCTGGGCCCGACCAATATGAGAATTTTTTCTATTTCTTTAGATTCACCCTAAATCAGACTGAAGAAAGAAAATAAAATCAAGTTGGTTTCAAGATCAAATAAAAAAAGATTGGTTTGGATTCATTTCTTTGCTATCTTGAGGAAGATGGACTTCACAGACTAGAAAGAAAGTCAGTGTGAGGCGTTGCAGTCTTTGATGAGAGTGTGATATTCTAGATTCTTTTTTTAGTCTTCCTCCCGTAGCTGATAAATGTCTTTATTGAAATTGAAATCCTAAATAAAGCAGTCTATTCTGTAATGTAATCTATCGTTGCCAATGTTTTGTCTCGAACTTTTCCCGTCTTGATTCAGATCTTGTAGAGGTTGCCGGAAGTAATTGGAAGAAGAAAGAGCAAACTTTCACCTTAAGTAGTTTGAACCTTAAGAAGTGGTAAAGAAAAGGACAACAACGAAATCTTGAGTTTCAAACCCATTTGGCATCCGCTTTTCCATTTTTCACATTTCGAAAAGCCTTAAATAAAATAGCCGGCAAAATCTGAGGAAATCTTTCTCTTTCGCTCTGCCCATATCTGAACCAGGAGGAAGGAAGAATGAGTGAAGCTTCAGGATTGAGAGATGATGATTGAGTCTTTACATCGGGACTCCATATTCTAAAGGTCTCCACTTTAGTCTACTTCATCACAGATATAGTAGGCGAGAAAGAAGAGAAAAGCAAGATCAGGTAATTTCCCTGAACTGAGAGATGAAATTCAGTAGAATCGGAAAGTTCTTCTTCTCCCAAGTCCCGTTTAATCAATTTATATACCCTGGGATGAAATTCTTCTTCCTTATTGTGATTAACCTCGAAGTCCCCGTTCTCTTGCTCTTGTTCACTCCTTGAGGTAAGTCATAGTCAGAACCCGAGCAGCGATAAGTCATTCAAGAAAGCCTGAGAAGGCAGTATGAATAGTTAGACATGAGGTCTTTAGAAGAATGAGATACTTAAGGTATGCTTAGGGCCACCAAGGGATGAAATGACAGCACCCATTGAATCTCTTACTTGATGTTTGCCTAATCTATTACTACCTCGGTAAGCTACTAATTAAAGTAGGTATGAAAGACTCAATCTCTAGGCTATGAGAGCTCCTCTCTACCATATCCCTTTTCTTCCTCTGTAGGCAGAGACTGCGTAAGTTACTTATGGAAGACTTTCATTTCATTAGCTACTTTAGAAGCAAGAGTTAATATCTATTCTCTACCGAAAGATCATTTGATTAGGTTAAACTCCTCTTTGCTTAAATAAAGTCAAAAGAAAAAGTCAAGAAAACATTTATTTGCATTTATTTGCATTTATTAGTGGTTGGTGGCTGAACTTTATTTTGTTAGGGTTATCTTTTGGGCCTATTTAAAGGCATGTAATATTCATGTTTGGAGGGATTTTGTTGAATACAGAAAAAACCTTTGTGTTTTCTTGATACCCTTTTGGTGTTATTCTTTTTCAAACCTTGATTTTGGTTTGATGTTAAATCGATTCATTGAATTAGTTTTGATCAAGTTAATTCTGGAGTGAATTGTCTTGGTATCTAAGAGTGACCATCATAGATTCCAAGTTTGATCTAAGAGTCATTCATCTTCTAACCAGCAATTGGTTGGAATCAATCCGTTAAGTTAGCTTTTTCTGTAAGTGTTTTGCAAGGATTCTAGAAGGACCTCTAGCTTTGCAAATTCCAGCATTGTAGGCGCTTATCAATTCTTGATCTGATCTTGGAATTTGCAAAGCTAGAGGTCCTTCTAGAATCTTTGCAAAACGTTCACAGAGAAAGCTAACTTAACGGATTGATTCCAACCAAGAGCTGGTTAGAAGATGAATGACTCTTAGATCAAACTTGGAATCTATGATGGTCACTCTTAGATACCAAGACAATTCACTCCAGAATTAACTTGATCAAAACTAATTCAATGAATCGGTTTAAACATCAAACCTAAAGCAAGATTTGAAAAAGAATAACACCAAAAGGGTATCAAGAAAACACAAAGGTTTTTTCTGTATTCAACTAAAATCCCCCAAACATGAGTATTACATGCCTTTAAATAGGCCAAAAGATAACCCTAACAAAATAAAGTTCAGCCACCAACCACTAATAAATGCTAATAAATGCTATTAAATACAAATTGAAGCAAATAAGGCATTAATAAATTGTCTTAATTGGTAGTTCAACTACCAAAGGTAAGTCTTCGAATCACTTTCCAATGTCAGCCATTCCATTATTTTCTTGATTTGATACTTGAATCTTCTTTGTATTGCTTCTTGTAATTGCTCGTTCGGGTACATGGAAGTGATCAATTGTTGGATTCATATCATCCCCCCTTTCTTTAAAAGGATTTGTCCTCAAATCAAATTCATCGTTCTTTCCGGACAAGAACTGAATATATTTTTTTTTTCACTTTTTTTTCTCACTTTTACCTTAGTTTCTTCTCTCCACTATTGTTCTTCATATTCTTTTCTTTTCTTCTGTAATTTCAATTGATCACAACGTACTTCATATGGAGACAATGGAAGTAAAATAAATTTCTTCCGAAACAAAGTAAAAGTATACTTGTTCATCAAACCATCAAATGTTACCTTTCTATCATATTGCCAAGGTCGGTCGAATAAGATGTCCCCCACATGCATTGGTACGACATCACAAAGAACATCATCTTTATATCTTCAAAGAGTAAAAGAAATGAGAGCTTGGGAGTTAAATTTAATTTCTTCTTTGTTTGTCAACCATTGAAGTTTGTATGGTTTTGGATGGGGATGGACAGAAAGTTGAAGTCTTTTTACAAGGAAGCTGCTTACCACATTTGTGCAACTTTCACTATCAATTACCAAGCTGCATGGGTTTCCTTTGATCGAACATCTTGTGTGGAACAAGTTTTCCCTTTGATCTTCAAATTTATCTTCCTTGATTTGAACATTGACTACCCTTCTTGTGATCAAAGATATGGAATTACCTTCTTCAACATACTCATCATCATTATATGCTGCGATTTCTTCCAAAAGCTGTGAATCATGATCCTCACATTCATCATCTGAATCAAGTATACCATTCCTTATCACCATAACTTTTTTATTAACACACTCTTTGCTCATGTGTCCAAACCCTTTGCACTTCCAACATTGAATAGAACTAGACTTCTCCTATACCGTCTTTGAAGCTTCATTCTTTTTACAATTGGAACTCTCAGCCTCCACCCTTTTAGCAGTCACAAACTTTTCTTTTCATGACATTAATTCATTTCTATTCACAAAACTATCCTTGTTCAAGGTTTTAGAATTTGAAAAGGTGTTAGTTCGTGATGTGTACCTTTGTGAATGCTCTTTTTCTTCCTTCAATTGGTCTTCAATTTTGAGAACATAATGATACATGTCTTCTAGATATGGTGGTGGATTTCTGTCAACAAGATGAGCAATTTCTCGATTCAAACCTCCAAGGAATCTAGACATGGTATCATCTTCTTCTTCTCTAACATTTTCTCTTTCCATCATAGTCTTCATCTCTTGATAATATTCCGCCACACTTTTTGTTCCTTGCCTCAAACCTTGCAATTTAGTTTTTAAATTTCTTTCATAATGTTTTGGAACATACCTTTTTCTCATGGCTTCTTTAAGTTCTTCCCAAGTCTCTATTGGATCCTCCTCTTTTCTTCTTTTCTCAGATTTGAGATGTTGGTACCAATCACAAGCATGATTGGTAATTTCGGCAATAACAAGTCTCATCTTCTTATTTTCACTATAGGTGTTGCAATCAAACACATGCTTTATCTTTCTTTCCCATTGCAAGTATGCCTCAAAATCTGCCGTTCCACAAAAGGGTGGAATTTTGAGTTTAACTCCCCCATCTCTATCTTCATGTACTCTTTCCATCCTTCTAGGTTGCATAATAGTTGCATGGTTATTTCTTCCTCTCCATCTTCCTTCAACTTGTCTTTCTTGTACTAAACTATACCTTCATCTTCTTGTAATGTTCGTTCTTGTCTTTGTTGTTGCGCCCTTCTTTCTTGTCTATCTTCCATCATCATTTCCATCATACCTTGAATTTCTTGAAGAATGGTTGTATTAAGATCTGGTACTGATGGTACTGCTTCTCCATTATGTGACATTTTGTTATCAAGGGACCTCTCCACACTTCTCACAAAAATTTCACTCAGGGACACTCGTGTTTAACACTCAAAGGTAGGCTTTTGGTACTAGGTCAAGAATGTAAAGGCTGGTTTTTTTTTTTCGATAATCTGAGAGAGAAAAAAAATTGATAAAAAGAAATAACAATGAAAATATTTTACCTCTAGAGCGGCCAAAGAACGTCGACCAAATGATAACCGCCTATAATGCTGGAATTTGCAAAGCTAGAAGTCCTTCTAGAATCCTTGCAAAACGCTCACAGAGAAAGCTAACTTAACGGATTGATTCCAACCAAGAGCTGGTTAGAAGATGAATGACTCTTAGATCAAACTTGGAATCTATGATGGTCACTCTTAGATACCAAGACAATTCACTCTAGAATTAACTTGATCAAAACTAATTCAATGAATCGATTTAACATCAAACCAAAAGCAAGGTTTGAAAAAGAATAACACCAAAAGGGTATCAAGAAAACACAAAGGTTTTTTCTGTATTCAACAAAATCCCTCCAAACATGAATATTACATGTCTTTAAATAGACCCAAAAGATAACCCTAACAAAATAAAGTTCAGCCACCAACCACTAATAAATGCTAATAAATGCAATTAAATACAAATTGAAGAATATAAGGCAATTCATACAAACTATTAATAAATGCTATTAAATATAAATTGAAGCAAATAAGACATTAATAAATTGTCTTAATTGGTAGTTCAACTACCAAAGGCAAGTCTTCTAATCACTTTCCAATGTCAGCCACTCCATTATTTTCTTGATTTGATACTTGAATCTTCTTTGTATTGCTTCTTGTAATTGCTCGTTCGGGTACATGGAAGTGATCAGTTGTTAGATTCATATCAAGAATGAATAGTGTTTCCCTCGATCAAGAGTTCAATGACCCAAAACATAGGGTAAAGCATCCATTTTAATGAAAAAAATAGGGGAACGATAGAATGAATCTTGAGGATTGACTGATAGCGAACGATCATTTAGATTTATTGTATCTCATTAATGTATTTTAAGACATTTAATTTACTTTAGTTTACAATTACATAATGGTTAATTATGGCCATTAAATATGAATGTTACAACTCTTGGAATGTCTTTAGTAGTTTCATTTTGAGGCTATATAAAGCCATGTATGTTGTATTTGTAAGTAGAGTGGGAAAATATATTAAAAGATGCATTTGTGCTTTTCTTTTTCCAATGGCTAAGTTTCTTTGCAAGTCTATGTAGTTTAGGTTGCATGTAGAATCATTCAAGCTAGACATGATCGATCTTGCTTGTGGAGTGATTCGAATCTCAAAAAATGTTCTTGCCTTGAGATATTCGATCAACAAGGTAATCCGAATCTTACTCCCCTTGTAGTGATTCCTTATCTTATATCATTTGGTATCAGAGCTTCAGGCTCAAGATCGGATATATGTTTCCTTTGCATTTTTTTTCAATTTAATTTTTATTTACTTTTATCTTTTTAGATTTTAATCGACCCAGAGTTCAAAATTCAATCTTTGCTGTATTCAAAATTTTGAGAGGTGAGATTGAGAGCTTCATATGTGTAAATGAGTCCAAACAGAGTGGCCTAAAAAAAATCCTTGAGTGTATACACGTGAGCGATTGTTGTGAGGTCGTTTGTATTTCCATATCTTATTTTTTGCAGCAAAGTTTCACAAATAGATTCGAGGACGAATCCTCTTGAAGAAGTGGAGAATGATATGAACCAAGAGACATCAATCATACAATATACTTCAATGAAGATGCGAAGAAAATGTTGTCAAAATTAGCAAAAGATGTTGCAAGTCATGCCACATTGAAGAGGAATGAAGTTTGATGGTTATAAATTTTTGGTGGGTTACAATTTAGAGTTATTGTATTTCATTATTGTATTTTAATACTTTTAATTTACTTTAGGTTACAATTACATATTGGTTAATTATGGCCATTAAGTATGAATGTTACAACTCTTGGAATGTCTTTAGTAGTTTCATTTTAAGGCTATATAAAGCCATGTATGTTGTATTTGTAAGCAGACTTGAAAAATATAGTAAAATAAGCATTTGTGCTTTTCTTTAGCCAATGGCTAAGTTTCTTTACAATTCTATGTAGTTTAGGTTGCATGTAGAATCATTCAAGCTCGACATGATCAATCTTGCTGGTGGAGTGATTCGAATCTCAAACAAGTGTTTGAGATATTTGATCAACAAGAATCATTCAAGCTAGACATGATCGATCTTGCTTGTGGAGGGATTCGAATCTCAATCAAGTGTTCTTGCCTTGAGATATTCGATCAACAAGGTAATTCGAATCTTATTCCCCTTTTATTGATTCCTTATCATATCATTCCATCTCATTCTTGTTTCATTGAGGATTGACTTATTAATTATAGGGTAAAGATAGACTATTGAACCTGATTGAGCTCCTTACCTACCCTTGAACCTCTACCTTCCCGGATTGAACAAGGTCTCATGGCTTCGCCCCTTCCCCGGATTTCCCCTATTTCTTCTGGAACAATATCCTCAGACTAAAGATTCATTCTTTCTCTTCTCCTCGTAAACAAGTCAAGACTAAAGATGAATGAGAGTCAATTCCTTGCAGCTCAATCACCTATCCTTTCCAGTGAAAGAAAGAAGGGAGACTCCAGCAGAATTATCCTTGATAGAATGAAAGAAGAAGAATACAGCTCAAGAATAAAGGGAGAATCAGATATTCCTTTAGATGAGAGTCAATTAATATTCAATCCCGTAAACGAGGAGAAAGCAAGACAAGAAGAAATGAACGAGTTAGCTGCTTTTCAAGACTCAAGCAAGAAAGACTCAAGAGAAAACCTTAACCGATATCACCTTCACTACTAAACCGAAACAGTAAGGAAAGCCGAAACAAGAAGAAATGAATTAGCTGCTTTGAAAGACGAAACGTTAATTATTTATCCTGCCTGAACCCGCCCCTTTTCTGATATTCCCTTCACTATTGAACCGTAACCTATTCTTGAAGGTCAAGCTCATGAGCCTGCCCCGGACCCTGTATTCCCTTCCCTGAACTTTATAGTCGAGTAAATGAATTCAATACCTTCCGGAACAGGAATAGTAAACACTCAACTCCTTATGAATGAGACTCAACCAACCTATCCTTTCTTTACCGAAAGCAAGACAAGAACAAGATTCATTCGACTTCCCTTCGCTCCTCTCACTCCTTAACTCCTTGTTCCCTTCTTTCACTGTAACCTCATTCACCTAATTTCACTCAGTCTTCGTCTTCACTCCTGACCTTAACCAGTCGAGTAAATGAATTAGCTACTTCACCTTGCGCCTTCCCTTCGCTACTTCCGGCCCCTATATTCCCTGACTCTATTTCCCTTGTGAAAGAATAGTCCCTAGTGAAAGAAGAATTAATGAATTAGCCGCTTTACTGTCGAGCTACTTACTCTGGAATAGGAAGGAAAGACAGAGAAGCTCCTTCCCCTTATACGATATTCCCTTTTACAGTCGAGTAAATGAAAAGAGACTGACTTCACACCTTCTTTCACTCTTTTCCGATATTCCCTGACCTTCAAAGACAAGGTAAAGCCTTTCTCCTTCACTCAATCACCTCGGCTTCACTGCTCTCTGTCTTAGCCTTCCTAGCTTTCTTTGTTTTATGCCCTTCCTTCTTTCACTCTTTTACTCGATAAATGGAATAGGTGTTTTCATCTTCTTTCCTATTCTATTGGTCTCGTTGGCTCCTTCACTATTCTTGAACAAGGTAAAGCTCATTCACCTATTTATTGTTGAACTGCTCTTTCTCCTTCAACTAATTGAACAAGGTAAAAGACAAAGATGAAGACTCCTTCCTTCCTTATGAATGAGACGGATTGAACGAGGTAAACTCCTGACCCTTCAAACACTCTTTTCTGATATTCCCTTATTGTTGTTATTCTTGAACAGTAAAGACTCCTTATAAATGAGACAGATGGAACTCAGTAAAGCAGCTGGATCATCCGCTCCTGAACTACTGAACCTTCCCCGATATGACTTGACCCTATTATTCATTCAATCCTTCACTTTATAGTCGGTAAAAGAAAAGAAGAAGAAACAAGAACCGATATTCCCTTCCCTTCTTTCACTCTGTAAATAGGTGTTTTATTCTGAACCTCTCCAACTATCTTATCAGTCTACTTCGCTCCTTCCCCTCGTATTCCAGTCGCTTTCTTTTCGTGTTGTTGCAATGCTACCGAGGTACTAGCTTTTCTACGGAATGAGTAGATGAAAAAGTACAAGTTGTATCTGAAACTACAAAGATAAAGCCCAAAGGTAAAGGGGAACCCGAAAACCTCCTAAACTTTGGAAGTCTGAGCAAGCATTTCCAACTTCAATTGCGATAAGATAAGAAAGGAATGAATTGATTTCGAACAACAAAAAGGGGTAAGCACTAACTCTGACTTTTGTGTTTTGAAAGGAATGCTGCTGTAAAAAACGGAGGCGGAATTACTGTGAAGAAAAAGTCTCATGCAGGATAGCTGCCGCTAACAAAATTCACACAGTTTATAGAAACAACACAGTACGTCTTTTTTCAGGCTCTCTCCTCTCTTCTATTACTTGTTTGAGTTCCTGATATGTGGAAATCACTACAAGGGGAGTAAGATTTAGATTACCTTGTTGATCGAATATCTCAAGGCAAGAACATTGTTTGAGATTCGAACCACTCCACAAGCAAGATCGATCACGTCTAGCTTGAATGATTCTTGTTGATCAAATATCTCAATGCAAGAACACTTGTTTGAGATTCGAATTGTAACGACCTAGATCCACCGCTAGCAGATATTGTTCTCTTTGGGCTTTCCCTTTCGGGCTTCCCCTAAAGGCTTTAAAATGCGTCTGCTAGGGGAAGGTTTCCACACCCTTATAAAGGGTGATTTGTTCTCCTCCCCAACCAATGTGGGACATCACAACCCCCCCCCTTTCGGGGCCCAGCGTCCTCGCTGGCACTCATTCCTTTATCCAATCGATGTGGGACCGCCCCCAAATTCCTCCCCAACCAATGTGGGACATCACAATCCACCCCCCTTTGGGACCCAGCATCCTCGCTGGCACTCGTTCCTTTATCCAATCGATGTGGGACTGCCCCCAAATCCACCCCCCTTTGGGGTCCAGCGTCCTTACTGGCACACCGCCTCGTGTCTACCCCCCTTCGAGGAACAGCGAGAAGGCCGGCACATCGTCCGGTGACTGGCTCTGATACCATTTGTAATGACCCAGATCCACCGCTAGCAGATATTGTCCTCTTTGGGCTTTCCCTTTCGGGCTTCCCCTCAAAGCTTTAAAACGCGTCTGCTAGGGGAAGGTTTCCACACCCTTATAAAGGGTGATTTGTTCTCCTCCCCAACCAATATGGGACATCACAATCCACCCCCCTTCGGGGCCCAGCGTCCTCGTTGACACTCGTTCCTTTATCCAATCGATGTGGGACCGCCCCTAAATTCCTCCCCAACTAATGTGGGACATCACAATCCACGAAATAGACTATGAACCACTCCAACTCAATGAAGATCTGAGCTGCGAGGAAAAACTAGTAAAAATCTTAGCTAGAGAAGTAAAAACCTTACGCAACAGGAATATTGCATTCGTTAAGGTATTGGGGCGGAATCACCACAGCGAGGAAGCCATGTGGGAGAGTGAGGAAAAAATAAGAGAAAAATACCCCGAGCTAGTACAAGAGTTTAAGACTTTCGAGGATGAAAGTTCTTTTTAGGGGTAGATAATGGAATGACCCAGAAAAAAAAAAGAGAAAAAAGAAAGAAAAAAATAATAATTAAAAAAAAAAAAGTAAATTATGGACTCTCTCTCCACCTTCCCCAAATATCTCCCCAACCCCTCC
>NW_019268522.1:6296276-6316315 GCF_002738365.1 Cucurbita moschata | reverse complement strand
AGGCCACTCTGTTTGCACTCATTTACACAAATGAAGCTCTCAACCTCACCTCTCAAAATTTTGAATAGAGCAAAGATTGAATTTTGAACTCTGGGTCGATTAAAATCTAAAAAGATGAAAGTTAATAAAAATCAAATTGAAAAAAGTGCAAAGGAAACATATATCCAATCTTGAGCCTGAAACTCTGATACCAAATGATAAGATAAGGACTCACTTCAAGGGGAATAAGATTTGGATTACCTTGTCGATCGAATATCTCAAGGCAAGAATACTTGATTGAGNACATTTTCTTCACATCTTCATTGAAGTATATTGTATGAATGATGTCTCTTGGTTCATATCAGTTCCCCTCTCTCCCATCCTCTTTTCAAGTCCCACGCTTTTCCCGGTTAAGAATGGCAGACCCTCCACAGCCCCCCGGGGTCAAAGAACATTTTCGTAAAGAGAAGCTCCGAAGGCAACCTATGCCCTCATTCCATTCCATTCCATTTTCTTGTAGTTTTCTTATGGGCTTCATCCCGTCCGTTCCATTACATCTAGTGCATGTCATACTTGAGGGTATAAGCCGTTAAAAAGGCTCTTCAACAACTCTCATCTTTGTATGTAGGTTGTTTAGGGAATCTGGCGTGGGGAGATAGTAGGTTCTATTCTTTCTATTTTCATTGAAACCGAAGCCATGCCACTTTTCCATATGATGAACCCTGACCCTATTCAAACTTGAGAATTTGGGTGACCGGGACCTCTACCTCTTGACCCATATCAACAACAAACACAGGCATACCCTTCTCCTTCAGAGGTTCTTCAATCATACCCACAGGACACCTTCTCGGGGATTCACTCGAAAAAGAAGAAAGAAAAGGGAGGAGGAGGAGGAGCGAAGCATGAGACCGTAAAATAGTCAAAGAAGAAATAGGTTCAGGAGTCTTTCGTTAAGTCTTAGTTTATTGTTCAAGAAGAAATAGGATCAAGAATCAATCAATAGGTTAAGGCAGGAGAAGGAATCTTTCTTCTTTACTGTCAAGTAAAAGAGTGTTTGAATAAATAAGTGACGGTTTGAGGTTGAATCTTTCGTTTCGTCTTTCCTGACTGTTCAGTCTTATTAAAGGTTCAGGTTTAGGTCCAGTCGCTTTACCTTGTGTTTGAGTGAAAGAAGGAGAAGATCAAAGAAAGATGAGCCTGAGCAAGCAAGAAAGAAGGGAGACGAAAGCAAGAAAGATGATTTATCCTTGACTGTTCTAGAAGCATTATCCGGAATAGGAAGGAGTTAGCAGTTAAAGAAGAAATTCAGGGAGAGTGGAGATGAAAGACAAAAGATGCATTCTCCGGATCCTCCTTTACCACCTATTTACCTTATTCATTCGACTGTAAGGACCTTTTATTATTTACTTTATGCTTTACGACTGTAAAGTTTCGTAAGAGATTTTTAGCTCTTGAAGCAGCTTAAATTAATTAGAGTTTATGCTTTACGACTGTCAAGTTTCATTTTCTTTTCCCTTTCACTGTTCCGGATAACGCTTCTTGAGTCTCCCTTCAGTCTTGAACAAGGGCAAATTCACTCTTTTACCTGGAAAATCACCCCCAAAATAGGGAGAGTCATAAAAAGGAATTCATTGAACCTATTGAAAGAGCTAAAAAGTTCAATGGCCCATTTTCACGGGAAAGTATCATTTGTAAATAAAGGGTCCTTACACAAAAAAGAGAATGAAGAGGAAAGGTGTGAAGCAGCGAGACGAGAAGAGGAGAGAAAGAAGGGACAGGGTTTTGGGTTCTTCTTCTTCTTCAGCCCTAACTATAAACGAGAATGAATAAGGAGTCTTTCAAAGCAGCTAACTCCTTCATTTCTTCTTTAACTGTAAAGAAAGGTTAGCTTTACCTCTTCTCTTGCTTTCGTTTTCCTTGAAACACTTGATGAATAAGGTTCCGGTGAAGTAGCTGCTCAGGTCATATCAGTTCAGTCGCTTGACCCTCTGATCCTCCAGTTTACCTTCCTTGTTCAATCAGTAGGAGAAGGAGGTTGATTCTGAACTTTCTTTCCTCTTTCCTTGAGTCTGGCACCTAAGGAGTGAAGCCTAGTTCAATCAGTCCAATGCAGGTAAAGAAAGGAGCGAAGTTGTGAGACTAATAGTTGTAGAGGGAGTAGGAAGTGAAAGTAGGGAGTTGGAGTTTACTATTCCTGAATAAATAGGGACAAGAACGAAACAAGGAGCGCAGCAACAAGACTCGAAGAGGAGAGAAGCGAACATCCTTGAATTTGTTTACAGCTCAATCAGGTAAGGGAATAGAAAGAAGCAAAGGGGAAGGTTTTCTCTCTTTCCTTATTACTTCATAACTCGACTGTAACTAACTCCTGAATTTCTTCTGGTTATGGACCATTTTACCGGGAAAGTAGACAATCATTCTGTAGTGTCCCGTTTTCACTTTCTCCTTGAATCTCCCTGAATTTCTTCTCCTTATTTCACTTCTCTTTCACTCTTTCCCTCGGTAAAGCTATTTTCATTCTCCTTCACCTTATACTTTGACTCTATTCCTTTGCTTGCCTTATGGAGGTCAAAGTAGCTCTTTCCTTCACCTCTGCTTCTCTTCTCTCCTTCACCTACACCTTCTTGCTTTCACTGATCTTTTCGCCTCTCCCTATTTTTTAGGCCATTGAACTATTCCCTTCCCTTCCCCTGTATTCCCTTCTTATTCTTTCACTGTAAAAGATTAATACTCTACTCCTTCCTTCCTTCCTTCTTATTAATTCTTGATTTTCTCCTTCTTTCACTCTGTTCAATCTTTGACTCGGTAAATACAATAGGTGTTTGATTTCACTCGGTCTCACAGCTTTGCCCCTTTCCGATTGCCTCTTCTTTTGAGTCTCGCATATTCTCTGATTCCCTCCTCTTCTTTCTAGTCTTGCATATTCAATCCTCACCCAATTTCATGAGAAGCAAGCCTAGAGGTCCCTGCCTTAACCTGTCCCCATACAGCCAGCCCTCACTCACCAGGCTGCTGGCATTGCTAAATGCTCCGCCACGAAGCAAGCTCTCTTTCATACAACGGACTCGTAAGTGGCTAAATGAGTCGAAGGAAGAAAGAGTAGTTGGGCAACTTTATGCACAAGGGTACATTATTAGATGAGTCTTTATTAGATGAGTCTTTTTGGAATTGGCAACATTGCCAGGAAGAGGTAGGAATCAACTTTTTTAGGTCTAGCTTCAAATCGGCCTAACCTTCGGTTCCTGTAACCAAGTTTTTCTTTCTCTTTCTCACTCCTGACTTTCACAAGTCAGTCCCCCCCTTATGTACTTTTTCTTCGGTGTGGGGCAAAGGATGCCCTCTATCTACTTCTACTTCTAACTAAAGGCGAACATCCGGCATTACAAGAAAATGGAGAGCCCCCGCCCGTTTGTTTGAGTTGGTCGTTCCGAGCCAGAAAGCGTACTGGCAGTTTGAGTCGCGAAAGGGCCGCTTGCTTAATGATCTTATTGTAATTCATAATATCTATCTAAGATTCTATATCTATTATTATCAAGCAAATCATTTAGTTTTCCATCATAGGAAGAAGCAAATAAAGCAAAGGCCTCCTCTTTCCGTCTGCTCTTCCCAAAGTGAGCGAATTGCATGTAGAGATCCATCCGTAGGAGCTTATAGTTTAATTGGTTGAAATGTACCGCTCATAAAGATATTGTAGGTTCGAGCCCTACTAAGCCTACCACCCCTTCCCTTATCTTGACTTGATACAAGGCAGTCGAAGTCCCCGTCCCCCTATCTCAATGTGGCAACGTGTAACCATAGAGCTGCCGCTGCCCTTTGGGCACGCCTCCTAGGCTTACCACTCACCTCTGCTCTTGCAGCATGCCCTCTTCCTTCCCCTTCCTTCGGGGAATACAGCTTTCATAATACGGGAAGTAGCGATAGCTATTCGATCGCTATGCTATATTCTTTCGATAACGAAGGCGTGGTTGAGACTCTAAGAGAAAGTCGATGCGAAGGTTCAGATCGAAGATCTTCGGGAGACGGCCCATGAATCTTGAGAATCTAGGGTGGGGCTTGAAGGACCCTACCACATTCCGACCCCAGGGCCTGAAATTGTCTTTTCTTTTCTCCTCTTTCACCAGTGAGTGGTGAGTTTTCTTTTTTTTTAGGTAACCTCTTGGATTTTGAGTTAGTTCTAACAGCTGCCACACGTGAGATCCTGATCGTCTTCCTCCCTGTGTTGTTGCCCGCTAGGGGAAGAAAAGTTCAGTGGGTTTTCCTTCCAGGACCGGAGAAGGTCAAACTCTGGGCGGGCTGCCAGGTTTCGTCTACGCTATGGTTGAACAAGATTGAACCTTTTTTCTTCAACCGATGTAAAGGAGTTCCCATGAGGGAATGGGCTTTCCCGGGATCGCCTCATCATGTACTCGGCCTCTCTCTTGAAGATGTGCGCGCGATATGAGAAAAAAGAGCAGGTTGGAAGGAACCAATGAAAAGCCAGGGTAGAGCCTCGGAGTCGGCCCAAGCGAAGATCGGCACTCGAAGGCTTGAAGAGCAGCACACAAAAGGGAAAGTCGTGGAGACGGCAGACTCCAACCACCTACGTTGTCTCATGTTCAACTCCTTCTGAGTAAAGAAGTATTTAAGACTCTTGTGGTCAGTGAAAATTTGGGTCCTTTCTCCATAAAGGTAGTGTCTCCAAATCTTCAATGCAAATACCACTGCTGCGAGTTCTAAGTCGTGGGTGGGATAGTTTCGCTCGTATTCTTTTAGTTGACATGAAGCATAGGCAATAACCTTCCCACGTTGCATGAGGACATATCCTAACCCCCTTTTTGAAGCATCGCTGTACACTACAAAGCCTCCATCTCCTGACGGTACAGTGAGTATCGGGGCAGATACTAACCTCTGTTTGAGTTCTTTGAAACTAACCTCACACTGATCATTCTAGGTGAACGACTTTCCTTTCTTGGTCAACTGAGTGAGGGGAGTGGCGATCTTGGCGAAATCCTGTACAAACCGCCGATAATACCCTGCTAGTCCAAAGAAACTTCGTACTTCCGTCACTGTGGTTGGGTGAGGCCAATTCGTCACCGCTTCAATCTTTGTTGGGTCTACGGTGATTCCCATGCTTGAAACTACATGCCCAAGAAATCCCACCTGTTCTGCCCATAATTCACACTTGGAGAACTTTGCAAACAACTTGTTCGTTCTTAGAGTGGTCAGCACTTTCCGGAGATGTTCCTCGTGTTGTTCCCTAGTCTTGGAATACACAAGGATATCATCGATGAAGACAATCACGAAGTTGTCTAAAAACTCTCTGAACACTTTGTTCATCAACCCCATAAATGTTGCTGGAGCGTTGGTCAAGCCAAACGACATTACCCTAAACTCGTAATGTCCATACCTTGTGCGAAAGGCTATCTTTGAGATACCACTCTCCTTAATCCTTAACTGATGGTAGCCTGATCGTAAATCAATCTTTGAGAACACAACTGCTCCTTGCAACTAGTCGAACAGGTCGTCGATTCGGGGCAAACGATACTTGTTTTTAATTGTCACTTTGTTAAGTTCCCGATAGTCCATGCATAAGCGCATAGAGCCGTCCTTCTTCTTCACAAATATCCCTAGGGCTCCCCAAGGAGACACACTTGGTCGTATAAAGCCTTTGCTTAGTAGCTCTTGAAGTTGCAACTTTAGTTCTTTCAGTTCAGCAGGGGCCATTCTGTACGAGGCTCTTGATATAGGGGTTGTTCCTAGCTCAAGTACAATTTCGAATTCCATCTCACACTCTGGGGGTAGGCCCGGGAGATCTTCTGAGAACACGTCCACGAATTCTCTCACTACTGGCACTAAGTTAATGCTCGCCTCAGTTCACCCTAATTCCACCACATGAGCTAATATCCCCCAAGCACCCTGAGATAACATCTTCCTTGGCTTTAATGCCGAGACTATCCTCGAGATCGTTCCCTTCCTAGTCCCCTTGAACTTGAAGCTTGGTTGACCAGGAGGTCTGAACACCACCTCCTTGTTGAAGCAATCGATGGATGCATGGTTTTTAGCTAACCATTCCATCCCTAAGATGACGTCAAAATTGGCCATATCTAGGGCTATTAGTGTCACATCCATCGTGTGGTTTGACACACACAATTGACAGTCCTTTACCCTCTCGAAGGCTTCCATACTTACCCCTGCTGGGGTACCCACAGACAACCTGTACCCTAGTGGTTCAACTTCTACTCTTGCGTGTTTTACAAGATTAGTGGAGATAAAAGAGTGGGTTGACCCTGAATCAAATAAGACCCGTGCGTAATACCCAAGAATAGAGAGCGTACTTGTGACTGCAGTGTTGGAGTTTTCTGCCTCTTGACGAGTGGTAGCATACATTCGCCCTTGTTGCGGAGCTGGCCTCAGGTTTGAGGACAGTTGGTTACCAGGGGGTCTATTGGTACTAGCTGCTCTCCCTTGGGTGCAGTGCGCGACAACGTGGCCTTCTTGGTGATAGTTGAAACATACCCTGTTCTTAAACTGACACTGTCTTGGGTGATGTCTCCCACAATTCGAGCAACGCGGTCTGTTACGTGGCGTGTTCTGTGGGCAAGCCTTTGTTTGTCTGCACTCTTGGTTTAAATTTGTCTTAGCCTGGTGCCCAGACACCTTTGAGAAGGTAGGTGACGTCTGCTCTCTCTTTCTCTTCTGGTCAACCGATGTGTTTGGGTGGGTTTGGGTGTCTTCTGTTGGATATTCCTTAACATCGAGCGTCTCGGCCAGTTGGAGTGCCGTTGCATAGTCAGGTGGATCGTGAGTTAACACCACCCCTCGTATATCAGGCCGCAAACCCATAACAAAACACTCTACTTTCAGCTCTTCCATTGAGACCATTAATGGGGCGAAACGGGACAGACGGGTGAACTCTCGCTCATACTCCTCTACTGACCTGTTTCCCTGCTCTATGCTTAGGAATTCGCATTGCTTCTTATATCGCACCACTGATTTGAAGCATTTTCGAAGAAACGCTTTTCTAAACTGTGTCCAGGTGATTTCGTCCTCGTCTGCAGCAATCGCCCGAGAGGTTGATTGCCACCACAGTTTAGCATCTTCGCGTAACAAATAAGTCACGCAACTCAGTCTATGTTCCTCCGGACACTTCATGCGTCGAAAAATTTCATCAATAGCCGACAACCATAATTCAGCTACGATAGGGTCCTTGGATTTTCCCTCGAATACTTCGGGGTCTCGACGTTTGAAAGCCTGAAAATACTTTCTTTCTTTTGATGCATCAATGTCTCACGGGTTGTGATGGGTCGTCTGCCTAGCACTTGGCGCTAAGGTCGAGATCAGTTGGGCCAATTGCCCATTTGTCTGTGCCATAGATTGCATCAGTCCCATCATCATAGTCATATTAGGTAGTTCCGTAGTATCAATGTTTGCTCTCGGTAGACTAGATGGGGGAAGTCCTATCCCCGGATTTGGGTTCGCATTCATTGACTGCTCTTGAAGTGGGAAACCCAAAGACGGGTTCTCTTGTACACTCGCCGACCCACTTCGAGCACGTTTACCTCCCCAATTTGTTACTTGGCCAGACATCCTTTCGCTTGTTTCGTTCCTAATCCACAATTAATTACCTCATAATTTTTTTTTCTCCTTACGTGTATTCTACACTACTTCATGACTGACAAGTATATAAAACCACACACGATAGTCAATCAAAATATCAATACTTGACAATTCATATTCATACATTAAGCAACATGCATTATCCATTAATTTTGATTGACAAGCGCACAAAAAAAATCATCAGGATAACCAATGTAACCCACCAATAATTTATAACCATCAAACTTCAATGAAGATGTGAAGAAAAGGTTGTCAAGATTATCAAAAGATGTTTCAATTCATGCCACATTGAAGAAGAATGAAGTTTGATTGTTATAAATTTTGGGTGGGTTACAATTTAGAGTAATTTAGAGTTATTGTATTTTAAGACATTTTATTTACTTTAGGTTACATTTACAACATGGCTAATTATGTTCATTAAGTATGAATGTTACAACTTTTGGAATGATTTTAATAGTTTCATTTTGAATATAAAGCCATGTATGTTGGATTTGTAAGGGGACTTGGAAAATATATTAAAAGAAGCATTTGTGCTTTTTTTTAGCCAATGACTAAGTTTCTTTGCAATTCTATGTAGTTTAGATTGCATGTAGAATCATTCAAGCTCGACATGATCAATCTTGCTTGTGGAGTGATTGGCATCTCAATCAAGTGTTCTTGCGTTGAGATATTTGATCAACAAGAATCATTCAAGTTAGACATGATCGATCTTGCTTGTGGAGTGATTCAAATCTCAAACAATGTTCTTGCCTTGAGATATTCGATCAACAAGGTAATCTGAATCTTATTCTCCTTGTATTGATTCCTTATCATATCAGATTCTCACTTTATCCTCAACAAGCTCTGAAGCAACTTTGGCACACGAATGCCATTACATTACTGGCGAAGGGAATGAGATAAGAAAGACTGCGCTAGAATGAACTCCAGGAAGGGATGAGGGCCGCCCGAGGCTTTTTCTCCTTTGAAATTTCTTCGAGGATTTCAGTCTCTAGAGGGAGTAGTAATTGAATCATAGGGCCTTTTGAGCATATTGGTCATGAACGAAAGAAGAGCTCTTGCCTCAATAACAGCACTTCGTCTAACACGATATCAATCAGCTCAGCCAATTAACTAGAACAATCAAACTCCGGGTTTAGGAATTTCATATGCGGTGTAAAAATAGAAAGATTAATCCCCCAGAATATATGCATTTACGGGTCTACGCCCTCGTCAGGGACTAGAGTTGAACTATTTCCCCACTGTCTCTGATCTGAGATCAAACTATATATCTAACTCCGAATTTCGGGAAGCTTTCCATGTTATTTCTTCGGTAACTTCCCACGTAAGTAGATCCGGAGCAAAGCTTGATAGCGAGATCTCCTGCTAATGTAGTTGATTCAACGGCATTGACTCAGTAATAGACTTTCCCCTGGGGATAGACTTTAATTGGTCTTATACTTCAAGACTTGACTTGCTTCAGTAAGGGCCTGGTATCAAAATACTACAGACTTTATTACGGGGATATTTTGCCGGAAGGTCCCAATTCTTGGACTTATTTACCTAGAGGAAGCTCTTTCTCCAAATCTCAATGCTTGGGCTCTGATCAATCTGGAAGGACATCTTACTCTAAATAGAACTATCGGATGTATACCTACTAGCCAGTAGACCTATAGGCATGTAGATTAGCAGTCTACTTTTACCAGCTAGCCTGTTGGGAACTAGGTCCTTTAAGGCCTATACTTCTGACTAAGGCCTTTCTCATTCTCACTCAAAGTCAACTCAATCTCTGGTCGTAAGTAAGTTCTCAGTCTGAATTTATGATCTGTCACCGAAAGCTGTACGACTAATTTTTGTCCTTTATAAGATTCAGGTGCTAAAAAAGATTTAGTGACTTCTCCCAGGTTGATCCTGGTCGGAATGCTACTGCTTGATTAGTGATCTTGGTTGCATTCTCAATATAGAAATGAAAGTCTCAATCGATCAATCCCACTTTCAATCTCTTCATCTAACTTATGTAATTGAAATCCTTTGTTTCCGATGTAAGGGATATTTAGTGAAAACGAGAAAGAAAAAAGCTAGCCTCTCTCTTCTCTCTTTATAAGAGCTATTTTCGCCACTTAGATTTATGAGGTGAAACTCTTTTCGACATATGGTTTTGAAGGAAGAACTATTGAGAGACTTATTAAATTATTAAACATGTGTAGGAAGTTCATTCTGTCTAATTATATGCTTTTTTATGCTTTTTTTCAGGTTTCTTTCTTTTCTTTCCTGTACTCTGCCCTCTTATCGAAAGGGAATCCAGTGACCTGAGGCAGGCTAGGAAGAGTTAACTACTTACTTTTAACTTGATTTAAGATTGAATCCTAAAGCACTAATTCTTCTTTTAAAAGTTCAGTGGGGAAGCCCGAAGTCAAGACCGCGGTATAGGGCATGATCATAATAATAATAATAATAATATGCGGGAGTTTGTTGAGATAATCTTCTTTTCGGAACTCAGTCTATCTTGCAAGCATACTCAAGACTGCAAAGCATTGAGCTCAAGTCTTACGAATTCGTCAATGTCTTGAAGAGCCTATAGAGAAGTTAACCGATAAGTAATTGAATCAATGGATGGTGGGGGAATAGATTAAATTAGGCTGAGAATCTCTTATCTGGCATTGCCTCGGATTGGTCTTAGCTTCTACTCCTAGGCCTAAGGCCGGGATTTCTGACTTTCTGACTAGCTTGCATCCCAAGAGGATATCCGTCATTGAAAATATATATAGAGTCTAAACCCCAATTGGACCATCAACAATAACTAACCAAATATCTGTTAAAAAGAAGTGAAAATGGACTTGAAGCTCTCCTTTTTTCTCAAAATCAGGACCAGGAAGAGACTATGCCCCAGGTAAAGTGGAATCACCTCTACAATTTTCATCTTCAGATAATAAGTGGTAAGCGAGAACTGGGAAATGACGAAGTCAAAATAGAAAGTCCGTCCAAGATCGAATAAACTGATCCAGTGCTTTCAAGAAATACATGAATGACCTCCCGAGACTTGACTCCTATTCCTATAATGACTATAATGAGGAGTAACCGGTATTAGTTACTAAAGCGTCACGAGTTCGTGCTTTCAACTCTATCAACTCTATCTCAGATCGTTCTATCCTAATTCAATATCTAGACTCTATACTTAGCCTTCTCTGCCTAAGCCCAGATCTGGGAACTGATTATTTCTCTTTTGTCATCAGTTGCAGTCTATTTCACGTGATGAAATAGTCAGGCTATATAGTAATGAGCTCATCTCGCTCTATCTTATCAATCTTCAATCTCAGTCAGAATCATTAGGAGATCACCTGCTAAGTAAATCTAAGATCTAAGCCTACTTAGCAAGGATTTCATTCTGGGATTGAAAAGACTGAAAAATAGGCGTTGATTATAGATTGAAAAAGTGGTACATTGTCTCCCCCCTTAGAATGCCTTTTTATTTATTTATTTATTTATTTATTTATTTTTTGCACCTTTCCCATTCTTATATCATATGAGTCACAGGCCATCTTTCAATAGCTAGTTTGAAGGCAGATATTAGAAGAAGCATATTTCACTGGTATTGGATGTAATACTTCTTTCCGATGCTTTTGACTGAACTATTGGATTTCTAAATCGGTTGCTTCCCGGGCGGACTTGTCTAGTCTCGTAATCTAATAAAGAAAATACAAGGACAAACTATTTAAGACCTTATTATCTAAATACTCCTAGTCTCGTAATCTAATAAAGAAAATACAAGGACAAACTATTTAAGACCTTATTATCTAAATACTCTCTTTCCAGATGTATGGTCAAAGAAAGAATTAATTGCCTTAAACCAAGAATAAATCAAAAAATACTCTCTTTCCAGATGTATGGTCAAAGAAAGAATTAATTGCCTTAAACCAAGAATAAATCAAACTTATTCAAAGAGTTTTTTCCTCTTGGGAAAGAAGATCTCACACAGATCCGGAATCAAAGGAACCCATTAATTAACTCTCTGAATAAACCTAAGCAGTAAATTTCTCTTTCTTTCGTACAAACTTAACNGCTTGCTTCCCTCTAAAGAAGCCCAACCGTAACGCTTTTCAGTCTTAGGTGAGAATCACTCAATTCTTTCTGTACCGCCCTCTCTCGAAGCAGTATTTCCCTCAGCAGCATATCCAGTTTATTCATTCCGAACATCTATCTCATTTGTCTCCCCTGAACCAAACCTTTTATCCCGCTCCGCCCGAATCAACATCAAATTTGAGCTAGGTCAGTCATAGGGTTATTTATTTCCAGTCTAGTCTAGAATCAAGCAAGACCAAACAAAGCTAGCTGAACCGACACTACGTACAAGGTACCTGTGAAAGCCCTGACCGTGGTGGACGCATACACTCGCAACCCAAAAGGAAAGCGAAAGATGCCCCGCCCCTCTCCTGTCCTTTCCAGTCGAGCTGCTTCTTCTAACCTCTCCTGTCCTTTCCAGTCGAGCTGCTTCTTCTAACCTCTCCCTTCCCTACTACTTAACTAATGACCCTGCCCCTGCTGAACCACCTCTTCTCGTGTCTTCGCCTCTTCGACCTACGGGTCTCACAATTTCATTCCCTCTCCTTTGTAGCTCTTCTTCTCCCCTTCCCCTTTCTTGAACTGTAAACTAAGACGTCAGATGAATGAGAGAGATTGAACTCGGTCTTCATGGCTTCGCCCCTTTCTTTCTTCTTTGAAGCTGAATCAGATTATCTGCTATGCTATATTAAGCTGAATTGTTTAAGATTCCGGATTTGGAACTACAGCCTTAGCCCGGGAGAGGAGACTGAAGACTTTGGATTTGAACAAGAAACTACGTCCCCGCTTTAGGAAGGGCCTTACTTAGCCTTAGCTTCAAGATCTCAGTTTGACCAGGATTTCAGTTCTCACCAGGAGCGGATTGCTCTATTGCTCTTAAGGAGAAAGGGATGGAACAAGATAGTCGTTTATTTATTTTGTTTTCTCTCCCGATCAGGTTTCGGTTAAGTAATCTGTCTATCCATCTGGTTAGGTTTCGCCCAAAGTATGGTTGGGTTTCTGCAGTTGAGGATGAGTATTTTGGGGAATAAAGATTAACAGAATTCGGGCAAAACTCTAAGAGGATAGGGAGGAGGAGTATACCATTGAGAATTAGAGGGGTTATTTACATCCGAAAGGTGAAATTGCTGTAAATACTGGTTGTTAACTACATGATCGACCGTCTTTCCCGTAAACTATTATGAGTTCGAGCTTGAGGACAAAGGTATAGGATGAAGATTTGCTTTTTTCTATCACCTTCGGTGCCTCTCTACTCTAACAACTATTCATCTGCTAAGATCTCGCCCAAATAGAGAAGTGAATCTAAAGGCCAAAGAGTGATCTTTGAACGCTACTACCTTAAAAAGAGTCTCGTGTAAGGTAGGTTTGGGTATAGCAGGACTTGAACCTGCGACCATTAGGTTAAAAGCCCAATGCTCTACCAACTGAGCTATACACCCCAAAAAAGAAAAATAGGTGGTAGGATTGATGCCGAAAAGAAAAGAGGGCGGCCCCTCTCCTCTTCTCGTCGAGTTGCTTCTAACCTCTCCTCTTCTCGTCTCGTTGCTTCTAACCTCTCCTCTTCTCGTCTCGTTGCTTCTAACCTCTCCCTTCGGTCTCGCCCTTCGGTCTCGCGGTTTCCCCCCTCTTCTTCTCATCATATTCAAGGGGCGCGGCTCTGTATGAGGCTCGTACTGCGGAGCAAGCGAAGAAAACGTAAGGGTGCGCCTTAGCACTCCTGCAAGAAAACGGCCTCGCTAACCCCTTATTTATTTCAAACTCAAGGAAAGCCAGAAAGATGCGCTCAAGCACCCAACCTATACAAGGGGCTTGGGCTCGAAAGCCGGCCTTACTCAACAAGCACCTTTATTAGTCAGGTTGCTTCTTTCTACTCATTGAAGATTCTATCCACAAAAGAAGGTCAACGGGGGGCTCTCACTGAGACCATCTACGATAAGGTGAGATCGATCTCCTCGTCTTTCTTTCCATTCCAGCCGGCATACGGTTCTTAAAGCCTTAAATCCGGGAAGGGGAGGAGCTATATGTAATTAGGGTCTTTGTTGGCCGTTGTTCCGGTCTCGCACTCTCTTTTCTTTGTCAAATTCCGTCTTACCAAAGAAGACTTCTGACCAACCCGCGAAGGCTTGTGAAGTTGTACCAGGTACGAAGAATGAATCTATCTCTGTGTACGGAAGTTGCTGGCCGCTCAACTGTTCGAGCCTTTTCCTTTCTCCTATTATTAGAGTGGGGTGGTTGGTTCCGATTCGCCAAGGGTAGAATACCTGGTCGAAGGTCCAGTACAGTAGGTAGCCGGCGTTTTCGTTTTGGCTCCCGAGCGAGAACGAGAAATAGGCGATGCACCATCCTTGCTGCTACGTACGTTGACCTTGACTTGACAGATTCATCCAATGTAACCCACACTAAAAGGAGGACCACAAGCTCGGGGCTCGACGAAAGGTCAAGTATCACAGCATGTTGAAACTGATTGGGGTTAGCAGTGAAAGAAAGAGCCCGGCATTCATTTCTTCATTCATCTGAATAGCTTAGTCTACTAAAATCAAAGGGGGACCAGCCTCATCGTGGTAATTAATTAATTATAGGACATCTTTGATCGTTCACCTCTAATGTGACACGTTCCCTACCAGTTATATGATCAAGGGGATCAGTCGTCCAGCGCTTTCTTTTTCTTCCGGGGAGGCAAAGTAGTCCCCTCTACTGATCGAACCCCCTTTCTCTAATAGGAGGTCTTCGTAAACATGTTAAAGGGCTCCTGTCTTCGGCGGTCACCTTTCCAAGACTGAGAAGAACATCTGGGCAAGGGAAAGGGCAGTGCGCCTGGTGCAAATGGCTTGATTTTTTCATGATATACCAATCAGACAGAATGGAGGGCCCCCGTACATGATTGATATAATCACTACGTAGTGGTGGGGTTGATGCGAGAGAGGCATGAGTGCAGTTCGATCTTGTGGTGTATTCGTTTGCAGTGAGTAGGGCTTCTCGTTGATTAGTTCGCCTCCGCTCGAGGGAAAGGTCTCCATTCCTACGGCGGGTTTGTCAACGAACGCGTCTCGGGCCGGGAACTTGATCCCCCAAAAAGGAAGGGGTCTCTTTCCTCCCCCGATGATAGAGGGCCAATTCTCGTTGCACAAGACGGTGCCGTCTCACTTCGAGTGCCTTCCTTCGTAGTCAAATCAGATAATACGGGCGATGTTACCTACCAAATCAAAGGCCTGCTAGGTGATCGAAATCGCTCAGGGCAGTGAGGACTAACTCACCTACTCCACTCCAACTCTCTCGTTTTTATCTCGATAAGACTGATAGTTCATTCAAAAGGTGACCCGCCGGGCTATAAGATGAGATACTGCTGTTGTACTACTTGTTGACTGGTAATAAAAAGCTTACGTAAAAACGGGAAGACTCTTGTTAACCCTCTCCTACGCTACTGGTGGACTCTTGCACAGAAAGGCCGACGGAAGCAACCAACCTTTCTTAGCGCGCTTTTCAAGTGCTTAGCTTCTGCTAGCGGCGCAAGGCCATAAAGTCAGTTCAGTTGGAAGCCTAAGCCAAGAAGGTACGAACGAAGTGCCGGGCCCTTTTAGAGTTTGAGAGATAGATAGGGTAGGGGGGCGGCTTGATTGTGATAGTCATTTCGAACATCTCTCCCCTTCTTTTCTCTTAGCGTGCACAGTTTGCTTGCATGCCGCTTTAGGCACATCTCTCTTTCTTAGTTTCACGCTGTCCTACCGTCAGTCAGTCTTTTAGTAAGCGTATAGTTGCAGCTATTTAGTGTAGAATCAATTCTTTAGTGGACGCACGGGCAGGATAAGACAAGAAGGTGGAGGTTGGTTGAAGATGATGTTACGCGGCGTTCAGAACCAGCCTTGAAGTGAATGAATTTGAAAGAACGAAGAAGTCAGGAAATGAGACGACTCTTTCTTTCACTATTTCATAAACGGATCTTCCCCTCCACACCAATCACGAGTTTTTCTCCATTCCTCTCGTATATCGTCGTAACGCCCTTAATGCTAGGTTTTGAAAAAGACTTTTCATGTCATTCCCATTTAGGTCCGATTCGGATCCCTCTGTTGTTTCCTTTTCCTCCCGCACCCTTTCCTCGAAATGAGAAAGAAGATGGTACACTCGAATTGTATTATTTAAGTGCTTATTGCTTGCCAAAGATCCTACTTCTACAATTGGTAGGTCACCGGGTTATTCAAATAAGTTGTGTTTTCTCTGGTTTTCCCATGTTCAAACTTCTGTACCAATTCGGTCGATCCGGAATGGATCGGTTAAACATTCTATTAGGGAGCCAGGTCTTGACTCTGTTGTGTGGTATTCATTCTCGTTCGGCTCTTGGAATCACATCCAGTCGTGGTTGGAATAGCTCGAAAAATCCAACCACTTCACCTACTTCATTGCCCCCAACCCTTTCTCGTACCTCTATTGAAACAGAATGGTTTCATGTTCCTTTATCGATTGGTTATTCCTCCCCGTTCGTCTCTCTTTTTCCAATTGCGGTCTCGATTAGTTTACAAGATTGAATGGCTAATTTGCCTCCGGACCCTAGATTCGATTGTTTGCCAAGAATGTTGAGCGGGGTATGTAAGCTGTGTATCTGGGAGGAAGTGAAAATCGGGGCTTTCGCTTTTTTGCATCCTGTTCTATTTTGGCAGCTACTGAAATGAAATAGGAATCTCTTTCCCACACCGAATCAAGATTGAATATATGTCAAATCTCTAGTGGTGTTGAAACCAACCAAGATGTCTGTCGTCCGGCCCGACCTCAGACTCTTTCTTCCCGACCTATTTGACCCTCTGGCTGCTGTTATTTAGGTGGTATCCCGAGATAGATGGAATTCCTCCCGGGAACACACGAAAGAAATATATGAACTGGGTAAATAGAAATGGAAAAGAGATGTTTCCAATTCATTCAAATCCAAAGCTTTTTCTACATCCATATGATCTACTAAAGTCGATCGGTATTGTCTATATAATGAAAGTAGATCTTGGTCTATAGAGTTCCAAGAAGGTAATAACTCCAACCTGTCCGATGCTTCTTGGGCCAAATACAATATACAAGCGGGACCTGCACTATGAGCAAGCTGTGCGAAAAACCGCTGATTTTTGCCAGGTTCGCAACAACTTGGGCCAAATGGGGTTCTACCGGGAAACTAGGGATTTTTGAGTTTGCGCCATTGGTTACTGGTCGAGCCACTGGAATGGAATGAGACCGCTGAGCATTTCTGTCTTCACAACTCTAAATTACTCTAAATTGTAACCCACCCAAAATTTATAACAATCAAACTTCATTCTTCTTCAATGTGGCATGAATTGAAACATCTTTTGATAATTTTGACAACCTTTTCTTCACATCTTCATTGAAGTATATTGTATGATTGATGTTTTTTGGTTCATATCAAAATCATTCTATTTTCTTTCATAGAATCCCGACAGGTGAATTAGAAGAAAGCATGGAGTTTGATTTGTGTGCATTAAAGTCCTTAGGCGCCTAAGATAATTGAAAGTGAAACAAAGCATGAGTTGGGGGAAAAAAACAAAATCAAGAGCTCAATCTAAAGGACAAGCTTAACGAATAAGAGAAAGAGAAAGAAAGTTTCTACTTCATCCCCTCCTTCATCAGATCTTGTAGAGACAGCAAGGACAGGGGGCGATCTCTATAGTCTTTCACCTGCGTTTTTCACTTATTTGACTTTGAGGTTATTCCCCTCACATGATAACCTTCAAGGTACTTTCTCGACCCGACCAATATGAGAATTTTTTCTATTTCTTTAGATTCACCCTAAATCAGACTGAAGAAAGAAAATAAAATCAAGTTGGTTTCAAGATCAAATAAAAAAAGATTGGTTTGGATTCATTTCTTTGCTATCTTGAGGAAGATGGACTTCACAGACTAGAAAGAAAGTCAGTGTGAGGCGTTGCAGTCTTTGATGAGAGTGTGATATTCTAGATTCTTTTTTTAGTCTTCCTCCCGTAGCTGATAAATGTCTTTATTGAAATTGAAATCCTAAATAAAGCAGTCTATTCTGTAATGTAATCTATCGTTGCCAATGTTTTGTCTCGAACTTTTCCCGTCTTGATTCAGATCTTGTAGAGGTTGCCGGAAGTAATTGGAAGAAGAAAGAGCAAACTTTCACCTTAAGTAGTTTGAACCTTAAGAAGTGGTAAAGAAAAGGACAACAACGAAATCTTGAGTTTCAAACCCATTTGGCATCCGCTTTTCCATTTTTCACATTTCGAAAAGCCTTAAATAAAATAGCCGGCAAAATCTGAGGAAATCTTTCTCTTTCGCTCTGCCCATATCTGAACCAGGAGGAAGGAAGAATGAGTGAAGCTTCAGGATTGAGAGATGATGATTGAGTCTTTACATCGGGACTCCATATTCTAAAGGTCTCCACTTTAGTCTACTTCATCACAGATATAGTAGGCGAGAAAGAAGAGAAAAGCAAGATCAGGTAATTTCCCTGAACTGACAGATGAAATTCAGTAGAATCGGAAAGTTCGGCTTCTCTCAAGTCCCGTTTAATCAATTTAGAAACCCTGGGATGAAATTCTTCTTCCTTACTGTGATTAACCTCGAAGTCCCCGTTCTCTTGCTCTTGTTCACTCCTTGAGGTAAGTCATAGTCAGAACCCGAGCAGCGATAAGATAAGTCATTCAGGAAAGCCTGAGAAGGCAGTATGAATAGTTAGACATGAGGTCTTTAGAAGAATGAGATACTTAAGGTATGCTTAGGGCCACCAAGGGATGAAATGACAGCACCCATTGAATCTCTTACTTGATGTCTCCCTAATATATTACTACCCCGGTAAGCTACTAATTAAAGCAGGTATGAAAGACTCAATCTCTAGGCTCTGAGAGCTCCTCTCTACCATATCCCTTTTCTTCCTCTGTAGGCAGAGACTGCGTAAGTTACTTATGGAAGACTTTCATTTCATTAGCTACTTTAGAAGCAAGAGTTAATATCTATTCTCTACCGAAAGATCATTTGATTAGGTTAAACTCCTCTTTGCTTAAATAAAGTCAAAAGAAAAAGTCAAGAAAACATTTATTTGCATTTATTTGCATTTATTAGTGGTTGGTGGCTGAACTTTATTTTGTTAGGGTTATCTTTTGGGCCTATTTAAAGGCATGTAATATTCATGTTTGGAGGGATTTTGTTGAATACAGAAAAAACCTTTGTGTTTTCTTGATACCTTTTTGGTGTTATTCTTTTTCAAACCTTGCTTTAGGTTTGATGTTTAAACCGATTCATTGAATTAGTTTTGATCAAGCTAATTCTGGAGTGAATTGTCTTGGTATCTAAGAGTGACCATCATAGATTCTAAGTTCGATCTAAGAGTCATTCATCTTCTAACCAGCTCTTGGTTGGAATCAATCCGTTAAGTTAGCTTTCTCTGTGAACGTTTTGCAAAGATTCTAGAAGGACCTCTAGCTTTGCAAATTCCAAGATCAGATCAAGAATTGATAAGCGCCTACAATGCTGGAATTTGCAAAGCTAGAGGTCCTTCTAGAATCCTTGCAAAACACTTACAGAGAAAGCTAACTTAACGGATTGATTCCAACCAAGAGATGGTTAGAAGATGAATGACTCTTAGATCAAACTTGGAATCTATGATGGTCACTCTTAGATACCAAGACAATTCACTCCAGAATTAACTTGATCAAAACTAATTCAATGAATCGATTTAACATCAAACCAAAATCAAGGTTTGAAAAAGAATAACACCAAAAGGGTATCAAGAAAACACAAAGGTTTTTTCTGTATTCAACAAAATCCCTCCAAACATGAATATTAGATGCCTTTAAATAGGCTCAAAAGATAACCCTAACAAAATAAAGTTCAGCCACCAACCACTAATAAATGCTAATAAATGCTATTAAATACAAATTGAAGCAAATAAGGCATTAATAAATTGTCTTAATTGGTAGTTCAACTACCAAAGGTAAGTCTTCGAATCACTTTCCAATGTCAGCCATTCCATTATTTTCTTGATTTGATACTTGAATCTTCTTTGTATTGCTTCTTGTAATTGCTCGTTCGGGTACATGGAAGTGATCAATTGTTGGATTCATATCATCCCCCCTTTCTTTAAAAGGATTTGTCCTCAAATCAAATTCATCGTTCTTTCTGGACAAGAACTGAATATATTTTTTTTTTCACTTTTTTTTCTCACTTTTACCTTAGTTTCTTCTCTCCACTATTGTTCTTCATATTCTTTTCTTTTCTTCTGTAATTTCAATTGATCACAACGTACTTCATATAGAAACAATGGAAGTAAAATAAATTTCTTCCGAAACAAAGTAAAAGTATACTTGTTCATCAAACCATCAAATGTTACCTTTCTATCATATTGCCAAGGTCGGTCGAATAAGATGTCCCCCACATGCATTGGTACGACATCACAAAGAACATCATCTTTATATCTTCAA
>NW_019268522.1:6292929-6296266 GCF_002738365.1 Cucurbita moschata | reverse complement strand
TTGAAGATATAAAGATGATGTTCTTTGTGATGTCGTACCAATGCATGTGGGGGACATCTTATTCGACCGACCTTGGCAATATGATAGAAAGGTAACATTTGATGGTTTGATGAACAAGTATACTTTTACTTTGTTTCGGAAGAAATTTATTTTACTTCCATTGTTTCTATATGAAGTACGTTGTGATCAATTGAAATTACAGAAGAAAAGAAAAGAATATGAAGAACAATAGTGGAGAGAAGAAACTAAGGTAAAAGTGAGAAAAAAAAGTGAAAAAAAAAATATATTCAGTTCTTGTCCAGAAAGAACGATGAATTTGATTTGAGGACAAATCCTTTTAAAGAAAGGGGGGATGATATGAATCCAACAATTGATCACTTCCATGTACCCGAACGAGCAATTACAAGAAGCAATACAAAGAAGATTCAAGTATCAAATCAAGAAAATAATGGAATGGCTGACATTGGAAAGTGATTCGAAGACTTACCTTTGGTAGTTGAACTACCAATTAAGACAATTTATTAATGCCTTATTTGCTTCAATTTGTATTTAATAGCATTTATTAGCATTTATTAGTGGTTGGTGGCTGAACTTTATTTTGTTAGGGTTATCTTTTGAGCCTATTTAAAGGCATCTAATATTCATGTTTGGAGGGATTTTGTTGAATACAGAAAAAACCTTTGTGTTTTCTTGATACCCTTTTGGTGTTATTCTTTTTCAAACCTTGATTTTGGTTTGATGTTAAATCGATTCATTGAATTAGTTTTGATCAAGTTAATTCTGGAGTGAATTGTCTTGGTATCTAAGAGTGACCATCATAGATTCCAAGTTTGATCTAAGAGTCATTCATCTTCTAACCATCTCTTGGTTGGAATCAATCCGTTAAGTTAGCTTTCTCTGTAAGTGTTTTGCAAGGATTCTAGAAGGACCTCTAGCTTTGCAAATTCCAGCATTGTAGGCGCTTATCAATTCTTGATCTGATCTTGGAATTTGCAAAGCTAGAGGTCCTTCTAGAATCTTTGCAAAACGTTCACAGAGAAAGCTAACTTAACGGATTGATTCCAACCAAGAGCTGGTTAGAAGATGAATGACTCTTAGATCGAACTTAGAATCTATGATGGTCACTCTTAGATACCAAGACAATTCACTCCAGAATTAGCTTGATCAAAACTAATTCAATGAATCGGTTTAAACATCAAACCTAAAGCAAGGTTTGAAAAAGAATAACACCAAAAAGGTATCAAGAAAACACAAAGGTTTTTTCTGTATTCAACAAAATCCCTCCAAACATGAATATTAGATGCCTTTAAATAGGCTCAAAAGATAACCCTAACAAAATAAAGTTCAGCCACCAACCACTAATAAATGCTAATAAATGCTATTAAATACAAATTGAAGCAAATAAGGCATTAATAAATTGTCTTAATTGGTAGTTCAACTACCAAAGGTAAGTCTTCGAATCACTTTCCAATGTCAGCCATTCCATTATTTTCTTGATTTGATACTTGAATCTTCTTTGTATTGCTTCTTGTAATTGCTCGTTCGGGTACATGGAAGTGATCAATTGTTGGATTCATATCATCCCCCCTTTCTTTAAAAGGATTTGTCCTCAAATCAAATTCATCGTTCTTTCTGGACAAGAACTGAATATATTTTTTTTTTCACTTTTTTTTCTCACTTTTACCTTAGTTTCTTCTCTCCACTATTGTTCTTCATATTCTTTTCTTTTCTTCTGTAATTTCAATTGATCACAACGTACTTCATATAGAAACAATGGAAGTAAAATAAATTTCTTCCGAAACAAAGTAAAAGTATACTTGTTCATCAAACCATCAAATGTTACCTTTCTATCATATTGCCAAGGTCGGTCGAATAAGATGTCCCCCACATGCATTGGTACGACATCACAAAGAACATCATCTTTATATCTTCAAAGAGTAAAAGAAATGAGAGCTTGGGAGTTAAATTTAATTTCTTCTTTGTTTGTCAACCATTGAAGTTTGTATGGTTTTGGATGGGGATGGACAGAAAGTTGAAGTCTTTTTACAAGGAAGCTGCTTACCACATTTGTGCAACTTCCACTATCAATTACCAAGCTGCATGGGTTTCCTTTGATCGAACATCTTGTGTGGAACAAGTTTTCCCTTTGATCTTCAAATTTATCTTCCTTGATTTGAACATTGACTACCCTTCTTGTGATCAAAGATATGGAATTACCTTCTTCAACATACTCATCATCATTATATGCTGCGATTTCTTCCAAAAGCTGTGAATCATGATCCTCACATTCATCATCTGAATCAAGTATACCATTCCTTATCACCATAACTTTTTTATTAACACACTCTTTGCTCATGTGTCCAAACCCTTTGCACTTCCAACATTGAATAGAACTAGACTTCTCCTATACCGTCTTTGAAGCTTCATTCTTTTTACAATTGGAACTCTCAGCCTCCACCCTTTTAGCAGTCACAAACTTTTCTTTTCGTGACATTAATTCATTTCTATTCACAAAACTATCCTTGTTCAAGGTTTTAGAATTTGAAAAGGTGTTAGTTCGTGATGTGTACCTTTGTGAATGCTCTTTTTCTTCCTTCAATTGGTCTTCAATTTTGAGAACATAATGATACATGTCTTCTAGATATGGTGGTGGATTTCTGTCAACAAGATGAGCAATTTCTCGATTCAAACCTCCAAGGAATCTAGACATGGTATCATCTTCTTCTTCTCTAACATTTTCTCTTTCCATCATAGTCTTCATCTCTTGATAATATTCCGCCACACTTTTTGTTCCTTGCCTCAAACCTTGCAATTTAGTTTTTAAATTTCTTTCATAATGTTTTGGAACATACCTTTTTCTCATGGCTTCTTTAAGTTCTTCCCAAGTCTCTATTGGATCCTCCTCTTTTCTTCTTCTCTCAGATTTGAGATGTTGGTACCAATCACAAGCATGATTGGTAATTTCGACAATAACAAGTCTCATCTTCTTATTTTCACTATAGGTGTTGCAATCAAACACATGCTTTATCTTTCTTTCCCATTGCAAGTATGCCTCAAAATCTGCCGTTCCACAAAAGGGTGGAATTTTGAGTTTAACTCCCCCATCTCTATCTTCATGTACTCTTTCCATCCTTCTAGGTTGCATAATAGTTGCATGGTTATTTCTTCCTCTCCATCTTCCTTCAACTTGTCTTTCTTGTACTAACTATACCTTCATCTTCTTGTAATGTTCGTTCTTGTCTTTGTTGTTGCGCCCTTCTTTCTTGTCTATCTTCCATCATCATTTCCATCATACCTTGAATTTCTTGAAGAATGGTTGTATTAAGATCTGGTACTG
>NW_019268522.1:6290168-6290973 GCF_002738365.1 Cucurbita moschata | reverse complement strand
TTGTGAGGTCGTTTGTATTTCCATATCTTATTTTTTGCAGCAAAGTTACACAAATAGATTCGAGGACGAATCCTCTTGAAGAAGTGGAGAATGATATGAACCAAGAGACATCAATCATACAATATACTTCAATGAAGATGCGAAGAAAATGTTGTCAAAATTAGCAAAAGATGTTGCAAGTCATGCCACATTGAAGAGGAATGAAGTTTGATGGTTATAAATTTTTGGTGGGTTACAATTTAGAGTTATTGTATTTCATTATTGTATTTTAAGACTTTTAATTTACTTTAGGTTACAATTACATATTGGTTAATTATGGCCATTAAGTATGAATGTTACAACTCTTGGAATGTCTTTAGTAGTTTCATTTTAAGGCTATATAAAGCCATGTATGTTGTATTTGTAAGCAGACTTGAAAAATATAGTAAAATAAGCATTTGTGCTTTTCTTTAGCCAATGGCTAAGTTTCTTTACAATTCTATGTAGTTTAGGTTGCATGTAGAATCATTCAAGCTCGACATGATCAATCTTGCTGGTGGAGTGATTTGAATCTCAAACAAGTGTTTGAGATATTTGATCAACAAGAATCATTCAAGCTAGACATGATCGATCTTGCTTGTGGAGGGATTCGAATCTCAATCAAGTGTTCTTGCCTTGAGATATTCGATCAACAAGGTAATCCGAATCTTATTCCCCTTTTATTGATTCCTTATCATATCATTCCATCTCATTCTTGTTTCATTGAGGATTGACTTATTAATTATAGGGTAAAGATAGACTATTTAATATAAAAAAAAAAAAAAAA
>NW_019268522.1:6288593-6290158 GCF_002738365.1 Cucurbita moschata | reverse complement strand
TTATTATAAAAAAAAAAAAAAAAGAGAGATAGAGTTTTATACCAAAAAAATAGGGAGAGGATAGCTTTTTATTCCAAAAAATAGACGGAAGATAGACTTTTATCCCTGAAAATAGGGTAAAGATACACTTTTTAATAAAAAAAAATAAGGTATAGATAAACTTTTTAATCTAAAAAATAGGGTAAAGATAGAATTCATCTTTCGGATTTACTGACAGTGAACTCGAATGAATAAGTCGTCTCCCTTCTTTCAAAGATTGTAAAGGTTCAGGTTCAAGTGATTATCATACAGCCAACCGCCTTGCTTACCTTGTTCAATCAGGGACAGAAGAAAGAATCTTGTCTAGCTTCAATCTTGAAATTGGGATTGAATTCATTTACTCGGTGATTGAGCTTCTCTTTCTTTTCCTATTTATTCACTGTAAACTCTGTCTGAGTCTTCTGACTTCTTTCTTTGGTTTACTCACTCTCCCGACTGTAAAGGTGAAGGAGCTGATCAGCCAGCCTATTTACCTAAAGAATAGTGAAACATGAGTTTACGAGGGGCGAAGCCACAAGACCGATATGGAGAGGGGAAGGGGCGGGAGCCCGAGCAAGCAAGCAAGAAAGTCAGTTCCTTCCAACCCAGCCTGCTAGCAAGAAAGAGGAGCCCGAGGTTCAGTCAGGGGCAAGTTCAGAAGTAATAGGCCAGCCAGGAGAGGAAGTTACAGTTAAAGAAGGATTGAGTTCAGGGAAAGGATCAGAGAAAAGAAAGAATGAATAGTGAAACAAACCCGAGTGAAAGAGTTCAATCAGGTTCAAGTTCCGGTCAGGTCATATCGGTTCAGGAGTAAGTAGCTCGACGGTCAAGCAGCTAATTCATTAATTTCTTCTTGAACAATAATAAAGGAGAATGAATCTTTCATCATCAATCTCTTCTTCTTTTCATTCATAATGATTTATTTCCTTGTTTACTGTGTTTGAAGGGAAATCCTTGATTCTCGACCTTGTTTACTATGGTTGAAGGTGAAGGAGAAAGAACCAAAGACTGACCTTCCACTTTTTCTTTTCTTAGTTCTTTGGGTTACGAGAGACAAATGATGATTTGATTACGAGAATCTTCTTTGTATAGGGAAGCTGCTTTACCTTGTTCTTGAATAGTGAAACCTGAGTGAAAGAGAGAGAGAAGTCAGAACGTAGATTAAAAGCTATCTTGTGATCATACATAATTGCTTTAGTTTAGAGTGAAATCAGGTTGTGAAGGAGAGAAGCTATGAGACTGTAAAGGAGAGGCATGCATGTCTTGAAGAAGAATGAAGTTTGATTGTTGTAAATTTTGGGTGGGTAGCAATTTAGAGTAATTTAGAGTTATTGTATTTTAAGACTTGTTATTTATTTTTATTTTTTTTTGTTATTTTTATTATTTTTTATTATTATTATTATTATTTTGTTTTATTATTATTATTATTATTTTGTTAATTTTTTTGTTAATTTTTTTTTGTTTTTTGTTTTTATTTTATTTATTTATTTATTTATTTATTTATTTATTTTTTTTTTTTTTTTTTTTTTTTTTTTTTTTTTTTTTTT
>NW_019268522.1:6278562-6287331 GCF_002738365.1 Cucurbita moschata | reverse complement strand
AAAAAAAAGTTTTAAAATATAATAACTCTAAATTACTCTAAATTGTAACCCACCCAATATTTACAACAATCAAACTTCATTCTTCTTCAATGTAGCATGAATTGAAACATCTTTTTGATAATTTTGACAACCTTTTCTTCACATCTTCATTGAAGTATATTGTATGATTGATGTCTCTTGGTTCATATCAGTGTTCCTAGCTTGATTCTTTCTTTGCTTCCGTCGCTCAGTGCCCGCCCGCCCCTGACAAACTTTCTGTCTAACTGTCGAGATCCCTTGCTCGGTGTGCTCCTTACACGTTTAGCTCGGCAAGCAAGTAATAAGTAATTTAGCATCATCAGCCTTTCCTTTCTCAGCTAGGTGACCTAAGCTTGGGGATTTAGTTTAGTTTAGTTTAGTTAGTAAGGGAGTAGGCAGGGGAGGAGTCAAAGGGTGGGAATAGATTGTAGTGAATTGTGGGAGTTTCTAAGGAAAGCTATCTTCTCAAAGTCAAATCTGAAAAAGGATGGAGTTCTAGCAAAACCCTTTCTAAGGATGAGGATGGTAGTTCGGGAGTTCGTTCGAAAGAACTGACATACCAAGCTTTCGATCACTCTGTTTGTTAGATCCAAGGCACGTCTTTCTTGTCTAAATCAAGCTCTCGAAGAAGATATGCACCAAACAACGAGAAGTTTTTGATTGAGGGATTTATGGTTTAGGGTTTGTTTTCTGCTGGAGCCATGATTTCTGTCTCCGCAATGGTGATCCAATGCATGCGCCTATGTTGGGTATCACGACTCCATTGTCTTTGAGTTTCGCCTGTTTTCTATCGTCTCAACTTTCGGAATTGGCCTGACCCTTGAAGGTCCTACGAAGCTTGTCTCACGCCCCCCTCTCACAATAAAGCTAGGGTTTGTATAGAAATCGGTCTTATCAAGGAAACCCTCCCAAATCGTGTTTTGATTGGCTCGACTGTGTATGTATGAATCACTAGCAAGAAATCGTTGATTTAGGAATACCTAAGTTCTGCACGCATTGCACAAGGTAATGCCCATCACGAATGCAAAGTGGCGAATAAGGAAACTGGTGTCAACCCGTCACCGAGAATGTCCTATGTTCCAAGAACCAATGTTGCCCAGCACCTACCACTGAAGTTAGCCTTCGTGATTCAGATGTTGCTGCTACTGACATGCAACCCATTGAAGATGGTTCTCGTGGCGAAGAGCTTGAACCAGATAACAATCCCCAAGCTTCTGTTCTTCAACAACCGGAGTATTTAGCTATTGGAAAATCATCTTCGATTAACCCCTTAATACCGGCGGTAGCTCTGCCTCATGGGGACAGCAGGAAAAGGAAAGAGTTTGTTGAATCAATTTCCTTGATAATAAGGACCCCTTACGGATCATGCACTGGATCCTCTGGCTTGGAATCCAATGAACTGATGGTTAACCCTGTTTTTTTAGTGATTGCCATAGCATAGAGGGAGAAGTTCGCGCTTTTTCCTTAGAAGAAAGTTCCTCAAAGCCTCTTCATTCCAATGCGAATGATGAAGAATCCAATAGCTCTTGACCTACAATCATCGAGATTTGAGAAATATTTGAAACCGAAGCCTCCGAACAAGAAAGCACCTGGGTAAGAGACTACTAGGGTGTTGAGTTATGGAGTCTGCTCCCTGTATTTATAGCTTGGTCAACGGCTATATCCGGTAAAGCTATATTTGGTAAAGCCATATATGGTAAAGCTATATCCGTTAAAGCTATATATGGTAAATAGCTATATATAGTAGATGGTTAAATCTGGTAAAGCTATATTTAGTAGACTGAACCATATATATATCCCGTCCAGTAAAGCTTTGAAGATGTACTTTCTATTCTCTGTACTCTCTCTTGTTGTACATACCTGAAATCATCAAATAAAAAATCCTTTTAGCCAGAGTTCTCCTTGCAATTTTCTCTATCCTTTTCTTTGTGTTCATCTAGATCGAGTGTGTGCGTTGTTGTGCGATCCTAACAACTGGTATCAGAGCAAGGCCAAATTCACCACGATCTGTGAAGATGGAAAGTTCAAAGATTGGAATTGAGAAGTTCAATGGATCCGATTTCGGTTTCTGGAAGATGCAGATTGAAGATTATCTGTACCAGAAAGATCTTCACGAACCTCTGTTGGGGGTGAAGCCGGATACCATGACCACGGAACAGTGGAAGCTCAAGGATCGACAAGCCTTAGGGATGATCCGGTTGACGCTATCCAGAAACGTGGCATTTAACATCATCAAGGAGAAGACAACGTCAGATCTGATGAAGGCACTGTCAAATATGTATGAAAAACCGTCGGCTATGAACAAGGTGTATTTGATGCGTAGATTGTTCAATCTACAGATGTCTGAAGGTGGACGTGTTGCGGATCATATAAATGAATTCAATATGATCATAAGTCAACTGGGTTCGGTGGAAATTAATTTTGAAGATGAAATTAAAGCATTGATTTTGATGTCATCCTTACCCGAGTCATGGGATACTGTTGTTGCCGCAACCAGCAGTTCCCGAGGATCTGATAAACTGAAGTTTGATGAAATTCGAGATGTAGTTCTCAGCGAAAGTATTCGCAAACGGGAAACTGGAGATTCATCAGGCAATGCTCTCAGTGTTGATCGAAGGGGAAGAAGCAAATCAAAGAGCTCAAACAAACATGGGCGTTCAAAATCAAAGAACCGGGGAAAATCTCCAAACAAACCCAACGTAACGTGTTGGAGCTGTGGGGGAAAAGGACACTTTCGGACAGATTGTACAAAACTAAAGAAGAAGCAGAATCATAAATCTGAAGATGATGATGATTCTATATACACAACAAAAGATGCTGAGGACGTTTTAATCCTTAGTGTGGATAGCCCAGCTGAATCCTGGATTTTGGATTCAGATGCATCGTTCCATTCGTCTCCAAGTAAGGAATTGTTTTGAAATTTCAAATCAGGAAATTTCGGGAAGGTGTATCTTGCCGACAACAAAGCCTTGGAGATTGAAGGAAAGGGAGATGTCTCTATACAAACTCCAACAGGAAATCTATGGACATTACAAGATGTCAGATACATTCCTGGTCTCAAGAAGAACCTGATCTTTATTGGTCAGTTGGATAGCACAGGCTATGCAGCAGAGTTTGGAAAGAGTTCCTGGAAGATTGTGAAGGGCGCCATGGTTGTTGCGCGTGGCACAAAATCCGAAACCTTATACACAACTGCAGAGTGTATAAACATGACTGCTGCTGCTGAGAGTGCTTCCAATTCAAGTCTATGGCACAATAGACTTGGACATATGAGCGTCAAAGGAATGAAGATGCTGACTGCGAAAGGAGCTTTAGAAGGCTTAAAATCTGTTGATATGGGTCTTTGTGAGAGTTGCGTTATGGGCAAACAGAAACGAGTTAGTTTCACAAAGGCTGCCAGAGAACCGAAGAAAGTGCGGTTGGAAATGGTTCATACAGATGTCTAGGGACCATCTCCAGTTTCATCACTTGGTGGATCAAGGTACTACGTCACCTTCATCGATGACTTTCGCAGGAAGGTATGGGTTTACTTTCTGAAACACAAGTCAGATGTGTTTACCACCTTCAAGAAGTAGAAAGCTGAAGTTGAAAATCAGACCGGCTTGAAGATCAAATGCCTAAGGTCTGACAATGGAGGAGAATACGACAAATCAGAGTTTATAACATTTTGTGCAGCTGAGGGAATTAGATTAATAAGAACAATTCCCGGTAAGGCAAGACAAAATGGTATTGCAGAAAGGATGAACAGAACATTGAATGAGCGAGCAAGAAGCATGAGGATTCATTCTGGATTGCCAAAGACATTCTGGGCTGATGCTGTGAACACAGCAACATATTTGATTAATAGAGGGCCGTTAGTACCCTTGGAGTTCAAATTGCCCGAAGAAGTATGGACAGGAAAAGAACTCAAGTACTCTCACTTGAGAACCTTTGGTTGTACTGCGTATGTCCATGTTGATCCAGAGAAGAGAGATAAGCTTGATGCTAAGGCCGTGAAATGCTACTTCATAGGCTATGGCTCTAACATGTTTGGGTACAGGTTTTGGGATGAGAAAAATATGAAGATCCTAAGACACTGTGATGTGACCTTTGATGAAAATGTCATGTACAAGGACAGAGAGAAGATAAACTCTGAGACTACGAAGCAAGTGGGAGTTAAACTTGAGTGGCAAGAAAATTCACGCAGTGATGGTACAACAGAAGCAAAAGAAACTCCTGATCCTATTGCTGAAGAACCAGACGTGGAGCAAGTAGCACCTGAGTAGGTGTTGAGAAGATCATCCAGAACTACCAGAGCACCAGATAGATATTCAACCTCATTACATTATCTGTTGCTGACTGACGAAGGAGAACCAGAGTCCTTTGATGAGGCTCTACAAGTGGAAGATTCAACCAAGTGGGAGCAAGCCATGGATGATGAGATGAGCTCACTTGAAAGGAATAATACGTGGATGCTGACTGAGTTGCCTACAGAAAAGAGAGCTCTGTTGAACAAATGAGTGTTCAAAATCAAGGTTGAACCAGATGGCAGAAGGAGGTTCAAGGCCCGGTTAGTAGTTAAAGGATATTCACAAAGAAAAGGCATTGATTATGCTGAGATCTTTTCTCCAGTTGTGAAATTAACTACTATCCGAATTCTGCTGAGTATTGTTGCATCGGAGAATTTGCACCTCGAGCAAATGGATGTAAAAACGTCTTTTTTACATGGAGATCTAGATGAGGAGATCTATATGCAACAACCCGAAGGGTTTGCAGCTCCAGGCAAGGAGCACATGTTGTGTAAGCTCAATAAGAGCTTGTATGGACTGAAACAAGCACCGAGACAATGGTACAAGAAGTGTTACTCCTTCATGAGCAAGAGTGGTTTCCACAGAAGTGAAAAGGATCAGTGTTGCTACCTCAAGAAATACACTGATTCTTATGTGTTTCTACTCCTGTATGTGGATGATATACTAATTGCTGGATCAAGTATGAGGGAGATAAACCACTTGAAGGCAAGCTTGTCTTCAGTATTTGAGATGAAAGATTTAGGCGCAGCGAAGCAGATCCTTGGGATGAAGATTTCTCGAGATAGATCTGCTGGCACATTAAATCTATCCCAAGAATAGTACATTGAGAAGGTGTTGTCCAAATTCAAGATGAATAACGCTAAACCCAGGACTACCCCCTTGGCAAATCATATTAAATTGTCAAAGGGGCAATCTCCCAAGACAGTTGAGGAACGTGAGCACATGGCATCAGTTCCGTACGCTTCTGCAGTTGGGAGTTTGATGTATGCTATGGTCTGCACTAGACCTGACATAACACATGCAGTGGGAGTTGTTAGCAAGTACATGGCAAATCCAGGGAAGGAACATTGGGAAGCTGTGAAGTGGCTTCTGAGATATCTGAGAGGTACATCCAATACTACACTTTGTTATGGCAATGGCAAAGTAGTTCTGCAAGGTTTTGTGGATGCTAATCTGAGTGGAGATGTAGACTCCAGCAAGAGCACATCTGGGTATATCTACATTATAGATGGAACAGCAGTGAGTTGGATGTCCAAGCTTCAGAAATGCGTTGCTCTTTCATCTACTGAAGCTGAGTACGTGGCTATAGCTGAAGCTGGAAAGGAGATGATATGGATGACAGACTATCTAGAAGAATTAGGTCGGAAGCAATGCAAGAAGATTCTTCATATAGATAGTCAGAGTGCCATACAGTTGGTGAAAAAGCCAGTCTATCATTCAAGGACAAAACACATTAGAAGACGGTACCATTTCACTCGCAGGTTAGTGGAAGAAGGCGATATGTGTTTGGAGAAGATAGAGGGTGCAAAGAATCCAGCAGACATGTTGACAAAATGTGTTGATGTTGGAAAATTAAGGTTATGCAAAGCCCTAATTGGTATGGTGTAGGATCAGTCTCCAAGTGGGAGAATTGTTGAGTTATGGAGTCTGCTCCCTGTATTTATAGCTTGGTCAACGGCTATATCCGGTAAAGCTATATTTGGTAAAGCCATATATGGTAAAGCTATATCTGGTAAAGCTATATATGGTAAATAGCTATATATAGTAGATGGTTAAATCTGATAAAGCTATATTTAGTAGACTGAATCATATATATATCCCGTCCAGTAAAGCTTTGAAGATGTACTTTCTATTTTCTGTACTCTCTCTTGTTGTACATACCTGAAATCATCAAATAAAAAATCCTTTTAGCCAGAGTTCTCCTTGCAATTTTCTCTATCCTTTTCTTTGTGTTCATCTAGATCGAGTGTGTGCGTTGTTGTGCGATCCTAACATAGGGCACAATCCAAACTTGTGGCTAAGGCCCACTAGATTTCCTAAATTTCCACAATTGCAATTGGAATGCAAGGGGCGTCAGCAATGGCCCCACACGTAGGCATCTCGACAATCTTGCTCGGACTGGGCTTTAGTCTTTGGTTGTCATCCTGGAACAAATGGTTAAAAGGACGAACTATGTATCAAAATAAATAGAAGCGGAGGAGATTGCGTATGGATGAATGTCGAACATCTCGCTCTCTTGTAGACACCCTGCCTCTTGGTCTTTCTTTTGGAGAGAAGATATCCTATCCTTGACCTATCCATGATTGAAGCCAATGCCCAATTCATTTTTACCAATGCAAAGATCCAATCTGAAAAGACTCAAGCCCCTTACATAAGTTAACAAAGGGAGATTTCTCTTTAGACAAAAGCTGCTAGCAAGGGTTCTTCCAAACCTTAAGTGACTTAGTCAGTCAGAAAGACAAAGAGAAAATTAGAACTAGCCTTAACAGGCGCCGGAGAGTCACAAGGTTCGTTCATTAGTAAGTTGTCGAAAGGTACTTAGTAGCCCTTTGATTTTCTTTAATAGAATTGGTAAGCCGAGTCAAGCAATTTTTCTTTTAGCGGTGATAGCCTGTTTAGATTTCTCTCAGTTAAGATAGGTAAAGTGAAAGACTCTTTCGGGTGTCAGACCTAGCCTTGTGAGTCAAAATAGAAAACAACAGATTTTACGGGAAGCGCTGGTGAAAATGAAGTGTAAGGCCCACGTTTTGGGCCCATGACCCAATAAAAAAAAATAAAAAAAAATCATCAGGTTTATAAAAAAAAAAAATTAAATAAATAAACCTAGGGTTCAATAGGAGGAAACCCATTACCCCAGCCGCCACCCNTCCTTCTCTTTTTTTTTTTTTTTTTTTTTTTGTTTCACGTTTCTCCCTTTAGCCACGGCCGCCCAACGGTTCGGCCCTGCAGCCGATTGTTTCCACACCGCGCCCCCTTCCCATATCAGAAAACATCTGCTCAGCACTACATCGCCACCGCAAGGGAACAACATCGTCGTTGCCAAAACCGACCTCAAGAGGGTTAGACGTAGCAAAGGTTCAACGCCGACATAGGAGGAAGACTCAATTCGAGGGGAGTCGGATCGTCGTTGATTAGGAAAGGCCAAGAATGCAGCTCCTCAGGTAAGGGACTCGTCTGTTGAAAATAAACGTTTTGTGTTTTTTTTTTTAAATGGGTCGAACAGAATCGTTTGTGGGCTAGGTGCTGGGTAATTCGTTTGTCAGGAACAATCTAATCTCTGTGTGTAATATTATGTAACCTGGTTGACATGTATTCTGATTGCTATGGATTATGATTGTCGTATATTTTGATTGTCGTGCATTCTGATTGTCGTATATTCTGATGGTTGTGTAATCGAATGATTTTGAAATCGAATGGTTGTGTAATCGGAATGTTGTGTATTCGGATCGTAGAGTAATATGGTTAGGTTGGCAGTCTGACGACATGTGTCCATTGCCGACATAATGTGCTTGTAGGTAGCCATGAGTAAGGGTTGTGGTAATAGTTACTCGCTGTGTGTTTCGGGTAACTAGCCACCACTAATCCCTTTGGGGTGATTCTAGAAAAGACTATCCAGTAAGGGTTACACGCTGTGTGTATCGGGTAACCAGCCGTTGATAGTCAATGGGAGGAAATAAGGAGGTGAGGTCCTCGGGGTAATGGTTACATGTTGTGTGTTTCGGGTAACCAACTAGGAATAACCACTTTAAGGATTGAAAGTGGCTTGAGGTGGTGGTGGCAATAACCCCCTGCTGCGTGTTTTGGCTGATCGCCTTATGACGATTCATATGTTGACCCCCAATAGAGGAGTTCCTTACTGAGTATTTTTATACTCACCCTGTTTTTTTTTTTTTTTAAATGATTTTTCAGGCGAAGCTGTGGCACGGAGGTGACGAGTAGGATGCCAAAGTCAGTCACGGGGCGAGTCAAGGATTTTTATATTTTTCTTGTAGTCTCATTTTTGTGGGAGAGACGTTTCCGCTCTTTTGTATTAATTTAACTATGCTGTGGATGCCTAGTTTGTGGGAACTAGGCGGCCACGTCAGACTTCCTTTGATTTAAATTTCCTCTTTGTTTTAAATAACTTTAGGCGGCATTGTTTTGCTAAATTTTAAAGGGGTACCCCGCACGTGATTTCTAATATAATTCTGCATGATTTTCATCCTTTTTCCAAATAAATCGCATTATCTTTCATAACGGCCCTAACCGCTACCGTCAGGATAAGTCGGGTCGTTACAGTTGGTATCAGAGCCCAGTTATGAGATTCTGTAGACTACTTACATTGTAAGCCAAAGAGTCGCCCATGACTGAACGGAAAACCTCGTCACTTCCAGGTACGCTTGGCCATAAAATGAAGGAATGTGTATTGTCAAAAAATTGAAATTACATTGGTTCTTGATGATTTTTTTTTTTTTTTTTTTTT
>NW_019268522.1:6269420-6278337 GCF_002738365.1 Cucurbita moschata | reverse complement strand
AAAATACAATAACTCTAAATTACTCTAAATTGTAACCCACCCAAAATTTATAACAATCAAACTTCATTCTTCTTCAATGTGGCATGAATTGAAACATCTTTTGATAATCTTGACAACCTTTTCTTCACATCTTCATTGAAGTTTGATGGTTATAAATTATTGGTGGGTTACATTGGTTATCCTGATGATTTTTTTTGTGCGCTTGTCAATCAAAATTAATGGATAATGCATGTTGCTTAATGTATGAATATGAATTGTCAAGTATTGATATTTTGATTGACTATCGTGCGTGGTTTTATATACTTGTCAGTCATGAAGTAGTGTAGAATACACGTAAGGAGAAAAAAAAAGTTATGAGGTAATTAATTGTGGATTAGGAATGAAACAAGCAAAAGGATGTCTGGCCAAATAACAAATTGGGGAGGTAAACGTGCTCGAAGCGGGTCGGCGAGGGTACAAGAGAACCCGTCTTTGGGGGCCCCACTTCAAGAACAGTCAGTGAATGCAAACCCTAATCCGGGGATAGGAATTCCCGCATCTGGTCTACCGAGAGCAAACATTGATACTACGGAAGTACCTAATATGACTATGATGATGGGATTGATGCAATCTATGGCACAGACAAATGGGCAATTGGCCCAACTAATCCCGACCTTAGTGCCAAGTGCTAGGCAGACGACCCATCACAACCCAGGAGACGTTGATGCATCAGAAGAAAGCAAGTATTTTCGGGCTTTCAAACATCGAGACCCCAAAGTATTCGAGGGAAAATCCAAGGACCCTGTCGTAGCTGAATTATGGTTGTCGGCTATTGATGAAATTTTTCGACACATGAACTGTTCGGAGGAACATAGACTGAGTTGCGTGACTTATTTGTTACGTGAAGATGCTAAACTGTGGTGGCAATCAGCCTCCCGGGCAATTGCTACAGACAAGGACGAAATCACCTGGACATAGTTTAGAAAATCGTTTCTTCGAAAATACTTCAAACCAGTGGTGCGATATAAGAAGCAACATGAATTCCTAAGCACAGAGCAAGGAAACAGGTCAGTAGAGGAGTATGAGCGAGAGTTCACCCGTCTGTCCCGTTTCGCCCCATTAATGGTCTCAACGGAAGAGCTGAAAGTAGAGTGTTTTGTTATGGGTTTGCGACCTGATATACGAGGGGCGGTGTCAACTCATGATCCACCTGACTACACAACGGCACTCCGACTGGCCGAGACGCTCGATGTTAAGGAATATCCAACAGAAGACACCCAAACCCACCCAAACACGTCGGTTGACCAGAAGAGAAAGAGAGAGCAGACGTCACCTACCTCCTCAAAGGTGTCTGGGCACTAGGCTAAGACAAATTTAAACCAGGAGCGCAGACAACCAAAGGCTTGCCCACAGAACACGCCACGTGACAGACCGCGTTGCTCGAACTGTGGGAGACATCACCCAAGACAGTGTCAGTTTAAGAATAGGGTATGTTTCAACTATCACCAAGAAGGCCACGTTGTCGTGCACTTTTCCCAAGGGAGAGCAGCTAGTACCAATAGACCCCCTAGTAACCAACTGTCCTCAAACCTGAGGCCAGCTCCGCAACAAGGACGAATGTATGCTACCACTCGTCAGGAGGCAGAAAACTTCAACACTGCAGTCCCAGGTACGCTCTCTATTCTTGGGTATTACGCACGGGTCTTATTTGATTCAGGGTTAACCCACTCTTTTATCTCCACTAATCTTGTAAAACACGCAAGAGTAGAAGTTGAACTGCTAGGGTACGGGTTGTCTGTGGGTACCCCAGCAGGGGTAAGTATGGAAGCCTTCGAGAGGGTAAAGGATTGTCAGTTGTGTGTGTCAAACCACACGATGGATGTGACGCTGATAGTCCTAGATATGGCCAATTTTGTCGTCATCTTAGGGGGAATGGTTAGCTAAAAACCATGCATCCATCGATTGCTTCAACAAGGAGGTGGTGTTCAGACCTCTTGGTCAACCAAGCTTCAAGTTCAAGGGCACCAGGAAGGGAACGGTCTCGAGGATAGTCTCGGCATTGAAGCCAAGGAAGATGTTATCTCAGGGTGCTTGGGGGATATTAGCTCATGTGGTGGAATTAGGGTGAACTGAGGCGAGCATTAACTCAGTGCCAGTAGTGAGAGAATTCATGGACGTGTTCCAGAAGATCTCCCGAGCCTACCCCCAGAGTGTGAGATGGAATTTGAAATTGTACTTGAGCCAAGAACAACCCTTATATCAAGAGCCCCGTATAGAATGACCCTTGCTAAACTGAAAGAACTAAAGTTGCAACTTCAAGAGCTATTAAGCAAAGGCTTTATACGACCAAGTGTGTCTCCTTGCGGAGCCCCAGTGATATTTGTGAAGAAGAAGGACAGCTCTATGCGCTTATGCATGGACTATCGAGAACTTAACAAAGTGACAATTAAAAACAAGTATCGTTTGCCCCAAATCGACGACCTGTTTGACTAGTTGCAAGGAGCAGTTGTGTTCTCAAAGATTGATTTACGATCAGGCTACCATCAGTTAAGGATTAAGGAGAGTGATATCTCAAAGATAGCCTTTCGCACAAGGTATGGACATTACGAGTTTAGGGTAATGTCGTTTGGCTTGACCAACGCTCTAGAAGCATTTATGGGGTTGATGAACAAAGTGTTCAGAGAGTTTTTAGACAACTTCGTGATCGTCTTCATCGATGATATCCTTGTGTATTCCAAGACTAGGGAACAACACGAGGAACATCTCTGGAAAGTGCTGACCACTTTGAGAACGAACAAGTTGTTTGCAAAGTTCTCCAAGTGTGAATTCTAGGCAGAACAAGTGGGATTTCTTGGGCATGTAGTTTCAAGCATGGGAATCACCGTAGACCCAACAAAGATTGAAGCGGTGACGAATTGGCCTCGCCCGACCACAGTGACAGAAGTACGAAGTTTCTTTGGACTAGCAGGGTATTATCGGCAGTTTGTACAGGATTTCACCAAGATCGCCACTCCCCTCACTGAGTTGACCAAGAAAGGAAAGTCGTTCACCTAGAATGATTAGTGTGAGGTTAGTTTCAAAGAACTCAAACAGAGGTTAGTATCTGCCCCGATACTCACTGTACCGTCAGGAGCTGGAGGCTTTGTAGTGTATAGCGATGCTTCGAAAAGGGGGTTAGGATGTGTCCTCATGCAACGTGGGAAGATTATTGCCTATGTTTCACGTCAACTAAAAGAATACGAGTGAAACTATCCCACCCACGACCTAGAACTCGCAGCAGTGGTATTTGCATTGAAGATTTGGAGACACTACCTTTATGGAGAAAGGACCCAAATTTTCACTGACCACAAGAGTCTTGAATACTTCTTTACTCAGAAGGAGTTGAACATGAGACAACGCAGGTGGTTGAAGTCTGCCGTCTCCACGACTTTCCCTTTTGCGTGCTGCTCCTCAAACCTTCGAGTGCCGATCTTCGCTTAGGCCGGCTCCGAGGCTCTACCCTGGCTTTTCATTGGTTCCTTCCAACTTGCTCTTTTTTCTCATATCGCGCGCATATCTTCAAGAGAGGGGCCGAGTACATAGACGAGGCGGTCCCGGGAAAGCCCATTCCCTCATGGAAACTCCTTTACATCGGTTGAAGAAAAAAGGTTCAATCTTGTTCAACCATAGCGTAGGCGAAACCTGGCAGCCCGCTCAGAGTTTGACCTTCTCCGGTCCTAGAAGGAAAACCCACTGAACTTTCCTTCCCCTAGCGGGCAACAACACAGGGAGGAAGACGATCAGGATCTCACGTGTGGCAGCTATTGGAACTAACTCAGAATCCAAGAGGTTAGCTAAAGAAAAAGGAAACTCACCACTCACTGGTGAAAGAGGAGAAAAGAAAAGCCCTTACGGATGGATCTCTACATGCAATTCGCTCACTTCAAGAAGAGCAGACGGAAAGAGGAGGCCTTTGCTTTATTTGCTACTTCCTATGATGGAAAACTAAATGATTTGCTTGATAATAATAGATATAGAATCTTAGATAGATATTATGAATTACAATAAGATCATTAAGCAAGCGACCCTTTCGCGACTCAAACTGCCAGTACGCTTTTCAGCTCTGAATGACCGACTCAAACAAACGGGCGGGGGCTCTCCATTTTCTTGCAATGCCGGATGTTCGCCTTTAGTTAAAAGTAGAAGTAGATAGAGGGCGCCCTTTGCCCCACCCTGAAGAAGAAGTACATAAGGGGGGGACTGACTTGTGAAAGTCAGGTGTGAGAAAGAGAAAGAAAAACTTGGTTACAGGAACCGAAGGTTAGGCCGATTTGAAGCTAGACCTAAAAAAGTTGATTCCTACCTCTTCCTGGCAATGTTGCCAATTCCAAAAAGACTCATCTAATAAAGACTCATCTAATAATGTACCCTTGTGCATAAAGTTGCCCAACTACTCTTTCTTCCTTCGACTCATTTAGCCACTTACGAATCCGTTGTATGAAAGAGAGCTTGCTTCGTGGCGGAGCATTTAGCAAGGCCAGCAACCTGGTGAGTGAGGGCTGGCTGTATGGGGATAGGTTAAGGCAGGGACCTCTAGGCTTGCTTCTCATGAGATTGGGTGAGGATTGAATATGCGAGACTGGAAAGAAGAGGAGGGAATCAGAGAATATGCGAGACTCAAAAGAAGAGGCAATCGAAAAGGGGCGAAGCTGTGAGACCGAGTGAAATCAAACACCTATTCTATTTACCGAGTCAAAGAGTGAACAGAGTGAAAGAAGGAAAAGATCAAGAATGAATAAGAAGGAAGGAAGGAAGGAGTAGAGTATTAATCTTTTACAGTGAAAGAATAAGAAGGGAATATAGTGGAAGGGAAGGGAATAGTTCAATGGCCTAAAAAATAGGGAGAGGCGAAAAGATCAGTGAAAGAAAGGTGTAGGTGAAAGGATCGAAGAGAAGCAGAGGTGAAGGAAAGAGCTACTTTGACCTCCATGAGGCAAGCAAAGGAATAGAGTCAAAGTATAAGGTGAAGGAGAATGAAAATAGTTTTACCAAGGGAAAGAGTGAAAGAGAAGTGAAAGAAGGAGAAGAAATTCAGGGAGATTCAAGGAGAAAGTGAAAACAGGACACTACAGAATGATTGTCTACTTTCCTGGTAAAATGGTCCACAACCAGAAGAAATTCAGGAGTTAGTTACAGTCGAGTTATGAAGTAATAAGGAAAGAGAGAAAACCTTCCCCTTTGCTTCTTTCTATTCCCTTACCTGATTGAGCTGCAAACAAATTCAAGGATGTTCGCTTCGCTCCTCTCCGAGTCTCGTTGCTGCGCTCCTTGTTCCGTTCTTGTCCCTATTTATTCAGGAACAATAAACTCCAACTCCCTACTTTCACTTCCTACTCCCTCTACAACTATTGGTCTCACTCCTTAGCAGCCAGACTCAAGGAAAGAGGAAAGAAAGTTCAGACTCAACCTCCTTCTCCTACTAATTAAACAAGGAAGGTAAACTGGAGGATCAGAGGGTCAAGCGGCTGAACCGATATGACCTGAGCATCTACTTCACTGGAACCTTATTCATCAAGTGTTTCAAGGAAAGACGAAAGCAAGAGAAGAGGTAAAGCTAACCTTTCTTTACAGTTAAAGAAGAAATGAAGGAGTTCGTTGCTTTGAAAGACTCCTTATTCATTCTCGTTTACAGTTAGGGCTGAAGAAGAAGAAGAAGAACCCAAAACCCTGTCCCTTCTTTCTCTCCTCTTCTCGTCTCGCTGCTTCGCACCTTTCCTCTTCATTGTCTTTTTTGTGTAAAGACCCTTTATTTACAAATTGATACTTTCCCGTGAAAATGGGCCATTGAACTTTTTAGCTCTTTCAATAGGTTCAATGAATTCCTTTTTATGCCTCTCCCTATTTTGGGGGTGATTTTCTCGGTAAAAGAGTGAATTTGCCCTTGTTCAAGACTGAAGGGAGACTCAAGAAGCATTATCCGGAATAGTGAAAGGGAGAAGAAAATGAAACTTGACAGTCGTAAAGCATAAACTCTAATTAATTTAAGCTGCTTCAAGAGCTAAAAAGCTGTTATGAAACTTTACAGTCGTAAAGCATAAACTAAATAATAAAAGGTCCTTACAGTCGAATGAATAAGGTAAATAGGTGGCAAAGGGGGATCCGAAGAATGCATCTTTCGTCTTTCCTCTCCACTCTCCCTGAATTTCTTCTTTAACTGCTAACTCCTTCCTGTTCTAGATAATGCTTCTAGAACAGTCAAGGATAAATCATCTTTCTTGCTTTTGTCTCCTTTCTTTCTTGCTTGCTTGCTCAGGCTCATCTTTCTTTGATCTTCTCCTTCTTTCACTCAAACACAAGGTAAAGCGACTGAACCCAAACCTGAACCCTTAATAAGACTGAACAGTCAGGAAAGACGAAACGAAAGATTCAACCTCAACCGTCACCTATTTATTCAAACACTCTTTTACTCGACAGTAAAGAAGAAAGATTCCTTCTCCTGCCTGAACCTATTGATTGATTCTTGATCCTATTTCTTCTTGAACAGTAAACTAAGACTCAACGAAAGACTCATTATCCTGAACCTATTTCTTCTTTGACTATTTTACGGTCTCATTGCTTCGCTCCTCCTCCTCCTCCCTTTTATTTCTTCTTTTTCGAGTGAATCCCCGAGAAGGTGTCCTGTGGTTATGATTGAAGAACCTCTGAAGGAGAAGGGTATGCCTGCGTTTGTTGTTGATATGGGTCAAGAGGTAGAGGTCCCGGTCACCCAAATTCTCAAGTTTGAATAGGGTCGGGGTTCATCATATGGAAAAGTGACATGGCTTCAGTTTCGATGAAAATAGAAAGAATAGAACCTACTGTTGAGATATGATTCAAAGTAGTTGAGATATGATTCAAATATTCAAACTAGGAGATTTTTAGGAGATTGTTAGTAGATTTGAATTTTTTCTAGATTTCGATGATTTACTATTTCTGGTCCAGTGTATAAGCTATAAATACTGGAATTGTGTAACCCTCTCAGCATCGAGTCAATAGACAATAATAAAGCACTGCAGCAGTCATCTATTCTTAGCTCTTTCACTATCCCTCTTTCGAACAATTTTGGTATCAGAGCCAAGTTCGTTCGACACGAGGGCAAGTGATTATTTTCTTTCACAAAACAAAAATGGAAGTAACTGGTTTTTCTTCCTCTGCACCGTTGTTACCAATCTTTAATGGTGAGAAATATGAGTGGTGGAGCATCAAGATGAAGACCTTGCTTAGATCGCAGGAGCTATGGGACTTGGTGGAGCACGGGTTTGATGATCTATTGGAACCCACAATAGAAGAAAAGGAGAGACTAAGAGAAACCAAGAAAAACGATGCCAAGGCTCTATTCATTATTCAGCAAGCAGTTCATGAGACTATCTTTTCACGAATTGCAGCAGCAACCACATCAAAGCAAGTATGGTCAATTCTGCAGAAAGAGTTTTAGAGAGATTCAAAAGTCATAACAGTGAAATTGCAATCTCTAAAACGTGATTTTGAAACTCTGCTTGTAATAGCCCAAAAATAAATAAAGAAATAAACTAATAAAAATAATTATCAAAATAGTTAAAATAATAATAATAATTAATTAATTAAAAAAAAAATCTTTCCCCACTTCTCTCGGCTAACCTCTCATCCCTTCCCACAATTATCTCTCCTCAACCCATCCTGACGCTAGAAAGTAACAGTTACTACAAACAGAAAAAGAAAAACAATAATTGTAAAAAAAAGAAAGATGAGAATGACCTTTACCTTTACGTGAAGATAGATCTGATCAATAAAGTATGTATTAAATCTTCATTTTCTTTTATCCTATTTTTTTAGAAATCAAAACCAATTATAGTTAGATCTTTGTTCAATTATTACCATGATCCATCTTTTAGTTAGAAATTAAATGTCAAATCATTTATACGATTCTAGTCAATCATGTCATATTAGTAATATTAGATTAAATTTTTATTAGTAGCCAAATGAATAGATTAAAGATAGAATGACCAAGAAAACTTCTGAATAGGAAATTGAGATAAGGAAATAGGAAATACTGAGATAAAGAAAAAGATTTGGAAACAGAGATCCACTGTAAATTTGGAATACATGAGAACAGAATTAAAAGTGGAATACATAAGAACAGAATTAAAAGGCAACCGATAAAAAAAAAGAGATTCTGAATTAAAAACAGAAACTAAATATGGAAGGAAAGGTAATATAGAGGGTAAATATAAATAACAAATTTGGAATACATGAGAACAGAATTAAAAGGCAACAAATAAAAAAAAAGAGATGGAAATTAACAACAGAAACTAAATATGGAAGGAATAGTAAATACAGAGGATAAATACAGATAACAGTAAAGCTCAGAATAACTTAGTTGTATCTACTTTTTATACCACAGTAATCATGAAAAAGGAGAATAAAAACATAATTATAGATATATAACATTTCAAGACTTCTAACAATGGACTAATGTAAATTAGAGAAATAATGTTGTAGAATTTAAACCTGAAACTAATGTCATGGGCTCATATAGGTTGACCCGGATTTCAAAGGACGGAATCCAACTTTCATTAAGGGTATATTCGTGACAACGACTTAAGCTAGCCAGGTAAGTGACCTTACTATCGGCATGGTTATATTTGATGTTGACACGTGCCCTGTGGTTCGGCACGTGTCATATATATTGATATGTGTGAATTGTCTGTGGATCGATATGCTTCCTATATGTTATGTTATTTATGCTGCTTAGTTGATGTGATATGAATGCATGTGACGATGTGTGGCCTTTGTACGATTTTGGCTTGTTGTATAAGTATTGAAATGAAACTGAATGAATTGTATGACATGAAATACGGTAAATTGCATGATACATAACCCCGCTAGGAATATGTATGATATGTAACGAAATGAGAATGAGAATGACACGTAAGCATGAAAA
>NW_019268522.1:6267668-6269129 GCF_002738365.1 Cucurbita moschata | reverse complement strand
TGTATGACATGAAATACGGTAAATTGCATGATACATAACCCCGCTAGGAATATGTATGATATGTAACGAAATGAGAATGAGAATGACACGTAAGCATGAAAACGTGACACGGGGTTATGTTCATTAAAATATGACTATAGGACTAGTGGGACCTCATGCATATTGTGTGATCATGCATTTGGGGGGATACCCCTATCCCATCACGAGGGTACGGACGCGTACATCCAAATGGCAGGACAACGATCGTTATGCCCTGCATAGCGCTGTCGTGATGGTTTTAGTTTTAACGGGTCCCGGTGGGCCCCCAAAGCATGCCCACCGGCTAGGGACAGTGGCCCAGCGGTGTGCGAACTAGCTGGTGAGCCCATACTCGCACGTATGGGCTGCGTGTAGAGTATATGGTACACGTCCACGATTACCTGTTAGGATTACACCGTAGGGAAAACGAAACGAAACGAAACGAAACGAAACGAAAAAGAAACGAAACGAAACGAAAGATAGGTCCCATCATATTATTGCATGTGATTGTTGCATTTAACCCCAATAGTGGGGTCACTTACTGAGTATTTCTTTAAATACTCAAGCCATGTGCTACTACATTTTTCAGGTTAAGGCAAGGCATTCCTGTACGGCTGACGACGGCCTTGCAACTCGAGATCATGGCACATGCATAGGATAGTGGCATTTATTTTCTTAGACTTAGGATAGAATAGGATATTTTAAACTTAAACGTTTATTTATTGTATTTCAAGTCTTTTGTTGTGTCGTTTTAAAGATGTTTTCGAAACACGTAAGTCCATGGCTGTGTTTTAAGATAAAGGTTATGTTTTATGGAATTTAAATGAAGTCTTCCACATTCAATGTTTATGGTATGTATACAGTAGCGACCTTAAATTAAGTAGAAAATTTCGGGTCGTTACACTACTCATGACGAATGGCGAATCAATTGCTGATTTTTTGTTCAGAACAATGGCAATAGTCAGTCAGATGTGCACCTATGGAGAGAAAATTTCAGACGAAACAATTGTTGCAAAGGTGTTGAGAAGCTTAACTCCAAAGTTTGACCATGTGGTGGCTGCCATAGAAGAAGCTACGGATCTATCCATACTCTCTATTGATGAACTGATGGGCTCGCTTCAGGCTCATGAGGCAAGAATCAATAGAGCATCAGAAAGGAACGAATAAAAGGCACTACAAGTGAAGGAGACAACCAACAACGAAAACAACGAAAGAGAAAATATTCATTTAGTAGGTAGAAGTCGTGGAAGAGGAGGATTTCGCAGCTTCCATGGTGGTCGTGATAACAGGGGTAGATGGAGAAGTGATGGATAGAGACAATTCAATGAACAAAGGAATGTCATACAATGTTACTACTGCAGAAGGTATGGGCACACAAAATCTGATTGTTAGTATAAAAATCAACAAATGAATTTTGCAGCAGAGAATGAAGAAGAAGAAGAA
>NW_019268522.1:6208365-6267658 GCF_002738365.1 Cucurbita moschata | reverse complement strand
AACCGATAAAAAAAAAGAGATTCTGAATTAAAAACAGAAACTAAATATGGAAGGAAAGGTAATATAGAGGGTAAATATAAATAACAAATTTGGAATACATGAGAACAGAATTAAAAGGCAACAAATAAAAAAAAAGAGATGGAAATTAACAACAGAAACTAAATATGGAAGGAATAGTAAATACAGAGGATAAATACAGATAACAGTAAAGCTCAGAATAACTTAGTTGTATCTACTTTTTATACCACAGTAATCATGAAAAAGGAGAATAAAAACATAATTATAGATATATAACATTTCAAGACTTCTAACAATGGACTAATGTAAATTAGAGAAATAATGTTGTAGAATTTAAACCTGAAACTAATGTCATGGGCTCATATAGGTTGACCCGGATTTCAAAGGACGGAATCCAACTTTCATTAAGGGTATATTCGTGACAACGACTTAAGCTAGCCAGGTAAGTGACCTTACTATCGGCATGGTTATATTTGATGTTGACACGTGCCCTGTGGTTCGGCACGTGTCATATATATTGATATGTGTGAATTGTCTGTGGATCGATATGCTTCCTATATGTTATGTTATTTATGCTGCTTAGTTGATGTGATATGAATGCATGTGACGATGTGTGGCCTTTGTACGATTTTGGCTTGTTGTATAAGTATTGAAATGAAACTGAATGAATTGTATGACATGAAATACGGTAAATTGCATGATACATAACCCCGCTAGGAATATGTATGATATGTAACGAAATGAGAATGAGAATGACACGTAAGCATGAAAACGTGACACGGGGTTATGTTCATTAAAATATGACTATAGGACTAGTGGGACCTCATGCATATTGTGTGATCATGCATTTGGGGGGATACCCCTATCCCATCACGAGGGTACGGACGCGTACATCCAAATGGCAGGACAACGATCGTTATGCCCTGCATAGCGCTGTCGTGATGGTTTTAGTTTTAACGGGTCCCGGTGGGCCCCCAAAGCATGCCCACCGGCTAGGGACAGTGGCCCAGCGGTGTGCGAACTAGCTGGTGAGCCCATACTCGCACGTATGGGCTGCGTGTAGAGTATATGGTACACGTCCACGATTACCTGTTAGGATTACACCGTAGGGAAAACGAAACGAAACGAAACGAAACGAAACGAAAAAGAAACGAAACGAAACGAAAGATAGGTCCCATCATATTATTGCATGTGATTGTTGCATTTAACCCCAATAGTGGGGTCACTTACTGAGTATTTCTTTAAATACTCAAGCCATGTGCTACTACATTTTTCAGGTTAAGGCAAGGCATTCCTGTACGGCTGACGACGGCCTTGCAACTCGAGATCATGGCACATGCATAGGATAGTGGCATTTATTTTCTTAGACTTAGGATAGAATAGGATATTTTAAACTTAAACGTTTATTTATTGTATTTCAAGTCTTTTGTTGTGTCGTTTTAAAGATGTTTTCGAAACACGTAAGTCCATGGCTGTGTTTTAAGATAAAGGTTATGTTTTATGGAATTTAAATGAAGTCTTCCACATTCAATGTTTATGGTATGTATACAGTAGCGACCTTAAATTAAGTAGAAAATTTCGGGTCGTTACACTACTCATGACGAATGGCGAATCAATTGCTGATTTTTTGTTCAGAACAATGGCAATAGTCAGTCAGATGTGCACCTATGGAGAGAAAATTTCAGACGAAACAATTGTTGCAAAGGTGTTGAGAAGCTTAACTCCAAAGTTTGACCATGTGGTGGCTGCCATAGAAGAAGCTACGGATCTATCCATACTCTCTATTGATGAACTGATGGGCTCGCTTCAGGCTCATGAGGCAAGAATCAATAGAGCATCAGAAAGGAACGAATAAAAGGCACTACAAGTGAAGGAGACAACCAACAACGAAAACAACGAAAGAGAAAATATTCATTTAGTAGGTAGAAGTCGTGGAAGAGGAGGATTTCGCAGCTTCCATGGTGGTCGTGATAACAGGGGTAGATGGAGAAGTGATGGATAGAGACAATTCAATGAACAAAGGAATGTCATACAATGTTACTACTGCAGAAGGTATGGGCACACAAAATCTGATTGTTAGTATAAAAATCAACAAATGAATTTTGCAGCAGAGAATGAAGAAGAAGAAGAAAAGCTGCTTATGGCGTGCATGGATACTAATCCAAGAAAAGGTGACTTATGGTTTGTTGATAGCGGATGCTCGAACCATATGACAGGAACCAAATCCTTATTCAAAGAGCTTGATGAGACGCAAAAAATTAAGGTGCAACTTGGAAACACAAAAGAGATGCAAGTTGAGGGAAAAGGTACAGTGAAAGTCGAAACTAGTCATGGTAAGATAAAACAATTAGATAATGTTCAATTTGTACCTGATTTAGGGTATAATTTATTGAGTATTGGACAATTGATGACCAGAGGACATTCAATTCTATTTGATGACAACACATGTGTCATTACACATAAAAAATCAGGTCATAAAGTTCAAATTGCCATGACTTCAAATAAGACATTTCCACTTGATATTTCTAACATGGAGGATTTTGCTCTTGCTGCTTGCACGAAAGATGACTCAACATTATGGCATCTCAGATATGGACATCTTCATATGAACGGCCTGAAAATACTCAGGAATAAAGGTATGGTTTTCGGATTACCAAGAATTGACTCAACTAATCTATATGAAGGATGCATTTATGGGAAGCAGACTAGGAAGTCCTTTCCTGTTGGAAAAGCTAGAAGAGCTTCACACTGTCTAGAACTAATTCATGCTGATTTTTGTGGGCCAATGCAAACGAATTCCTTGGGTGGGAGTATATATTTTTTACTATTCATTGACGATTATAGTCACATGAGTTGGGTTTACTTCCTACAACATAAGTCAGAAACTTTTCAGAAGTTCCAGATGTTTAAAGCTATGGTAGAGAACCAAAGTGGCTGTCACATTAAAGTTCTTCGAACAGACAGAGGTGGCGAGTTCATATCTAAAGAGTTCAATCTGTTTTGTGAAGAAGAGGGCATCCAAAGGGAATTAACAGCTCCCTACACTCCAGAACAAAATAGAATCGCTGAACAAAAAAATTGAACTATTGTGGAGATGGCAAGAAGTATATTACAAGCAAGGAGACTTCCAGACCAATTTTAGGCAGAAGCCGTAGCAACATCTGTTTATCTATTAAACATCTCACCAACAAAGGCGGTTATGAATCAAACTCCCTATGAAGCATGGCATAGAAGGAAACCATCTGTAAGTCATTTACGAATCTTTGGTTGTGTTGCTTATGCTTTGAAACATCCTCAAATTTGTCAAAAGCTTGATGAAAAATCTGAAAAATGCATTTTCATTGGCTATTGTACTCAATCAAAGGCATATAAATTATTCAACCCCATCAGTGAAAAGATTTTAGTTAGAAGGGATGCGATATTTAATGAAAACGTGAGTTGGGATTGGAGTAAAGAATAGGAGCAGCAAAATATTACAGTTGAAGTTTCCCCAAATGAAGAGACAAGGGTCAACTCCAGTGCATCTCCTAGTATCTCCACTGCAACACAAAATGTGTCAAATTCATCATCTTCAGCATCACTAAACAGCGATTCTTCTTGAAGAACTTTCGGATGAGACACCTCCAAAGAAGTATAAATCTTTAACTGACATATATGCATCATGTCAATTTGCTCTTACTGTTTCAAATCCTATGTGTTATGAAGAAGCAGCTAAAAAAGAAGAGTGGAAGAAAGCCATGGTAGAAGAGATGCAGTCCATTGAGAAAAATGGAACATGAGAGATGGTTGACTTACCAAACGAAAAAAATGCAATCAATTTGAAATGGGTGTTCAAGACAAAATTTGCACCAGATGGAAGCATACAAAAGCATAAGGCCCGTCTTGTAGCAAAAGGGTATGCACAACAACAAGGTATAGATTTTGAAGAAACTTTTTCTCCAGTAGCTCGTTTTGAAACTGTAAGAACTATTCTAGCATTAGCAGCAGAATTGTGGTGGCCGATTTATCAGTTTGATGTTAAGTCAGCATTTCTTAACGGAGATTTACAAGAAGAGGTTTATGTAGCACAACCAGAAGGATTCATAAAGAAGGACAAAGAAACAAAGGTATACAAGTTGAGGAGCTTGGTTGGCGGACTGATTTACTTAACTCACACACGACCCGACATTGCATTTCCTGTTGGTATTATTTATAAGTTTATGCAACATCCTTCTAAGGTTCATTATGGAGCAACAAAAAGAGTCTTACGTTACATTGTCGGAACTATGGAGTATGGAATTTGGTATTCTAAATCCTCTAATTTCAAACTATATGGATTCACTAATAGTGATTGGGCAGGATCATTAGATGATAGATGAAGCACTTCAACCAATGTTTTCACTTTAGGGTCAGGAGCGATCACTTGGAGCTCAAAGAAGCAAGCAACAGTGGCGTTGTCAACATCAAAAGCAGAATATGTTGCAGCAACTTCAGCAGCGTGTCAAGCCATTTGGCTAAGAAGAATGTTAGCTGATCTTCAACAAGAGCAAAAAGGGGCAACAAAGATATTTTGTGATAATAAAGCAACTATTTCTATGACAAAGAACCCAGCGTTTCACAGTAGAACAAAACATATTGAACTTCGACATCACTATATTCGTGATCTTGTTGCAGACGAAGAAATTGTCTTGGAATATTGTAACACCAATGAACAGCTAGCAGACATACTTACCAAGGCTTTGTCAAAAGAAAAGTTTTGCTACTTCAGACGATTACTTGGCATTTGCAACTTTGAATCAAAGGGGAGTGTTGAGATATGATTCAAAATGAAGATATGATTCAAAATAGTTGAGATATGATTCAAATATTCAAACTAGGAGATTTTTAGGAGATTGTTAGTAGATTTGAATTTTTTCTAGATTTCGATGATTTACTATTTTTGGTCCAGTGTATAAGCTATAAATACTGAAATTGTGTAACCCTCTCAGCATCGAGTCAGTAGACAATAATAAAGCACTGCAGCATTCATCTATTCTTATCTCTTTCACTATCCCTCTTTCCAACACCTACTATCCCCCCACGCCAGATTTCCTAAACAACATACATACAAAGATGAGAGTTGTTGAAGAGCCTTTTTAACGGCTTATACACTCAAGTATGACATGCACTAGATGTAATGTAATGGACAGGAGGAAACCCATAAGAAAACTACAAGAAAATGGAATGGAATGGAATGAGGGCATAGGTTGCCTTCGGAGCTTCTCTTTACGAAAATGTTCTTTGACCCCGGGGGGCTGTGGAGGGTCTACCATTCTTAACCGGGAAAAGCGTGGGACTTGAAAAGAGGATGGGAGAGAGGGGAACTGATATGAACCAAGAGACATCATTCATACAATATACTTCAATGAAGATGTGAAGAAAATGTTGTCAAAATTATCAAAAGATGTTGCAATTCATGTCACAATGAAGAGGAATGAAGTTTGATGGTTATAAATTTTGGGTGGGTTACAATTTAGAGTAATTTAGAGTTATTGTATTTTAAGATATTTTATTAACTTTAGGTTACATTTACATCATGGCTAATTATGGCCATTAAGTATGAATGTCACAACTTTTGGAATGCCTTTAATAGTTTCATTTTGAGGCTATATAAAACCATGTATGTTGGATTTGTAAGTAGACTTGAAAAATATATTAAAAGAAACATTTGTGCTTTTCTTTAGCCAATGGCTAAGTTTCTTTGCAATTCTATGTAGTTTAGGTTGCATGTAGAATCATTCAAGCTCAACATGATAAATCTTGCTTGTGGAATGATTCGAATCTCAAACAAGTGTTCTTGCGTTGAGATATTTGATCAACAAGAACCATTCAAGCTAGACGTGATCGATCTTGCTTGTGGAGTGGTTCGAATCTCAAACAATGTTCTTGCCTTGAGATATTCGATCAACAAGGTAATCCGAATCTTACTCCCCTTGTAGTGATTTCCACATATCAGGAACTCAAACAAGTAATAGAAGAGAGGAGAGAAATTGAAAAAAGCCGTACGGTGTTGTTTCTATAAACTGTGTGAATTTTGTTAGCGGCAGCTATCCTGCATGAGACTTTTTCTTCACTGTAATTCTGCCTATGTTTTTTACAGCAGCATTCCTTTCAAAATACAAAAGTCAGAGTTAGTACTTACCCCTTTTTGTTGTTCGAAATCAATTCATTCCTTTCTTGTCTTATCGCAATTGAAGTTGGAAATGCTTGCTCAGACTTCCAAAGTTTACGAGGTTTTCGGGTTCCCCTTTACCCTTGGGCTTTATCTTTGTAGTTTCAGATACAACTTGTACTTTTTCATCTACTCATTCTGTAGAAAAGCTAGTACCTCGGTAGCATTGCAACAACACGAAAAGAAAGCGACTGGAATACGAGGGGAAGGAGCGAAGTAGACTGATAGGATAGTTGGAGAGGTTCAGAATAAAACACCTATTTACAGAGTGAAAGAAGGGAATGGAATATCGGTTCTTGTTTCTTCTTCTTTTCTTTTACCGACTATAAAGTGAAGGATTGAATGAATAATAGGGTCAAGTCATATCGGGGAAGGTTCAGTAGTTCAGGAGCGTATGATCCAGCTGCTTTACCGAGTTCCATCTGTCTCATTCATAAGGAGTCTTTACTGTTCAAGAATAACAACAATAAGGGAATATAAGAAAAGAGTGTTTGAAGGGTCAGGAGTTTACCTCGTTCAATCCGTCTCATTCATAAGGAAGGAAGGAGTCTTCATCTTTGTCTTTTACCTTGTTCAATTAGTTGAAGGAGAAAGAGCAGTTCAAAAATAAATAGGTGAATGAGTTTTACCTCGTTCAAGAATAGTGAAGGAGCCAACGAGACCAATAGAATAGGACAGAAGATGAAAACACCTATTCCATTTACCGAGTAAAAGAGTGAAAGAAGGAAGGGCATAAAACAAAGAAAGCTAGAAAGGCTAAGACAGAGAGCAGTGAAACCGAGGTGATTGAGTGAAGGAGAAAGGCTTTACCTTGTTGATATGATAAGGAATCAATACAAGGGGAATAAGATTCGGATTTCCTTGTTGATCGATTGTCTCAAGGCAAGAACACTTGATTGAGATTTTAATCACTCCACAAGCAAGATCGATCATGTCTAGCTTGAATGATTCTTGTTGATCAAATATCTCAAACACTTGTTTGAGATTCGAATCACTCCACAAGCAAGATTGATCATGTCGAGCTTGAATGATTCTACATGCAACCTAAACTACATAGAATTGCAAATAGCCATTGGCTAAAGAAGAGCACAAATGCTTCTTTTACTATATTTTCCAAGTCTGCCTTACAAATACAACATACATGGCTTTATATAGGCTCAAAATGAAACTATTAAAGGCATTACAAAAGTTGTAACATTCACACTTTATGGCCATATTTAGCCTTTATGTAAATGTAACCGAAATTAAATAAAATGTCTTAAAATACAATAACTCTAAATTATAACCCACCCAAAATTTACAACAATCAAACTTTATTCTTCTTCAATGTAGCATGAATTGAAACATCTTTTGATAATTTTGACAACCTTTTCTTCACATCTTCATTGAAGCATATTGTATGATTGATGTCTCTTGGTTCATATCACTTTTCTTTGAAGGTCAGGGAATATCGGAAAAGAGTGAAAGAAGGTGTGAAGTCAGTCTCTTTTCATTTACTTGACTGTAAAAGGGAATATCGTATAAGGGGAAGGAGCTTCTCTATCTTTCCTTCCTGTTCCGGAGTAAGTAGCTCGACAGTAAAGCTGCTAATCCATTGATTCTTCTTTCAATAGGGACTATTCTTTCACAAGGGAAATAGGGTCAGGGAATATAGGGGCCGGAAGTAGCGAAGGGAAGGCGCAAGGTGAAGTAGCTAATTCATTTACTCGACTGGTTAAGGTCAGGTGCGAAGACGAAGACTGAGTGAAATTAGGTGAATGAGGTTATAGTGAAAGAAGGGAACAAGGAGTTAAGGAGTGAGAGGAGCGAAGGGAAGTCGAATGAATCTTGTTCTTGTCTTGCTTTCGGTAAAGAAAGGATAGGTTGGTTGAGTCTCATTCATAAGGAGTTGGGTGTTTACTATTCCTGTTCCGGAAGGTATTGAATTCATTTACTCGACTGTAAAGTTCAGGGAAGGGAATACAGGGTCTGGGGCAGGCTCATGAGCTTGACCTTCAAGAATAGGTTACGGTTCAGTAGTGAAGGGAATATCGGAAAAGGGGCGGGTTCAGGCAGGATAAATAATTAATATTTCGTCTTTCAAAGCAGCTAATTCATTTCTTCTTGTTTCGGCTTTCCTTACTGTTTCGGTTTAGTAGTGAAGGTGATATCGATTAAGGTTTTCTCTTGAGTCTTTCTTGCTTGAGTCTTGAAAAGCAGCTAACTCGTTCATTTCTTCTTGTCTTGCTTTCTCCTCGTTTATGGGATTGAATATGAAATGACTCTCATCTAAAGGAATATCTTATTCTCCCTTTATTCTTGAACTGTATCTGATTCTTCTTCTTTCATTCTATCAAGGATAATTCTACTGGAGTCTCCCTTCTTTCTTTCATTGGAAAGGATAGGTGATTGAGTTTCAAGAAATTGACTCTCATTCATCTTTAGTCTTGACTTGTTTACGAGGAGAAGAGAAAGAATGAATCTTTCGTCCGAGGTTACTGTTCCAGAAGAAATAGGGGAAATCCAGGGAAGGGGCGAAGCCATGAGACCTTGTTCAATCCGGGAAGGTAGAGATTCAGGGGCAGGTAAGGAGCTCAATCAGGTTCCGGTTCAAGAGCCTACAGTTTCCCTTCTTTCAAACACTGTAAACTCAGTAGCTCAGGGTTTCGGTTTCTTCTTCTTTTACTGTAAAAAAGGTAAAGGAGCGAAGGAAGCTGTGGACCAATAGTTTATGAGGGAGAAGAGTGAAGCCGCTCGACCGATAGGGAGAGGAGTTCAGGATCATGAATCTCTTTTCTTTTACCGACGGTAAGGGATAGGAAAAGGTTTAAGGTTTCGGCTTAGTTTACAGTTCGTGAAAGAATAACTCACAATAAGGGAATATCGTCAAAGAGTGAAAGAAGGGAATGAGGTCAGATCAGTAGCTTTACCCAGTTCGATGAAAGAAGGGACAGGCAATGGAATTAATTGTTCAACCGATCGACAGGTGAATGAGTTTACAAGCAAGAGAGTCAAGTCAATTCAGTCCTCAGCAGCTTTACCCAGTGAATGAAGAAATAGGTTCAAGGGCAGTAGTGAAAAGGAGTAAGGAGTCTTGCTTACAGGCAGGAGAGGAGTGAAATCAAACACCTATTCCATTTACCGAGGGAAAGAGTGAAATCAGGGAAGGGAAGTAGTTAAGGAATTTACCTCGTTCAAGAATAAATAGGTTCAGTAGCTCAGCCGAGGAAAGGGTTTCTTCCTCTTTTCTTACATTCTCGTCAGGTTTCGGTGAAGTAGCTCATGAATTGACTCTCCTGTAAAGTGAAGGCAAGGTCATATCGGTTCCGGAGCGAAGCTGCTTTACCTCCTTCAATCAGAATAGTTCAGGAGTTTACCGAGTTCAGTAGTTCAGTCGAATTAACTTCTTCTTTTACAGCTCAATCTGGTTCCGGTGAAGGAGGGAGAAGGAATCTTTTGGCTTTGTTTACTGTTCGTTCAATATGCTGGTTCAGGAGAAGATCAAGAATGAATCTTTCGGCTTTCCCTTGTTCAATCTGGCTGGGAGTTCAGTCTCTCTCATTCATCTTTCTTACAGGAGAGGAAAAGAAAGAGTGAAGGTTCGTGAAGTAGTTCCGTAGAGAAGCTAATAGTTTAGAGGTTCAATAGTGATTGCGTTTACCTCGGTCAAACAGTCAAAGGATCAAGAACCGAACAAACACCTATTTACCTTGTGTTTGAGTGAAAGAAAAGGTCTAAGGTTCTGTCTTTGTTTACTGTTCAAGAATCCAGAGGTGAAAGAAGGTTTAGAATCAAATGAAAGAATAAATAGGGAGAGGAGTGAAACAAGCAAGAAAGTAAATATTCAATCCTCAGCTGCTTTACCTCGTTAAAGAAGAAATAGGTTCAGGTTCAGTTAATCTTTCTTCTTCTTTTACAGTTTAATCCGGGACAGGTTTAGGAGTGAAAGAAGGAAAAGGTTTGAGGTTTCTTCTTCTTCAGCCCTTGCTGCTCAGTCTCATTAATCTTTCATTTTCTTCTTAATTCCTTCTGTAAAGGCTATTAGGATAGGTTACGGAGCTGGAGTTCAGTAGCTAAGCTAAGGATCATGAATCGGAGCGCAGACGAGGGGCAGGGTTTCTGTTTCGACTTTCCCTTGTGTTTGTTTGAATAAATAGGTGCAGGAGTGATTGATCCCAATACGGAGAGGAGAAAGGATTTCATTCATTTAGCTTTACCGATGTTCCATCTGTCGAATGATTGAGTCTTGAGTTGATGAGTGTTTACTGATCCGGTTAGGTAATACAAAATAGAGGAAAAGAAGAAGCCACGAGACCGAGGGAAAGAAGGTTTAGGTTCCTTCTACTAGTTTTCGCTTGAATTGGCTCTCCTGTAAAGTGAAGGTCATGGAGGTTCTGGTTTCGGAGCTCAGCCTATTTACCTCTTGAAATAAGGTAAGGTTATAGAGGTTCAGGTTTAATGTTTCGGCTTCGGCTTGATCTTTTTCTTTTACCGACTGTAAAGGACAGTCAAATTGCTTGACCCAATCTTTGCTTGAAGGAAAAGGGTGTCGGTTGAGGAACGAAGTGCTCGACCGAAAGGGAGAGGATCATTAATAAGGAAAGGAGGATTGACTTAAGAATTACCTTTTGTTTGAGTGAAAGAAAGTGATTGAAGTAGTTCAGGAGAATGATGCTTTCGTTGAGTCTTAATTTCTTACAGGGAAATCTGGTTCAGGAGTTCATCATCATTAATAGGAGTATAAGTATGGGGAGGAGTGAAAGAAAGAAGGAAGAAGACAGTTACCCGAGTTTACTGTTAGTGTTTGAAGGGAAAGAACAATCACTAATATCGGTTCAGGTCCTGAAAATAGCGCTTTACCTAGCCTAGTAAAAGAGTTAAAGAAGGAAAAGGTTCAGGGTCAGACTCAGTCCTGATCAAGATCAGTTAAAGAATGAATCTTGAGTCTTGACTTAATAATCAATTACTTCCACTACATTTTATCCAAAAAAATAAAAATAGAGAGTAGATAGCTTTTTTTAATTAATGGTCTTTACTGTCTAATTCTTCTTTCGTTGAGTCTTTCCTTCCTGTTCCGGAGAATGAATAAGGCGTTGAGTCTTGAAAAGCAGCTAATTCATGGATTCTTGTACTATAAAGGAGTGAACATTCATCTTTCTTCTCTCTTCTTTCTTTCACTGTCGAATAGTCAAAGGTTTAAGGTTAAGTCTTGACTTACTCTTCTTGATCATTAATTAATAGTGGATTATTTACTGACTGTTCTATCTAATTCTTGTCGAGTCTTTCCTCTCCCTGATTGAAGAAGGTAAAGGTTCTGATTCCAGTTCAGGTTCATGAGTTTCCTTTTCTTCTTCTTTATTTTCTTCTTCTGCATCTTACTATTACATATTCCCGTAGTAACAGCTATATAAAATGCTGATTTGACAGTGAAAGAAGGTTCAGGATCAAGAACCAAGCAGCTCGACTCGAAAAGGGAGGATTTCTTTGATTTACTATCCTGTCAAGTTCAGGGAAAGAAGGGAATAGCGGGGTAGGGGAAGGGTTTCTCTTTGATAAAGGTGGAGGAGTGAAATCTGGTTCCGGTGAAGGTTACGAAGGAATATCTAATTCTGCCTCAATCTTTCCTTTCTCTGATTCTGCATCTTACTCAATCTTTGCTTTCTCTTCTTCTTTCATTCTCTTTCTCGTCAGGTTTAGGATTGATTTCATTCATAAAGTAAATAGGGTCCGGTGAAGGAGCGAAGCAGCTTTACCGACAGCGGAGGTTTAGGAGCTTGACCTTGTGAAAGAGTTCCGGAAGGGAAGTAGTTCAGTAAGGAGTTTATGTAACGACCTGAAATTTTCTACTTAATTTAAGGTCGCTACTGTATACGTATCATAAACATTGAATGCGGAAGACTTCACTTAAATTCCATAAAACATAACCTTTAACTTAAAACACAGCCATGGACTTACGTGTTTCGAAAACATCTTTAAAACGACACAACAAAAGACTCAAAATAAAATAAATAAGCGTTTAAGTTTAAAACATCCTATTCTATCCTAAGTCTAAGAAAATAAATGCCAGTATCTTATGCATGTGCCATGATCTCGAGTTGTAATGCCGTCGTCAGCCGTACAGGAATGCCTTGCCTTAACCTGAAAAAATGTAGTAGCACATGGCTTGAGTATTTAAAGAAATACTAAGTAACTGGCCCCACTATTGGGGTTAAATGCAACAATCACATGCAATGAAATGATGAGACCTATCTTTCGTTTCGTTTCATTTCGTTTCGTTTGGTTTTGTTTTCCCTACGAATCCTAACAGGTAATCGTGGACGTGTACCATATACTCTACACGCAGCCCATACGTGCGAGTATGGGCTCACCAGCTAGTTCGCACACTGCTGGGCCACTGTCCCTAGCCGGTGGGCAAGCTCTGGGAGTTCTTATACCGAGACCTGTTAAAACTAGAACCGTCACGGCAGCACTATGCAAAGCATAACGATAGTTGTCCTGCCATTGGATGTACGCGTCCGTACCCTCGTGATAGGATAGGGGTATCCCCCCAAATGCATGAGCACACAATATGCATGAGGTCCCACTAGTTCTACAGTTATCATTAATGAACATAACCCCCTGTCAGGTTTTCATGCTTACATGTCGTTCCCATTCTCATTTCTTTACATATCATACATATTCCTAACGGGGTTATGTTTCATGCAATTTACCGTATTTCATGTCATACAATTCATGCAGTTACATTCAAATATTCATACAAACAAGCCATAATCGTTCAAGGACCACATATTGTTACATGCATTATACATCACATCAGACTAAAATAATACATTCACGTTCACATAACTACGTATTTAAGCACAATAATCTAGCATACAATGCATCATATCATAAACAAGTCATAACGTAAACACTTCATAGTCATATCGTTCTCTAAATTACCTTAGCCTTAACGTTCTTATACCTATCATGGACATATCATTACATAACGTACCTTAATCATATCATCACCAGAACGTATCCTAACGCCATCGTTCTATCAATCTATCACAAACCTATCGCTTTCTACCCATAACCTAACTGTATTCTTTCATCAATCTCTCCTATCCATAGCACTCTGGTATGTAACCTAACCTTAACGTTTTATGAACGTATCTTACTCCTATCGTTACATTTCGTTTTGTGCATCCTTCTCGTATCCTATCTCAAACATCTCCTAGAGCACATCGTACCATAATTATTATCATACAATCCACATATTATAACATAACATAACATATAAGAAGCATATCGATCCATAGACAATTCACACATATCAATATATATGACACGTGCAGAACCACAGGGCACGTGTCAACATCAAATATAACCATGCCGATAGTAAGGTCACTTATCTGGCTCACTTAAGTCATTGTCACAAATATATCTTTAATGAAAGTTCGATTCCGTCCTTTGAAATCCAAGTCAACCTATATGAGCTCATGACATCAGTTTCAAGTTTGAACTCTATAAAATTATTTCCCTAATTTACATTGCCCATGGTAAAATTCTGATCTTTTCTGTTAGACAAAATTTAAAGAAGCTCACTGCCCTCTGATATAAATTGTGAGGTTTTCTGTTAGACAAAATTGAAAGGAGCTCACTGCCGATATTTCCTTTTATTGTTAAATACTGTTTAACAAATCTTTCCTCAATCTCCCTCCCTCTCTCTCTCGTCTTTTCGATTCTGTAAATAGGTTTTTCAATTGTGTAAACAGATATTACTTGCCAATTTTAAGTATAGGCTACGATATTTTAGTTTATAGATTTGCCACCTAAAATTTTATTAAATCGAACTTATAACCTTATTTCGTATAATTAAAATGCTAACAAAAATCTAATAATTATATATGGGATCTGATTATTACAAACGATTAAGATAGGAAAGATAGGAAAAAAATCTGATCCTAAATTAATTTCTTGAAACCATAACTACAAAGGAAAAGGAAATCTGAGATAGGATTTTACCCTAATAACTGACAAAAAATCTCTAAATCTACAATCTTTTGAAAGCCACCATTGTTGTTTTTCTATATTTTTTTTTTTTTTTTGGCAGGTGGATGGGTCTTGGAGAGATAATTATGGGAAGGGACGAGTACGTTAGTGGAGAGAGGTGGGGAATGATTATTATTATTTTTTTGTAAATTCTATTTTTAATTAATTAATTAATTTATTATTATTATTATTTTAACTTTCTTTTTTTTTTTATATAAAGTTTTTTTTATTTGTTCATTTCTTTATTTATTTTTCGGCTATTACATTATATCCCTCTAAAACAAACTTTCGTCCTCGAAAGTGTTTTAATCTTAGAATAACTCGGGTTCTTATCCTAAGAGTTATTTGCTAAGTCTTCAAGTACCACTAAGTAGAAATTCTTAACAAGTGTACCCTAATCCATATGAGTCATAAACATTTGTTTGCATGCATCAAACTTATCACTTGGTATTCATAGAAACTTTGATTTCATATAAAGTGTCTTGCTCGATAGTTACATATTTTAAATCTTGATTCATACTCTAAAATTGTTTTAATTCCCTAAAATCTTTCATANGAGGTCCCATATTGACTATCATGAGGTCTTTTCTTGTAGCTGGTCCATTCATAAGTTTTTCCTCGATTCAGCTTTCCATGAATTGCTGAAAATGCAAATAAGTTCATAAAAATTCAAGATCTAATAAATCAAATAATTAAAAATTACTTTTAAAATTACTGAGTTTTTGACTCCCGAATATCCAATTGATTAATTAATTCTTTATAACGCATTTTATTTATCTTTGATAAATAAGAAAGTAATCGTTGGCGTTTTCCGAGAATTTTACGTAGACCTCTTTGAGATAAATAGTCTTTTTTGTGCAATTCCAAATGGGAAGTAAGTCTTCGTATCTTATTGGTGAAACTGACTACTTCGTATCTTCGTATCTTCTTTCACTCATTCGCCGACTATTCTTGTCTCATGGCTTTGTTTGCTCCTTGCCTTTCCCTACTATGTTCTAGTTATTCAAATATTCCTTCAATCTCTCACCACTCCTTCCCTACAAATAAATCTGGAAATAAATCACGAATTCTTTTCTAGGAAGATTTACCCATAATTTCTTTGTTCCTACAAAAACAAATAGAAAAAAAAAAACAAAAACAAAAGGTTTAAGTAGATTTAGTTCGGTCGAGGAGATACGTCATTTGAAGAGGTCAGTAGTCGTATGTTAAATCTTCCTCTTGTTTTATTAAGTAATATTAATTTGGTTACAATTATTTAGTTTTGAATTAGAGATTGAAAAGAATTTTGTATGAGTTTTAGGAAATCACAACTAATTATATTTTAGATCTCCTGAATTGTTTAGATCTCCTGAATGGTTTGTTGCAATGATTTAGGTTGTCAATAATTTTATATGAATTATAGAAAAAAGACCCTAACCAAATGAATTGATTAAATTAAAAGCTAAGAATATAATTGTTAGCTAAATCAGAAGGAAGATAAAATTAAAAGCTAAGAATATAATTGTTAGCTAAATCAGAAGGAAGACAAAGGAAATAAGAAAAAAAAAACTAAATAGAGATGGAAATCCACGGAAAAGAGAGAGAGAAAAAAAAAAGTAAAAATAAAAAGGGAAGATTTGGAAGTAGGGATAGATTAACAAAATTGGCCAATAATATCTCCAAAATAATTACCATAGAAGACAGAAGATTGAGAAAAGATTTTGTTGAACATAATTTAAAAAAAAAAAAACAGTAAACATTAGAGGGCAAGGAACTCCATCAAATTTCGTCTAACAGGAAATATCACAATTTAAGAATGGCCAATGTAAATTAGATAAATAATTTTATAGAGTTCAAACTTGAAACTGATGTCAGCTCACATAGGTTGACTTGGAGTTCAATGGACTTTCATTAAGGATAATGGCGGAATCGAACTTTCATTAAAGATATGTTCGTGACAACGACTTAAGCTAACCAGGTAAGTGGCCTTACTATAGGATAGGCTAAAAATTGTATGAGTTACGATGATGTATGAACTATGTCGTACGATGCGGGATATGAGTTATGATGATGTATGAGTTATGATGATGTGTGGGTTACGATACTTTATGATGTGCTCAGTATATATATATTTTGATGAATGTCGTACTTGATATGTTTGATGAACTTTGTGGCAATATGATGAGTATGATTGATATGAACCAAGAGACATCAATCATACAATATACCTCAATGAAGATGTGAAGAAAATGTTGTCAAAATTATCAAAAGATGTTGAAATTCATGTCACATTCAAGAGGAATGAAGTTTGATGGTTATAAATTTTTGGTGGGTTACAATTTAGAGTTATTGTATTTCTTTATTGCATTTTAAGACTTTTAATTTACTTTAGGTTACAATTACATAATGGTTAATTATGGCCATTAAGTATGAATGTTACACCTCTTGGAATGTCTTTAGTAGTTTCATTTTGAGGCTATATAAAGCCATGTATGTTGTATTTGTAAGCAGACTTGGAAAATATAATAAAAAAGGCATTTGTGCTCTTCTTTTGCCAATGGCTAAGTTTCTTTGCAATTCTATGTAGTTTAGGTTGCATGTAAAATCATTCAAGCTCGACATGATCAATCATGCTTGTGGAGTGATTCGAATCTCAATCAAGTGTTCTTGTGTTGAGATATTTGATCAACAAGAATCATTCAAGCTAGACATGATCGATTTTGCTTGTGGAGTGATTTGAATCTCAAACAATGTTCTTGCCTTGAGATATTCGATCAACAAAGTAATCCGAATCTTACTCCCCTTGTAGTGATTTCCACATATCAAGTCGTTAGTGGCGACTCTAGATATGTGGAAACTTAGGGTCATTACAGTTTACCTCTATAAAGAATACTAAAAGAGAATAACTCACAATCACTGAAGGCAGAGAATAAAACAAAGTTAGCTCGCCGAAGAAAGACAAGAGCCAAGCAATGAGACAAGGAACCGAGCCGGGGACAAGAGAGGAGAGGCAATTCAATTCAAAGCAGCTTCACCAAGAGTAAGTTCAAGAAAGAAAGGGGAGAAGAGAAAGAAAGAATAGTTCAACCCTTGTTTACAGTTCAGGAAAGAAGGAACAAACAACCCTCGTTCAATCAGGCAGGGGGAAGTCTATTCATTAGCGGCTTTACCCCGTTCAAGAATAAATAGGAAATAAAGGGGGAGTGAGCAAATCTTTCTTTCCGTTATTGAGTCTGAAGAATCAAGAATCTTTCGTCTTTCGTTTCTTGCCTTGAGAGTGAACTGTCAGACAAAACAAAACGAAAGAAGGGGGAAAAGGTTACGGAGTGAAGGATCAAGAATCTTTCGTCTTTCGTTTTGTCTGACAGTTCACTCTCTCTCAGGAATCCCTTTACCGTAAATGAATAGGAAAAGGAGAGAAGCCACCTTACTTCGTTCAAGAAGGATTGATTTCATATGCTCGGACAGGGGAAGGTTCCTTCCTTCTTTCATGAATTGACTCTCCTGTAAAGGGAATATTGTATAAGGGTCAGGATCATTCTTACTTGTTGAGTCTTTCCTTCAGGTTCAGTAGCTCAGGGTTTCGGTTTCGTCTTTCCTTTCTTCTTTCCTTCCATTGTCTTCTTCTTCTTCTTTTACAGTGAATGAATAAATAAGGTCATATCGGAAAAGCTGAATGAGTAAGTAGCTCGATGAGACTGTAAATGACGGACAGGTGATTGAGCGAAGCTGCTTTACCGTTCAATCCGGTCAAGGAATATCGGTTCAGTCGCTTGCTTCTTTTCTTACTATGGTGAAAGAAGGGAAAATAGCCCCAAAAATATGGGAAGAATAGGACTGCTTTACCAACAGGTTCAGGAGAAGTTAAGTTTGATTCTTTCTATTCTTGAACAGTAAAGGAGAATTCTTCCTTCTTGCAGGCAAGAGAGTAAGTTCAATCTGTTGAATTCATCTTGCTTGAGTCTGACAGTAAATGAGAATGAGTGTTCCATTTCATTCACCCATTATATTGGTTGAACAATTCCATTTCTTGATTGTTTCGGCTTTCCCTTGTTTACAGTTCTGAAAGTGATTGAGGATAGAGAGAGTTTACAGTCTTTGACTAAATAGGGACAAGCAAGAAAGGAGAAAGAGCAATTCAAGAGTCAAATCAGTAGGAGAAGTAGGAGAAGGAGTTCCGGGTCAGGCAATGGAATAGCTTTACCGAGTTTAATAATCATCCTCCAGTTTACCTTGTTTACTGTTCAAGTTGTTCAAGAAAGTAAATGAGGTTACAGTTCCATCAGTAATAGGGACAATTAGGCTCGGACAATCAAGCTCGGTCAGGAGAAAGAAGAAATACGATAGGTTCAGGTGCAAGAGAGAAGCCGCTCGACCAATAGTTGTAGAGGTTCATGAGCTTCTCTGTCTTTCCTTCTTGCCTGATTCCTGGTTCAGTAACTAATAAATTTACTCTTTATTGTCTTGCTTCAGTCTAATTGTTCTTGAGTTTCATCTTTCCCTTTATTCAAAAAAGACTGTAAACTCTTCTTATTCACCGAGCGAAAGCTGCTAATTCATTTACTCAGTCAAAGGAGTCGGAGTTTAGGATCTAGAATCTTGAGTCTTTCTTTCCCTTGTTCAAGAGTGAAACAACCCTTTGATATGAACCCAGAGACATCAATCATACAATATGCTTCAATGAAGATGTGAAGAAAATATTGTTGAAATTTTCAAAAGATATTTCAATTCATGCCACGTTGAAGAAGAATGAAGTTTCTTGTTTTAAATTTTGGGTGGATTACAATTTAGAGTAATTTAGAGTTAATGTATTTTAAGACTTTTTATTTACTTTAGGTTACAATTACATAATGGTTAATTACGACCATTAAGTATGAATGTTACAACTCTTGGAATGCCTTTAATAGTTTCATTTTGAGGCTATATAGAGTCATGTATGTTGTATTTGTAATAGACTTGAAAATATATAGTAAAAGGACTTTTTTTTCAAGTCTCNTAAGCTAACCAGGTAAGTGGCCTTACTATAGGATAGGCTAAAAATTGTATGAGTTACGATGATGTATGAACTATGTCGTACGATGCGGGATATGAGTTATGATGATGTATGAGTTATGATGATGTGTGGGTTACGATACTTTATGATGTGCTCAGTATATATATATTTTGATGAATGTCGTACTTGATATGTTTGATGAACTTTGTGGCAATATGATGAGTATGATTGATATGAACCAAGAGACATCAATCATACAATATACCTCAATGAAGATGTGAAGAAAATGTTGTCAAAATTATCAAAAGATGTTGAAATTCATGTCACATTCAAGAGGAATGAAGTTTGATGGTTATAAATTTTTGGTGGGTTACAATTTAGAGTTATTGTATTTCTTTATTGCATTTTAAGACTTTTAATTTACTTTAGGTTACAATTACATAATGGTTAATTATGGCCATTAAGTATGAATGTTACACCTCTTGGAATGTCTTTAGTAGTTTCATTTTGAGGCTATATAAAGCCATGTATGTTGTATTTGTAAGCAGACTTGGAAAATATAATAAAAAAGGCATTTGTGCTCTTCTTTTGCCAATGGCTAAGTTTCTTTGCAATTCTATGTAGTTTAGGTTGCATGTAAAATCATTCAAGCTCGACATGATCAATCATGCTTGTGGAGTGATTCGAATCTCAATCAAGTGTTCTTGTGTTGAGATATTTGATCAACAAGAATCATTCAAGCTAGACATGATCGATTTTGCTTGTGGAGTGATTTGAATCTCAAACAATGTTCTTGCCTTGAGATATTCGATCAACAAAGTAATCCGAATCTTACTCCCCTTGTAGTGATTTCCACATATCAAGTCGTTAGTGGCGACTCTAGATATGTGGAAACTTAGGGTCATTACAGTTTACCTCTATAAAGAATACTAAAAGAGAATAACTCACAATCACTGAAGGCAGAGAATAAAACAAAGTTAGCTCGCCGAAGAAAGACAAGAGCCAAGCAATGAGACAAGGAACCGAGCCGGGGACAAGAGAGGAGAGGCAATTCAATTCAAAGCAGCTTCACCAAGAGTAAGTTCAAGAAAGAAAGGGGAGAAGAGAAAGAAAGAATAGTTCAACCCTTGTTTACAGTTCAGGAAAGAAGGAACAAACAACCCTCGTTCAATCAGGCAGGGGGAAGTCTATTCATTAGCGGCTTTACCCCGTTCAAGAATAAATAGGAAATAAAGGGGGAGTGAGCAAATCTTTCTTTCCGTTATTGAGTCTGAAGAATCAAGAATCTTTCGTCTTTCGTTTCTTGCCTTGAGAGTGAACTGTCAGACAAAACAAAACGAAAGAAGGGGGAAAAGGTTACGGAGTGAAGGATCAAGAATCTTTCGTCTTTCGTTTTGTCTGACAGTTCACTCTCTCTCAGGAATCCCTTTACCGTAAATGAATAGGAAAAGGAGAGAAGCCACCTTACTTCGTTCAAGAAGGATTGATTTCATATGCTCGGACAGGGGAAGGTTCCTTCCTTCTTTCATGAATTGACTCTCCTGTAAAGGGAATATTGTATAAGGGTCAGGATCATTCTTACTTGTTGAGTCTTTCCTTCAGGTTCAGTAGCTCAGGGTTTCGGTTTCGTCTTTCCTTTCTTCTTTCCTTCCATTGTCTTCTTCTTCTTCTTTTACAGTGAATGAATAAATAAGGTCATATCGGAAAAGCTGAATGAGTAAGTAGCTCGATGAGACTGTAAATGACGGACAGGTGATTGAGCGAAGCTGCTTTACCGTTCAATCCGGTCAAGGAATATCGGTTCAGTCGCTTGCTTCTTTTCTTACTATGGTGAAAGAAGGGAAAATAGCCCCAAAAATATGGGAAGAATAGGACTGCTTTACCAACAGGTTCAGGAGAAGTTAAGTTTGATTCTTTCTATTCTTGAACAGTAAAGGAGAATTCTTCCTTCTTGCAGGCAAGAGAGTAAGTTCAATCTGTTGAATTCATCTTGCTTGAGTCTGACAGTAAATGAGAATGAGTGTTCCATTTCATTCACCCATTATATTGGTTGAACAATTCCATTTCTTGATTGTTTCGGCTTTCCCTTGTTTACAGTTCTGAAAGTGATTGAGGATAGAGAGAGTTTACAGTCTTTGACTAAATAGGGACAAGCAAGAAAGGAGAAAGAGCAATTCAAGAGTCAAATCAGTAGGAGAAGTAGGAGAAGGAGTTCCGGGTCAGGCAATGGAATAGCTTTACCGAGTTTAATAATCATCCTCCAGTTTACCTTGTTTACTGTTCAAGTTGTTCAAGAAAGTAAATGAGGTTACAGTTCCATCAGTAATAGGGACAATTAGGCTCGGACAATCAAGCTCGGTCAGGAGAAAGAAGAAATACGATAGGTTCAGGTGCAAGAGAGAAGCCGCTCGACCAATAGTTGTAGAGGTTCATGAGCTTCTCTGTCTTTCCTTCTTGCCTGATTCCTGGTTCAGTAACTAATAAATTTACTCTTTATTGTCTTGCTTCAGTCTAATTGTTCTTGAGTTTCATCTTTCCCTTTATTCAAAAAAGACTGTAAACTCTTCTTATTCACCGAGCGAAAGCTGCTAATTCATTTACTCAGTCAAAGGAGTCGGAGTTTAGGATCTAGAATCTTGAGTCTTTCTTTCCCTTGTTCAAGAGTGAAACAACCCTTTGATATGAACCCAGAGACATCAATCATACAATATGCTTCAATGAAGATGTGAAGAAAATATTGTTGAAATTTTCAAAAGATATTTCAATTCATGCCACGTTGAAGAAGAATGAAGTTTCTTGTTTTAAATTTTGGGTGGATTACAATTTAGAGTAATTTAGAGTTAATGTATTTTAAGACTTTTTATTTACTTTAGGTTACAATTACATAATGGTTAATTACGACCATTAAGTATGAATGTTACAACTCTTGGAATGCCTTTAATAGTTTCATTTTGAGGCTATATAGAGTCATGTATGTTGTATTTGTAATAGACTTGAAAATATATAGTAAAAGGACTTTTTTTTCAAGTCTCAAAATGAAACTATTAAAGGCATTCCAAGAGTTGTAACATTCATACTTAATGGTCGTAATTAACCATTATGTAATTGTAACCTAAATTAAATAAAAAAGTCTTAAAATACATTAATGAAATACAATAACGCTAAAATGTAATCCACCCAAAATTTAAAACATTAAACTTCATTCTTCTTCAACGTGGCATGAATTGAAATATCTTTTGAAAATTTCAATAATATTTTTTTCACATCTTCATTGAAGCATATTGTATGATTGATGTCTCTGGGTTCATATCACCCTTTTTACTGGGGACACTAAATAAGAAATGGTCTTTAAAGGCCTTTACTGTTCAATCAGTAGGAGAACGAGGAGAAGGAGGATCCGGAGTCTTTCCTTTCTCTTTGGCTTTTACCCTGAGTGAAAGAAGGCCAGGGTTACGAGAATATTCTTTCTATAGGGAAGCTGCTTTACCGAGTTAGTGTTTGAATGAGAAGATCAAGAAAAAATAGGAAAAGGAGTTCAAGAAAAGAAATAGGAAAAGGAATAGGAATGAAAGAAGGTGAATGAGTTTACAGAGTGAAATCAGGTTTAGGTTTAGAGGGAATAAAGATAAAGAAAGGTTCAGGCAATGGACTTTACCGAGTTGGAGAGGAAAAGGGGCGAACTCGACCGATAGCGAGAGAGAGGAGTGAAGCCGAGCAGGTTCCGATTCAGTAGTTTAGTGAAAGAAGGATTGAATGAATAAAATAATATAGGTTCAGTAGCAAAGGGAATAGGGGTTCAGGGGAAGGAGTTTACAGTTCAATCCGGTTCTGGGGAAGGAGTTAAGGTTTCGTCTTCCTGTTCCGTCTCATTCATTGAGAGTTGAGGATTGATTGACTATTCAAGATCTAGAATAAAAGGAGTTCAAGCAAGGCAAGCCAGCCAGTTCTGTCTCATTCTTGTTTTTTCTTGACTGAGAGTTTCGGAGAAGGAATCAAGAGTATTCTTCTTTTACAGTTCAATCAGGGAGAGTCCATTCTGGTTTCGGCTTTCTCCTTATGATTTACTCGAGACTGGAAAGTGAAGATTCAGGGTTTCGGGTCTCATTCATCTCTTTTACCGACTGTAAGAAGGAGAGAAGACGCTCGAACAACCTTTCTCTTTGTTTACTGTTCGGGCAGAGGGGAGTCAATTCATTATCTGCCTTACCTCCTGAAATCAAAGACCTATTCTATTTACCTTGTGAAAGACTGAGTGAAAGAAGGAGAATGAATCTTGCTTTCGGCCCGAGTGTTTGAGTTCAATGGCCTAAAAAATAAGGAGAGGAGTCAAATCTCATTCATCTTTCTTACAGTCGAGTAAATGAACAAGAACTGAAGGGAAGGTTCAGGGGAAGGAGATTCTCATCCAGCCTATCTATGTTCCAGAATTCAATCACCTAAACAATAGGGAATATCATTGTTGAGTCGAATGAATAGGAAGGAGTATTTCTCTTTTACAGTTCAAGCAAGCAAGAGGAGCCCGAGCAAGCAAGCAAGCAAGAAAGCCAGCCCAGTAAGCAATCAAGGAGTTAAGGAGAATGCTTCCTTAATTTCTTCTTTAACCGTAAAGAAAGGATCTTGAATCTCGAGTTGAGGATTAACTGACTATTCATAATCACTGACGGGAATAGAGGGGCAGGATCAGAGAAAGAATAGTTCCACCCTCGCTCGGGAAATGAAAGAAACAATAGGCAGAGGTTCATGAGTTTACAGTTCAATCCGTCTCATGAATAAGGAGTGGTTACAGGAGAGTACGTCAGTGAAAGGTGAACAATCACTGACTGTTCAGGATCATTTTGTTTTGCTTTCTTTTACTCTTGCTTGAAGGATTGAATGAATGACCTCTCTTGTCAGCTAATTCCTCTTTCATTTGATTCCCCCTTCACTGTCAAGTTTCATTAATGTTTCATTCTCTGATTCTTAATAAATAATAGGGAGAGGGAATAGAGGTTCGTTCAGTAGTTCTGTCTCATTCTTCTTTTTCCAGTTCAGTAGCTGATCTTTCTTTCATTCTCTGACTCTTCTTCTGGTTCAGTAGTTCAGTCTCTTTCTTCTCCCTTCTACAGTTACAGTCAGTAAAAGAAAAAGATCAAGACTCCTTATTCATGAGACAAAACAGGAAGGAAAGGAAAGACTCAAACGAAAACCAGGCAGGACTATTCCAAGACGATGAAAGAAGAAGAAATTCAGGAGTTAGCTGCTTGGCAGGGAGGAGAGGAAAGATGAAACGAACGACGAAAGAAGAAGAAATTCAGGAGTTAGCTGCTTGGCAGGGAGGAGAGGAAAGATGAAACGAACGACGAAAGAAGAAGAAATTAAGGAGTTAGCTGCTTGGCAGGGAGGAGAGGAAAGATGAAACGAACGACGAAAGAAGAAGAAATTAAGGAGTTAGCTGCTTGGCAGAGGGAGGAGAGGAAAGATGAAACGAACGACGAAAGAAGAAGAAATTAAGGAGTTAGCTGCTTGGCAGGGAGGAGAGGAAAGATGAAACGAACGACGAGGGAAGAAGAAATTAAGGAGTTAGCTGCTTGGCAGGGAGGAGAGGAAAGATGAAACGAACGACGAGGGAGGAGAGGAAAGATGAAACGAACGACGAAAGAAGAAGAAATTAAGGAGTTAGCTGCTTGGCAGAGGGAGGAGAGGAAAGATGAAACGAACGACGAAAGAAGAAGAAATTAAGGAGTTAGCTGCTTGGCAGGGAGGAGAGGAAAGATGAAACGAACGACGAGGGAAGAAGAAATTAAGGAGTTAGCTGCTTGGCAGGGAGGAGAGGAAAGATGAAACGAACGACGAGGGAGGAGAGGAAAGATGAAACGAACGACGAAAGAAGAAGAAATTAAGGAGTTAGCTGCTTGGCAGGAGGAGAGGAAAGATGAAACGAACGACGAAAGAAGAAGAAATGAGTTAGCTACTTGAACTCGAAAGAAGAAGAAATGAGTTAGCTACTTGAACTCGAAAGAAGAAGAAATGAGTTAGCTACTTGAACTCGAAAGAAGAAGAAATGAGTTAGCTACTTGAACTCGGTAAAGCTATTTTCATTGGACAGAACTACTTCGCCTCTCCCTATTTTTAGGGTCATTAAAGGAGGTAAAGCATATGAAATTCATGTACTCACCCTAAACTGTGAGTTATTCATAGCTATTACCTTGACACCAAAGACATTAGAAGTATATTTCTTAATAGAAAATGATTTAATAATAGAAAATGATTTTTGTAGGGTCCCATTGGTGTGCATCCAGTAGGAATTGAACCTATGAATTCGCCAATTATGAGTTGGGTGCTTTAACCATTCAGCCATGGATGCTTAACAGGGATCCTCGTACATAGTGAATAACCAAATTCCAATTTGCAACTCAATATTTAGGAGAAATCAATGCAATTTAGCAGGCCTCAATGAAATGACATCAATTCCAATCCAGGATTTTCTAATTGAGAGAGATCAATAATTCTTACTATTTCTTAGAATCATGGCCTGGTATCTTTCATTCACATTTGTTTCCATCAATCCCATTTTATAAAACTCTTAACTCCTGAATTTAGAGTATACTACTTTCACGCAATTCACAGGGTTCAACAAGCAATCGATATTTCACGATCAAGGGTGTAGTACTATTTGTAGTAGCGGTCCTTCCTTATATCTATCTCGTATTAAGAATCGAAAGGAAACTCTATTTGACAGGGTTTCTTCCTCTACCTATTCATTGGACCTTGAAATGAGACATTGGAAGAAGATTTTGGCTCTTCCTATACTATATCAATAGGTGGATTGTTTCGCTCATCTTCAAAAAGGAAAAAGGATCTCTGAGAGCTCTTTCTTGGATCTGAAAGAGAGTACTTGGGTTCTCCCAATAACTCAAAAGTGTATCATGCCTGAATCTAACTGGGGTTCGCGGTGGTGGAGGAACTGGATCGAAAAAAGGAGGGATTCCTGCTCATTGTAATATATCTAATGAAACCGTCGCTGGAATGGAGATCTCATTCAAAGAGAAAGATAGAAAATGTCTGTAGTTTCTTTTTGTATATTATATGGATGATCAGATCCGCAAGGACCATGATTGGTAATTGTTTGATCGTCTTTCTCCGAGGAAGAGGCAAAAGAGAATCACCTTGAATTCAGGACAACTATTCAAAATCTTAGTGAAAGATTGGATTTCTTATCTCTTGCTTTTCGTGAAAAAAGACCAATTGAGCTTCTTCAAACAACAAGGAGCTGGGTGAACTATTCAATCAAATGATATTGAGCATCTTTCTTTCCCATCTCTTCTCGAGAAAGAAGTGGTCTATTTCTTTGCAAAATTGTGCTCAATTTCATATGAGGCAATTCCTCCAAGATCTCTTCCTTCATTAGTTGGGGGAAGAATCCATCTGCACGAATCAGATTTGATGAGGAACATATCGAGAGAGAATTGGATTTGGTTAAACAATTGGTTGGTAACAAGGATCGATTTTTTAGTAAGGCACGGAATGTCTTGTCAAATATTCAATATGATTCCACAAGCAAGATCTAGTTTCATTCAAGTAATGGATTCTAGCCAATTGAAAGGATCTGATGATCAATCCAGAGATCATTTCGATTCCATTAGTAATGAGGATTCGGAGTATCACACATTTCTCAATCAAAGAGAGATTCAACAACTAAAAGAAAGATCGATTCATTGGGATCCTTCCTTTCTTCAAACAGAACGAACAGAGATAGAATCAGACCGATTTCCTAAATGCTTTTCTGGATATTGCTCAATATCCCGGCTATTCACGGAACGTGAGTGAGAAGCAGATGAATAATCATTCGATTCCGGGTAAGAAATCTCAGAATTTCTCAGGAATCCTCCTACAAGATCCATTCGTTCTTTTCTCTCTGACAGATGGTAAGAACTGAATATGGGTTCGAATCCTATTGAGAGGTTGATTAGAGATCAGAAATTGTTGAAGAAAGAAGAAGATCTTTTGTCCCTTCCTTCCAGGCGATCGGAAAAGAAAGAAATAGTTAATATATTCAAGATATATACGTATTATCAAAATAACGTTTCAATTCATCCTATTGAATCAGATTCGGGATGTGATATGGTTCTGAAGGCTGAACTGGATATGGATAGTTACAATAAGATTTCATTCTTTCAGTAAAATCCATTTATTTATTTCATCTATTCCATGACCAGAACTAGAGGAGGGGATACACCTTACACCACGATTTTGAATCAGAAGAGAGATTGAAAGAAATGGAAGATCTATTCATTCACTCTATCAATAACCGAGCCGGATCTGGTGTATCATAAGGGATTTGCCTTGATTCCTACAGATTGGATAAAAAAGAATTCTTTCATGAGTAAAGGGATGAATCGAAAAAGAAGGATTTCTTGGTTCTACCTCCTCTTTTTTTTTTTATTCAGAGAATGGATTGAAGGATCAGCAAAAAATGGGTACGGACCTCCCCCGGGAAAAACAAAAAAGAGTGGTATTTGCTAGCAACAACATAATGGAGGTAGTCAATCAATCTATATTGATCCGAAATCAAATTCAAATCCAATATAAGTACCATAAGTATTAAATCGATTCTTTTTATAGATCGGATCGCAACTTAGAATATGGAATGAAAAGGGATCAAATAGGAAACGAGACTCTTAATCATAGAACTATAATGAAATATACGATCAACCAAGATTTATCAAGAGAAAAAGGGTCAAAAGAAATGGTTCGATCCTCTTCCTCTTATTTTTCTTTCTCGAGAGATCCATGAATCGGGATTCTAATGCATATAGATAGTGATATGATAAGGAAATCACTACAAGGGGAGTAAGATTCAAATTACCTTGTTGATCGAATATCTCAAGACAAGAACATTGTTTGAGATTCGAATCACTCCACAAGCAAGATCGATCATGTCTAGCTTGAATGATTCTTGTTGATCAAATATCTCAAACACTTGTTTGAGATTCGAATCACTCCACAAGCAAGATTGATCATGTCGAGCTTGAATGATTCTACATGCAACCTAAACTACATAGAATTGAAAAGAAACTTAGCCATTGGCTAAAGAAAAACACAAATGCTTCTTTTAATATATTTTCCAAGTCTACTTACAAATCCAACATACATGCCTTTATATAGCCTAAAAAATGAAACTATTGAAGGCATTCCAAGAGTTGTAACATTCATACTTAATGGCCATAATTAGCCATTAGGTAATTGTAACCTAAATGAAATAAAAAGTCTTAAAATACAATAACTCTAAATTACTCTAAATTGTAACCCACCCAAAATTTATAGTAATCAAACTTCATTCTTCTTCAATGTGGCATGAATTGAAACATCTTTTGATAATTTTGACAACTTTTTCTTCACATCTTCATTGAAGTATATTATATGATTGATGTCTCTTGGTTCATATCAGATAGAAATGGTCCAATGGGAGTGGGAGCAAGAATTTCCAGGAACATTTCATTTCTGAGCGGAAGAGTCATTTTGATATGAACCAAGAGACATCAATCATACAATATGCTTCAATGAAGATGTGAAGAAAATATTGTTGAAATTATCAAAAGATATTTCAATTCATGCTACATTGAAGAAGAATGAAGTTTCATGTTATAAATTTTGGGTGGATTACAATTTAGAGTTATTGTATTTCATTAATGTATTTAAGAGGTTTTTATTTACATTAGGTTACAATTACATAATGGTTAATTATGGTCATTAAGTATGAATGTTACAACTCTTGGAATGCCTTTAATAGTTTCAGTTTCATTTTTAGACTATATAAAGCCATGTTTGTTGTATTTGTAAGTAGACTTGGAAAATATATTAAAAAAAGCATTTGTGCTTTTCTTTAGCCAATGGCTAAGTTTCTTTGCAATTCTATGTAGTTTAGGTTGCATGTAGAATCATTCAAGCTCGACATGATCAATCTTGCTTGTGGAGTGATTCGAATCTCAAAAAAGTATTTGAGATATTTGATCAACAAGAATCATTCAAGCTAGACATGATCGATCTTGCTTGTGGAGTGATTCGAATCTCAAACAATGTTCTTGCCTTGAGATATTCGATCAACAAGGTAATCTGAATCTTATTCCCCTTGTATTGATTCCTTGTCTTATCACATTTTCAAGTAGTGTTCGATCGATTACGTATTAATCTATATTCGCTGGATTGGTCTGAGGTTATCTATAAAAAATATTTGTCTTTCTAAGTCACTTCCTTTCTTTTTGTCCAAGTTTCTTCTATTCTAACTCACTTTTTTCTTTGTGAGTTTCGGGAATATCCCCATTAATAGGTCGAGATCCACATCTATGAATTGAAAAGTTCGAATGATCAACTCTGGAATCAGTTTTTAGAATCAATAGGTCTTCAAAGAGTTTGAATTTTCCAAAATGGAAAGCCTTCTTATTGGATGATCATGAGACTTCCCAAAAAGAGAAATTCTTGATCAAGAACAATATAACCATTTCTTTTTCTTCAATAAGATATTAAAGTGGATGATTTACTCATTCCATACTAGAAAGAATCGCAGGAAACCCTTTGATCAAACACTCCTATTTCTCAATGATATCCCACGATCAAGGCAATTGGCTAAATCCTGTGAAACCATTTCATAGAAGTTCATTGATATCTTCTTTTTATAAAGTAACTCTATCTACTCTGCTTCTATTGTAACAAAAGATTCCCTTTTGATGTATGTTGGCTATGTGGAAAAGGCCCGTATCAATAATTATGATTTGACGTATGGACAATTCCTCAATATCTTGTTCATTCGCAACAAAATCTTTTCTTTGTGCGGCGGTAGAAAAACATGTTGTTGGGAGAGAGATACTATTTAACCAATCGAGTCACAGGTATCTAACATATTCATACTTGACTATTTTACACAAAGTGGAAAGGTATAACTTGTACAAATCTTTCTATTTTCCAATTCGATCCGATCCATTCGTTCGTCGAGCTATTTACTCGATCGCAGACATTTCTGGAACACCTCTAACCTAAGAGGGACAAATAGTCAATTTTGAAAGAACTTCTTGTCAACCTCTTTCAGATATGAATCTATCTTATTCAGAGGGGAAGAACTTGCATCAGTATCTCAATTTCAATTCAAAGATGGGGCTTTGATTCACACTCCATGTTCTGAGAAAGATTTACCATCTGAAAAGAGGAAAAAACGAGAGTCTTTATCTAAATGCCTTGATCAAGGGCAGATGTATAGAACCTTTCAACGAGATAGTGCTTTTTCAACTCTCTCAATTTGATATGAACCACGACCAAGGAATTTCCATACCTCAAGGTCCAATTACAAGGACAAGAGCCAAGAAGCTACAACAAACCTTATACAGTTATATTCAAGCTATGGTGAGCTCATCAAAGGAAATTCTAGAAGACGCTGGAGACCTCCCTTATATGTTGTGCAAAGTTGAGGTTCAAGAAAGAGATGAATGAAATGCACTTTAAGTTGCATTTAATGAACTCTGCTGAATTTATGAAACTAGTCCAAGGATGATTAATAAGCACATTTTATTAATTGCATTATTTAATTATAGTTTAACTATTTGTTTGTCATATTTAAGCTAGTTTTAAATATAGGAGTTAAGGTTATATTGTAACCCACATAGGTTACTATATTCCACCATTTACTAGCCATTTTAATATGGAGGTTATGGGTATTTCTCATTTACTAGCCCATTTAATTTGGGAGTTATGTATGACATAGGTCAAGGTTGTAAATGCTATATAAAGCCTTCTTTTCTTTGATTAGACATCAGATTTTGGAATTAAGAATAGAATTTCTATTTTAGCTTTGTTGAGAGCTAAACTTTCTTTGCAAATTCTTGTGTTTAGAACTTGCATGTAGAGTCATTCAAGTGGTATTGATCAAACCTCTTGTGGAGTGATTCGAATCACGAGTTTAGAAACGTGATATGAACCAAGAGACATCAATCATAACATATGCTTCAATGAAGATGTGAAAAAAATATTGTTTGAAATTATCAAAAGATATTTCAATTCATGCAACATTGAAGAAGAATGAAGTTTCATGTTATAAATTTTAGGTAGATTACAATTTAGAGTTATTGTATTTCATTAATGTATTTTAAGACTATTTATTTACTTTAGGTTGTATTTACATAATGGCTAATTATGATCATTAAGTATGAATGTTACAACTTTTGGTATGCCTTTCATAGTTTCATTTTGAGGCTATATAAAGCCATGTATGTTGTATTTGTAAGGTAGACTTGGAAAATATATATAAAAGAAGCATTTGTGCTTTCTTTAGCCAATGGCTAAGTTTCTTTGCAATTCTATGTAGTTTAGGTTGCATGTAGAATCATTCAAGCTCGACATGATCAATCTTGCTTGTGGAGTGATTCGAATCTCAAACAAGTGTTCTTGCGTTGAGATATTTGATCAACAAGAATCATTCAAGCTAGACATGATCGATCTTGCTTGTGGAGTGATTCGAGTCTCAAACAAGTGTTCTTGCCTTGAGATATTCGATCAACAAGGTAATCCGAATCTTATTCCCCTTGTATTGTTTCCTTATCTTATCAAAACGAGTTTTCTTTACTCTTGATCTTGATCATCAAGGTAATCCGTTCCATACTTTCCCTTGGGTTGATTTCCATATCACAATTTGTAAAGGAATCTATTCCAAACATATATGCCATGGTTCCTTACTTCGACAGGGTACAAATATCTCACCATTTGGAGTTTAGAGACTTTTTAAGACCTATTGCCAATACTAAGTAGCAGCCACTAATTTGTATCCATTTTTCATGAGATTATGCATGGATCAGGTATATCATGGGTCATTCTTCACAACAAATTGTGTGTGTCTTCCACAATGGAATAAGTGAGATTTTGAGTCAGTGTTTATATAATCTTCTTCTGCCCCAAGAAATGATTCATCGAAATAAATAATGAGTCACCATCGATATCGACACATCTGAGATCGCCAAATGTTCGGGAGTTCCTCTATTCAATCCTTTTCTTCCTTCTTCTTCTTGCTGTATATCTCGTTCGTACACATCTTCTCTTTCTTTCTCGAGCCTATAGTGAGTTATAGACAGAGTGAGAAAAGGTCAAATCTCTATTGAGTTGCAAAAAGGGTAGGTATCCCACATCTTCACTTCATTCTTTCTGGTTAAAGAATCTCTTTCTAGTTGCTTTGGAACAATTAGGAGATTCTCTAGAAGAAATAGGGTAGAGGGTTCTGCTTCTGGTGGCAACATGCTATGGGGTGGCAGTCCCGCTTATGGGGTCAAATCAATACGTTCGAATATCAATCGATCTCATAAATGTCATACCACATCCCATCAATAGAATAAATAGCTTTTTCGAGAAATACGAGACATCTAAGTCATACAAGTAAAGAGAGATATTATGGATTGATGAGAAAGAAAGAGAATTCTTGGTTCAGTTCTCCACCTTAACGACAGAAAAAAGGATTGATCAAATTCTATTGATTCTGACTCATAGTGAGAATTTCTCAAATAATGACTCTGGTTATCAAATGATTGAACAACCGGGAGTAATTGACTTACGAGACTTAGTGGACATTCATCTTTAGCAGAAAGACGGACATTCCTTGCTCATTATCAGAAAATCACTTATTCAAAAACCTCGTTGTGTGGCTAACAGTTTGTTTGAATTTCCAATCTCATGGAAAACCCTTTTCCCTCCGTTTAGCCCTATCCCCGGGGGTGTTTTAGTGATAGGTTCTATAGGAACTACACGATCCATCCTATTTTGTTAAATACCTAGCGACAAACTCCTATCTTCTATTCATTACAGGTATTTCTGAACAAGTTCCTGGATAACAAGCCTAGCCTAAGGGTTTGATCATTGATGATAGTGGCTTGATGATAGTGACGATATCGACCATAACCTTGAGGCTGGAGCTTCTAAGATAAATGCGCTATGGATATGATGCCGGAAATAGATCGATTTGATATCACCCTGAAATTAGAATTAGCAAAAGCAATCTCTCCTTGCCTAATATGGATTCCAAAGATGAATGATCTGGATGTGAATGAGTTGAATTACTTATCCCTTGGTCTATTAGTGAACTTGATAAGCGCCTACAATGCTAGAATTTGCAAAGCTAGAGGCCCTTCTAGAATCCTTGCAAAACGCTCACAGAGAAAGCTAATTTAACGGATTGATTCCAACAAAGAGCTGGTTAGAAGATGAATGACTCTTAGATCGAACTTGGAATCTATGATGGTCACTCTTAGATACTAAGACAATTCACTCCAGAATTAGCTTGATCAAAACTAATTCAATGAATCAGTTTAAACATCAAACCTAAAGCAAGGTTTGAAAAAGAATAACACCAAAAGGGTATCAAGAAAACACAAATGTTTTTTCTGTATTCAATAAAATCCCCCAAACATGAGTATTACATGCCTTTAAATAGGTCTAAAAGGTAACCCTAACATAATATAGTTCAGCCACCTACCACAAATTACTAATAAATGCTATTAAATACAAATTGAAGCAAATAAGGCATTAATAAATTTCCTTAATTGGTAATTCAACTACCAAAGGCAAGTCTTCTAATTAATTTCCATAAATTTCCTTAATTGGTAATTGAACTACCAAAGGCAAGTCTTCTAATTACTTTCCAATATCAACCACTCCATTATCTTCTTGATTTGATATGCTAATGCTATAAAGATTTTTGGGCTCAAAAGTCTTTGTTTCAACCGGTACACTAGCTAGCTTTTGATGATGCAATGTATAGGCCTCTTGAATCTTCTTAACCTTGCTTCTTGTAATCGGTCCTTTGGGTACATGCAAAGGGTCAGCAGTTGAATTCATATCAGAACTATCTCTCCAGGGATTGTAAAAGATGTTCCACGCACTAGAATCTTTCGACTGGAACGAGAATCTCGATAACCTAAACAGAAATGCAGAAGTGAGCCTACTCCTCTCTCCCCCTTTTTTAGCCAACACCATCAACCCCATTCATTTTTCACCTTGAATGAGTCAAAGCAAAAAATAGAAGATAAATAGAAGGAAAGGAGATCAGAAAGATACATGGACGACTTGACTCTCGTATAGGTCGGATGTTTCCGTGAACAGTAAGCAGTGGATCTCCCCTGATTTTGGGAAAGCTGGTGGCTGCGTGTGAATTCTCTTTCAAGGCAAGGGGCCTGATCGACATTCTTGTTTACTCTGATCCGGTCGAGGTGGTTTCCGTTTACCAGCGTGTAGGTGGTCTAAGTTCCTATGACCGAGTCTTTCTGACCCCTGTGAACATCTTTTCGTAATGTATTAAAGAGGGCCTCTCTAACAGGTGAAAAGTGGTGGGTGTCCACTAACGGCCATTCCTGGCTCGGCTCCGATAATGCAATTCTGGGAGGAGTCGGTAGTTTGGCACTGGATCCCTTCGGACCTGGAGAACCTAGGACGCTGGGTCGAGGTTTGGTGAACCAACTGTCCTCTCCTTTACAGTCTCGCTGCTTCTCTCCTATTTATTTACTTCTATAAAGAATAAATAGGTGTTTTCATCTTCCATCCTGGACTGATTGAACAAGGTAAAGCGTCTTCGCTCCTCTCCTTTACAGCCGAGTGTCTTCGCTTCTCTAGTTTCAGTATCGGGCCCCTTTTTCATTGCCTAGATTACACCTTGTGTCTTCGCTTCTCTAGTTTCAGTATCGGGCCCCTTTTTCATTGCCTAGATTACACCTTCGGAATACCCCTAAAGGGAATTTTGCTCTACTTCCCTCAATCTTCACTTTACACCACGTTGACGGCCCTTTCATCATAAGGCGTGGAATTAGACCAAGGGGAATCTCCATAGGAACTAGTCCCTCTGATTTCACACGTAGGAGATCGAGACACTAGCCCAGAGCTATGGACAAGTAGATCGATCGCCCTATCTCGTCAACTAGATGGAGGGTTTGACCTTGTATATATGTACTTTGATTTCATTCCCCCCGTAAGATCAATATCACAACCAATATTCTCAGAAAGGGGATTTTTAGATATCGATAGTTGTCTGGTCATACCCAAACAGTAAGATTCCAGAGGAAAATGCACCTAAGATCAAATATTTTGAGCCGGCTTCCGTGGAAAATTCAAACTTCCTTTTGGATGCTGCCATCACATAAAAACATAAACTTTAAGGCTCAATAGCTAAATACATGGAAATTGAATCATGAGCCTAGATCATAAAGAGAATGATGCGAGTAGGAAGTGGAGTTAATACAATGAATTCAAAAGCATCAAACCTCTCTTGTTCGAAAGAATTGAAACACATCGAAATGGTACCAGCCGTACTTAATAATAGAAGGATTTGGTAGAAATATGTCAAATTGTCCCTCCTAAAAATATTATTCCAGAATAAATGGGCAATAGTTAGGAGAGGTGCGCCAGCGGCAAGTAGAAGCAAGGTTATTAGATACCTTAGGAAAGCCCGGCCAGAACCACACTGATATGATAAGGAATCAATACAAGGGGAATAAGATTCAGATTACCTTGTTGATCAAATATCTCAAGCCAACAACACTTTGTTTGAGATTCGAATCACTCTAGAAGCAAGATCGATCATGTCTAGCTTCAATGATTCTTGTTTATCAAATATCTCAAGACAAGAACATTGTTTGAGATACATGCAACCTAAAGTACATAGAATTGCAAAGAAACTTAGCCATTGGCTAAAGAAAAGCACAAATGCTTCTTTTACTATATTTTTCAAGCCTACTTACAAATCCAACATACATGCCTTTATATAGCCTCAAAAATAAAACTATTGAAGGCATTCCAAGAGTTGTAACATTCATACTTAATGACCATAATTAGCCATTAGGTAATTGTAACCTAAATAAAATAAAAAGTCTTAAAATAAAATAACTCTAAATTACTCTAAATTGTAACCCACCCAAAATTTATAACAATCAAACTTCATTCTTCTTCAATATGGCATGAATTGAAACATCTTTTGATAATTTTAACAACTTTTTCTTCACATCTTCATTGAAGTATATTGTATGATTGATGTCTCTTGGTTCATATCACACACGTGCAAGTTTCCCTGCATGTGGCTCGTCCGTGAGAACTTCTTCAGATTTGCGTGAACTAGCGGACCGATCACTCAGTGTGGATGCTCCCTACAGCATGAGCGAACCTTTTCAGAACTGCTTAGGAATGGGCGCCACGAGACCGGCCCAAATCTAGCCTGGTTCTCTTTCTTCTCATCTACCCTTCCCAACAATTGTACCTTGTCTTGGGGCTTGGCTTTACGAGAGAAAGCCCGCAAAAAAGTCTTTCTCTTCCTTCTCCCGTTCCAGATCATATTCAAGTGTGTCCACAGAAGAGGAAATCGCAATGCATCTTGCTCAGCAGGCGTAGCTTGGAGTGGGAGTGTATGTAGTAGGGTGGGTAGTAAGGTAAGGAGGCCACCAAAGAGGAACCCAAACGGCCTATTAAGCGCAGCTAAGCTAGGAGAAAGCTAGGTGCCGGAGGTAAGCTCTATTCGGGCCGGAGCATTGATTCCCCATAACGAATAAATAGGCTAGCTCGAGATCTCAATTGCCTATCCTATGTTCGAGAAGGTCCCGCAGTTCTTGGGTAGCACCTCGAGGTTTTGTTTCTTGTCTTACATGAGACTCGAGATATTCCTCACTCCATGGCATGGCACCTTTTGCTCATCCATTCCGCCTGTGCAGACGCCCTTTTTCTTTCATTATCATCTACCGCCCTTTCTTTCCTCCCGGCTATAGGTAGGAGTACATTATGGCAGGATCAGTCACCGGGGCAAACACCCCTCCTCCAAGAAGAATTGTGCTATGCCCCCCCCTGATCCCTATAGATGGAAGGAGTGCCTGGTGATCCCTAGGTTGTAGCACGTCTGGTCGTTAACTCCTCGCGCTGCTGCCGCCGTTTCTAGGACCGACCGATGCCTCACCTGCACAGGTACCTACATAATGTAGTGTCGGTGGCACATTCAACATAGCGTTCGAACTCATGTGCCTTCCAGAACTAGGGGTCTTCGAGCTTGCTGCGTACGATTAGCCAGTCTTGCGGCGGCAAAAGGATTAGAGGTCCCCCCATGCTATGGTTCCCTGCGACCCGAACCTGGTGCCACATTAGGTTAGGGAGTTTGGCGATAATAGCTCCTCTGCGCCCCGTGCTGCCCTCCTAGGCGCGCAACACTAAGTAATCCAAGCCAACCCACATTACTGACTAACGGTGGATAATCATATTTCTTAGAGGTACTAAATACAACTCCATGAATGAGAAAAATGAAAGTTGCATTAATGATAAAGATCTCTGGGAAAACCGCTAAAAAAAAGATTGAACATGTGGGTGGAAGGATCCGAATGAATTTTGATTTCATTTCCCCCGTATAGAGCATTGAGTTACTTACGTTTCGGTCTTTAATAGGCAGGCTGCACTAACGACGGCGGCTAAGAGGGATTGCTAGACCAGCAGCCAAATCAACAATGAATGTATAATGCTTGTGATTCCACACCAGGCTCAACAATAAAGAATTTTATGTCGAAAGGCCTCTAAACAAAAAAGGAGTCCATGACCCCGCGTATGAGGTCGAATTCCACACTTTTCTCTCGAGTATACTCATCATCATCATTACCAAAAAATGGATGTCACTTTGGGACACATGCAGATAGCCGCCCTATCGAAAGGGCTAAAAGTCAACCAAACGAGCTCAAACTCTTTTTTTTTTTAGTTCCCTTTGAGTTCCACTTCTCAAGGAAAGTAGAGTTTTATAAAAGACGCCACTCTACAAGGGAAGTCCCCGGGTCGAGTCTTTGCGAGTTCATCTCAAACAAAGCGAACCCCTTATTTACTGGGTCTTGGTCAGGAAGATGCAGATAAAACGCCAATAGCCTGATACGACATAAGCTTTATTTAAAGAAAAGAGCTATCAATCATCATCAATTTGTCTTTCTCTCTCTCTTTCGAAAACGAAACAAAATCCGTTAATAAATGACGAACCCCCTTATATAGATGATAGGTGTAATAGCCGAAAAATAAATAAAGAAATAAACAAATAAAAAAAACTTTATAAAAAAAATAGTTAAAATAATAATAATTAATTAATTAAAATTAGAATTAAAAAAAAAAAAATCATTCCCCACCTCTCTCCACTAACCCTTCGTCCCTCCCCACAATTATCTCTCCTTGACCCATCCCACCTGCCAAAAAAAAATAAAGAAAGAAACAGAAAAACAACAATGGTCAGATTTGAAAAGAAGTACAATGGCTTTCAATATGCAGATTTAAAGATTTTTGTCAGTTATTACGGTAAAATCCTATCTCAGATTTCCTTTTCCTTTATAGTTATGGTGATAAGAAATTAATTTAGGATCAAATCTTCTTTCCTATCTTAATAATCAGATCCCATATATAATTATTAGATTTTTGTTAGCATTTTAATTATACGAAATAAGGTTATAAGTTAGATTCAATAAAATTTTAGGTGGCAAATCTATAAACTAAAAGATCGTAGCCTATACTTAAAATTGGCCAGTAATATCTATTTACACCATTGAAAAACCTATTTACAGAATAAAAAAGATGAGAGAGAGAAGGAGATTGAGGAAAGATTTGTTAAACAGTATTTAACAATAAAAGGAAATATCAAACGACAGTGAGCTCCTTTCAATTTTAAAACCTATTTACAGAATGAAAAAAATGAGAGAGAGAGGGAGGGAGATTAAGGAAAGATTTGTTAAACAGTATTTAACAATAAAAGGAAATATGAGACGACAGTGAGCTACTTTCAATTTTGTGTAACAGAAAACATCACAATTTTTATCAGAGGACAGTGAGCTTCTTTAAATTTTGTCTAATAGAAAAGATCAGAATTTTACTATGGGCAATGTAAATTAGGGAAATAATTTTATAGAGTTCAAACTTGAAACTGATGTCATGAGCTCATATAGGTTGACTTGGATTTCAAAGGACGGAATCAAACTTTCATTAAAGATATATTTGTGACAATGACTTAAGCGAGCAAGGTAAGTGACCTAACTATCGGCATGGTTATATTTGATGTTGACACGTGCCTTGTGGTTCTGCACGTGTCATATATATTGATATGTGTGAATTGTCTGTGGATCGATATGCTTCCTATATGTTATGTTATGTTATTATATGTGGATTGTATGATAATAATTAGGGTACGATGTGCTCTAAGAGATGTTTGAGATAGGATACGAGAAGGATGCACAAAACGAAATGTAACGATAGGAGTAAGATACGTTCATGAAACGTTAAGGTTAGGTTACATACCGAAGGGCTATGGATAGGAGAGATTGATGAAAGAATACGGTTAGGTTATTGGTAGAAAGGGATAGGTTTGTGATAGATTGATAGAACGATGACATTAGGATACGTTCTGGTGATGATACAACTAAGGTACGTCACGTAATGATATGTCTGTGATAGGTATAAGAACGTTAAGGCTATGGTAAGTTAGAGAACGATATGACTATGAAGTGTTTACGTTATGACATGTTTATGATATGGTGCATTGTATGCTAGATTATTGTGCTTAAGTACGTAGTTATGTGAACGTGAATGTATGTTATGTATGCTGCTTAGTTGAGGTGATATGTTATGCATGTGACGATGTGTGGCCCTTGAACGATTATGGCTTGTTTGTATGAATATTTGAATGTAGCTGCATGAATTGAATGACATGAAATACGGTAAATTGCACGAAACATAACCCCGCTAGGAATATGTATGATATGTAACGAAATGAGAAGGAGAATGACATGTAAGCATGAAAATGTGACACGGGGTTATGTTCATTAATGATAACTGTAGGAATAGTGGGACCTCATGCATATTGTGTGTTCATGCATTTGGGGGGATACCCCTATCCCATCACGAGGGTACGGACGTGTACATCCAATGGTAGGACAACGATCGTTATGCCCTACATAGCGCTGCCGTGACGGTTCTAGTTTTAACGGGTCCCGGTAGGCTCCTAGAGCTTGCCCACCGGCTAGGGACAGTGGCCCAACAGTGTGCGAACTAGCTGGTGAGCCCATACTCGCACGTATGGGCTGCATGTAGAGTATATGGTACACGTCCACAATTACCTGTTAGGATTACACCGTAGGGAAAATGAAACGAAACGAAACGAAATGAAACGAAACGAAAGATAGGTCCCATCATTTCATTGCATGTGATTGTTGCATTTAACCCCAATAGTGGGGTCACTTACTGATATTTCTTTAAATACTCAAACCATGTGCTACTACATTTTTCAGGTTAAGGCAAGGCATTCCTGTACGGCTGACGACAGCATCGCAACTCAAGATCATGACACATGCATAGGATACTGGCATTTATTTTCTTAGACTTAGGATAGAATAGGATGTTTTAAACTTAAACGCTTATTTATTTTATTTCGAGTCTTTTGTTGTGTCGTTTTAAAGATGTTTTCGAAACACGTAAGTCCATGGCTGTGTTTTATGTTAAAGGTTATGTTTTATGGAATTTAAATGTAGTCTTCCGCATTCAATGTTTATGGTATGTATACAGTAGCGACCTTAAATGAAGTAGAAATTTTTGGGTCGTTACAATAGGACAGGGCTAAGGCAGTAATCTCGACGGAGGTCGGATGAGCTTTGATGAATAAAAGAGGACTCTGTAGAAACTCTCATGGGTGAAGCAAATCAAACCCATTTTCGGACAAAGAAGATAAAAAAAACAAAACGAGAGTGGCTACGAAAGCCCCGGAGATTCTATGGGAAATTGGAAATGTCGAAGTGAGTTGTGGCTTATAAATAGGAAGATGAGGAGATAACAGGCGAAGGATATTCATGATATTAGGTTCGATTTATGTTGTCTCGCTCCCCTATTCTTTATGGTCGAGTAGCTTCGCTTATTCGCCTCTACACCTTGGGCTCATAGCTGAGCTCCTTGATCGCAGAGCGGCATACCGAAAAAGAAAAGAAGAAAAAGCCCATCTTCCATTATGGCCCCTCTTTCACTATCAAGAGTGGGGCGAGACTATATTGCTAGAAGCTGATTTTGCATTCTTGGAAAATGAAAGAGAGAAGATTGCGTTCAATATTGCGTTTGACCTGATAGTTTATGGAGCTATCATCTTTCCTAAGTTGCGTTACCAGCCCCGGGAAAAAGATTTTTGCTTTTTTTCCAAGTTCTCAGGATCAAAGCGCTGCGCATGCGGAAATAGAAATCCGAGCGAGACAATCCCCGGCGGAGCATTTCGGCCTGGACCTGTTCTTCAAGGACCCCCCCTGTTCTGGCTTTGAGCGACCCTTTCTTTCGGGCCTCCACAATCACCCTAATGCGGGCTGGATCCCTTTCCCTGTACACATCCATATAGGGTTCGCCTCCTCAATCAACGGTAACTTCTACTTCTTCCCGTGGAGGCAGATCGAGATCCATGTCCCACCCAGGGAATGAGTTTGAGCTCGATGTGCCTGAACCCCGAACCATCTTGACCTCGCTAAGTACGGGAAGCCGCTTACCGTCCGTACAGTCATCCCAAGAATCAAAATCAAGTCCTTTTAAAGAGAATGCGAAAAGCTAAGATCCTTCTTTATTAGAAAAATGAATAAGAGGTTGAGCTCAACATTCAACTTCAACCTTTTGATGTTGAGAACCCCAAGAAGATCTCGTACTCTTTCATGTGGAATCATTGCAGTTTGTGAACTTTGAGTTTGGACTGAATTAATAAGGATGCCCAGATATACGAAATCCTAAATGAAGAGCTCCCTCCTATGTTAACACCAACAACTTGCAAAAGAATGATGTAATGAAAAAGAGTGAACAAACGGGAAGCGCTTCTCTGATGTACTGACCCAACAAAGAAAGATTACAGTATGTGCCTCTCTTCTTTCTGACTTTTCTTGTTCTACGCTCAGGATCTTTCCCTCCCTAGGTACTCAAATAAGAATGGAAATTTGTCTGTAAATCCCCGTCCTTCTTTTTCGATTGAGTCTATAGGCGTGAAATAAGGTCTATTATCAACCTCTCTATATGAAAGCGTGCAAAGATGCCTTCTACCATAGGCTCAGAAAGAGCGCAACTAATCAAAGTGAGACCAGCTCGACTCAGATATCAAAGAAAAGTTGATTTGTGTGTAACCTACTCTCGGGAATCCATAGATTAATTTTGAAGAGTAAAACGTAAGCGAATGAATCCATGCCGGCCATGCCAATGATAGAGAGAGGAGTACGACATATGAGCTCAGACCCTTATGTGAGCTTACCTACCTACCCTAGCCTCCCTGCACGTGCCCATGTCCGCCTCGCTACTCTTCTTTCAGGCATATTACACTAATTCCTGATTTTGAGTAAGGTATCATTACGCCCCTATGAAATGAAATAACACATTTTTTATCTAACTTGAGATCTATGATATTGATTGCTTTAACACGTCCCGTCCTCTTGCTAAAGAAATACGACCGACGATACAAACAGATATGTGAGATGATTGATAGAACCTATATTGGAGAGTGGAAGGAGAAGTCTCTATTTACATAACGGAAATGATGGGAATGAAGAACGGGCGCCCAGCCCATCCATCTCGAGCGGAGAGCTAACCAGGAATGGGTTGCATTTGAATAAAAGAAGGAACTCAACCGAAGAACTACAATTGAAACAAGACCAGGTAAAGAAGAAGAAGAAAAAGAAGAACAAAAAACAAGAGATTTCTCAGGAAACCCAGAAACTCAAATAGAAATTGTCGAAAGCCTAACACAAAGAGTATTGAACCTTAATAAAAGCATAAGTCTGCCCAATGCTCCTTCGGTTTGTTCTTTATTTTGTTCTTTCATGTGCTTTCTGTAATCCTAATTCTTCTTATACCATCGCTCAGCGGATCTGCCTACTAATCAATCTTGTTGAAGTCAAAAAAAGAGGTTTGACCTATCCCGCTATGTCCTAAATACCCATTTCTAGTTCTTTTGAAAAGGGGCTTTGCATTAAAGACAGTTGATTCACTAAAGTTCGAAGTTACTAGAATGTATGTATTCTTCAGGGTAGAATTTATGAAAGTCATTCGTACTGCACGAGATTAATCAAATACCGGCGGCGGATCCTGGTAATGATTCTATAACTGGCACATCTATCTTTTGCTCCTCTCTATATGTATGTGCTTTAGCCCTGCCTACCTAATTTGTGAATACTGAAAGAGAAAGAGATTCGTCTTGCTTATGTGCTTGCTTATTGGATGGAGTGCAGGGTAGATGCTTCTAACCGAACGGCTCTTTGCTTGCTTCACCCAAGATGCTGTTTTATTCTATGGATTATAAAAGTTAACATTCTCCAGGAAACCCCGATTTCGTTAGTGTTTCGGGAAAAGGGAAATGAGACATTAAGAAAAGGAAAACAAAGCGCCCTCCCCTCTCCTCTTCTCGTCGAGCGGCTTCTCCCCTCTTCTCGTCGAGCTCCTTACTCTTGAACCGATATGACCTTCACTTTACAGGAGAGTCAATGTGTGACTCTACTCTATTATCTGATTGAACTGTAAACAAAGAAGAAAGAAGAATGAAACTGTCAAGTAAACACTATCGATGAATGAGACGGAACTAGAAGGAAAGAAGAAACTCAAGAAGAATGAAAACTGACGAGTGATAGAATAAATTCAGGGAGAAGAAAGATGAATGAGACAGAACCAGAACCGAGAGCTACTGAACCAAAACCTCAACCCTCTCCTCCCTTTTCTCGTCGAGCGTCTTCGACCCTTTGACTATCTGACTTTACAGTGATAGAATAAATAGGGAGCCAAAAGAAAGATGAATGAGACTGTAAACACTATCGATGAATGAGAGTGAACTGTCAGACTCACCTCAAGATTAATGAGACAGAACTCAATCACTTGTCCCTGATTTCACTCAAACACAAGGTAAAGCGCTATTTGAAGAACTTGCCCCTAAACTCAATCACTTTCATAACAGTAAATAAAGACTCAAGGAAAGAGTAAATCAAAGAAGAAGACTCCTGATCCTGTAAAGAACTTTGATTAATTTGTTGATGCTAGACGACTGTAAAGTGTCGTAAGAGCTTTTTCACTAACAGCAGCGGGTTCAATTAATGAAAGTTTATCTAGATGACTGTAAAGTTTCGTAAGAGGTTTTTCCCTCGGTAAAGTTGCTTCAATGAATTTTTTTTGTATCTAGATGACTGTAAAACCTCTAATCGCTTTTTCCCTCAGGAAAGTTGCTTCAATTAATTTTTTTTGTATCTAGATGACTGTAAAAGATCATTTTTTAGGTAATTCAGAAGGATGAGAAGAAGGTCAAGCTCCGGAACCGGAACCCATTTCTTCTTTCACCTACTTATTAATGATCCTGAACAGTAAGGAAAGACTAAACTCTCGAATCAACCTCAAACCGTCACCTCTCCCTATTTTTGAGGTCATTTAACTCTTTTACTCGACTGTAAAGCTGCTTCGCTCCTCTCACTATCGGTCTCGTAGTGATTAGATAAGGAATCAATACAAGGGGAATAAGATTTGGATTACCTTGTTGATCGAATATCTCAAGGCAAGAACACTTTGTTTGAGATTCGAATCACTCCAGAAGCAAGATCGATCATGTCTAGCTTCAATGATTCTTGTTGATATGTGGAAATCAATACAAGGGGAATAAGATTCAGATTACCTTGTTGATCGAATATCTCAAGGCAAGAATATTGTTTGAGATTCGAATCACTCCAGAAGCAAGATCGATCATGTCTAGCTTCAATGATTCTTGTTGATATGTGGAAATCAATACAAGGGGAATAAGATTCAGATTACCTTTTTGATCGAATATCTCAAGGCAAGAATATTGTTTGAGATTCGAATCACTCCACAAGCAAGATCGGTCATGTCTAGCTTGAATGATTCTTGTTGATCAAATATCTCAAGACAAGAACACTTGATTGAGATTCGAATCACTCCACAAGCAAGATTGATCATTTGGAGCTTGAATGATTCTACATGCAACCTAAACTACATAGAATTGCAAAGAAACTTAGCCATTGACAAAAGAAAAGCACAAATGCTTCTTTTAATATATTTTCCAAGTCTTCTTACAAATACAACATACATGGCTTTATATAGCCCAAAAATGAAACTATTAATGGCTTTCCAAGAGTTGTAACATTCATACTTAATGGCCATAATTAGCCATTATGTAATTGTAACCTAAAGTAAATAAAAACTCTTAAACTACATTAATGAAATACAATAACTCTAAATTGTAATCCACCCAAAATTTATCACATGAAACTTCATTCTTCTTCATTGTGGCATGAATTGAATACTTTTGATGATTTCAACAATATTTTCTTCACATTTTCATTGAAGCATATTGTATGATTGATGTCTCTTGGTTCATATCAAAAGGCTTCTTATTGCTCGTCTACAAATATCCTAATTTTGATGCCTAATACCCCATAGATAGTTCGAACTGGATAGCAACAATAATCAATCAATTTGAGCTCGAATGTTTTGTAGAGTAACCCTTCCTTCTCTCTCTGATCCATTCGACACATGGCATTTCTTTTCCGTCTATACGTCTGGCAATTTGTACTTGAATTCCCTTTCCGCCTGTTCAGTTAATTCATTCAATAGCTTTTTTCATTGCTTTGCGAAATGAAACTGTATTCTGTATTCGGCTATCAATTCTGCGAGAATATTAGGGGGTCCATAAGGATTTGCTATTCTTGTAAAATCAATGTTGAGTTTTCTCGGTTCACAGAATTTAATTCTTTTTGTACATTCATCCATCTGTAATTCTTCTACTTCTTTTTCAAGACCCACCTTCTATTAATAACTTTTGGAATCCCATAAAGATTATCACTTGAATAAGATCAATTCTTTTTTTCATTTCGATACGTATCAATTCCCGAGACTCTTGTCATGTCTTTTTGTACTCAATTCCGGATACAATCTCGTACTTTTTTATCTTCTTGTAAACCTTCGGAATCTTGAGGTGCGCAAACCAAAGAGAATGATGCCCTTGGGTTACACCAAGTCTAAAACCGAGTGGATTTCCTTTTTGTCCCATAATCCCCCATTCTTATACATGTCATAAGACGTCATATCTGGCTGGGTACTTTTCTTTCGTTATCCATCTATCAGGGTTGTTTCAGTCTAATATGTGTTGTATTGGTATCTTTTCAACTTGTCTGAAGAAAACTCAGATAGACAAAAGTCTATCTTTCAATACAATAGTTATAGAACAAGTGGGTCGAGGGATAACTTTGCCCTCTAGCTCGAGGTTTTCATTTTGTCACAGTAGTGTTGACTTATGCTTTACTGCTGTTGCCGAATAAACCAAATCCAAAATAGGAAGATAACATGCTCGATAAGGCATGAGTTTGAGTATTACCAGTCTTTCGTAGTGGGAACAGACACGAATCAGATGAATTACTCTTCGCGCTTTGTGAGGGGACATACATATATGTTGACCTAAAGCGTATATTTTTGTAGATGGATGCTTTTTTATCTTCTTTATCATAGGGGTTACCTCTTAGTAATGAAAGGTATCTATATTCACTTAATAATAATAATATGAATTATGAACGAGGAGATCTATTATCATTTTGCACATGCCCCCGGAAATGTCGAGTGGGTGCAAATTATCCCAATTTATGAACTACCATGCGATCCATTATATAAATAGGCAAATGGTCCCTTCCATTATGAATAGAAAGAGTATCGGTATAATGCTAGGTAGATGCTCTGGACCAAGTTACTATGATTTCTTTTTCTCCGGGTTATAAGCTTATTTCTTTTTTTTAATGAGCGGGCTGAATTTCCCTCCTATTTGTTTTTGTTTGTAAAGTCAAGACGAAGAATCTAATTCTCACTATTCCTCTTTTTCTACTTCTTCCAAGTGCTGGCCGAAGGGGTTGCCGGTTTTTTTCTACCAATTGGGGCCCTCCTTCACCACTGCCATGGGGCTGGTCTACAGGGTTCATAACTACTCTTCTTACTACAGCTTACCTAGCCAACATTTAGATCCGGCACTACCCACACTTTTCTAGTTTACCCCAGCATTCCCCACTTGTCCGACTGTTGCTAGCTATTTTGGGATATCAAATGGACCTACCCAGAAGAGAAGGTAATTGATTGTGGCCGATTTCCCCTCTTTTGCAATCAGTTTCGCTACAGCACTTGCTGCTGACGCTAATTGTCCCCCCTTCCCAAATGTGATTTCTCCGTTATGTATCGTGCCTCACCTCAGGGCATATCGGTTGAAGTAGATTCTTCTTATCAATCAAAACCCCATCCCAAACAAACTGTACAAGCTTCTTCCAAAGCATACAACTTTTTGGATGTAAATGATGATTGATATCTATACATATGGATCTTATATATGTCCAATGAAGTACCACATGAGTGGATATATATAGGAAGGAATCCAAATCCGCCGAATCACTGATGTTATGATCTTCTACATCCTAGGTCTTCCCGTGATAAGAATCACGGTGTTCCAAATGAACCTATTGCCAAGAAGATTCAAAAAATATGTCAACAACAGAATTCGAACCTATGCGCGGAGAGCTCAATTGATTTCAAGTCTGTCGCATTAGCTACTCAAGCCCATCAACATTTGTTAGAAAAAACTATGTTTAATTTCATAAATTATGTAAAAGTCAAATGGTCAATTTGACTTATTCTTTGTGGAGATTAAAGGGGATCGGGAATAAATCCCATCCACAAACGTCTTTTGTCGACTATAAATACCCACAATATGATATGTAAAAATCAGATTCGTGGATGAATGTAATTCAGATCTCAAATGGAGACGTTTCCCTTAGAAATCCGAGCATCATATTTTCCATTTCTAAGTTTCAAGCAATTCTTGTGGTAGAATTGCACCCGAGCCATTCAATCAAGCCTTGATCAAGTTAGATTATGTAGTGACTCAATTTAGAACAAGGTTTCCAAATATTGCTTCTAGATTTTCGATCGTAAGAGGTAATCTAATTCTAGCCTAATCTCTTGGTTGATCCAAATTTCATATAAGGAGGTGTTAATTACTTTGATTCAAGGGTTCTTGCTTCAACAAAAGCTTGGATCGTTGAGTTGAGGATTAGGGTTGCCTTATCATCCCGTTCCTTCATCTGGCTTATGTTCTTCATCTCGCATTCAGACCGAATGACTCTATAAAATTACGTCGATACTGCCACATATTACGGGTAACGTAAGAGACATCTCTATTTTGCCCCTCGGGAATCCTTAGAATTACCATTGCTTAGCTTTCGCCTCTGACCATCAAATGAAATGTGAATAACCCGTCAGATGCACAACCGCACTTCGTCTGCCTCGTCAAGGGAACTCGGACACTTCCCTTGCACAGTTTCCAGTGGAGACGGGGAAATTAGAGTGGGGGCAAAAGTCTCGTAATCTTTTGAGTATCGAGATGGCCGGTAATCTGGCTACAGAAGCTCCCATGTGGTTTAGAATGAGTATCCACCAGGACTACGGGACAACATAGGCAGAAAATGGAATAGCATGCATTCCCCTTGCCCCGTACTAAGAGGTTCCCCGTATCACCTAGCCCTGAGATATTGATATTAGGAGTTGGGTGCTTGAGAAGGACCAATCAGAGGTAGAAAATGCATCCATTGCATCCATGTACGTATCAAAAACAGATGGAGGTCATCAGGCAACCTATCTGACCCGGACAAGGAGTTTAGTTGGTTGCCGACAAGTCTATCCCCTTCGGATATAGATGAAAGACTGGGCTTTCGCTCTTGCCCTAAACAAATGAATTGACAGAGAGTAACGAAGCAGCGAGAGGAAGTTGATAAGAATCATGGTGTTCCAAATGAACCTATTGCCAAGAAGATTCAAAAAAATATGTCAACAACAGAATTTGAACCTACGCGCCGCATTAGCCACTCAAGCACATCAACATTTGTTAAAAAAAAAACTATGTTTAGTTTCATAAATTATGTAAAAGTCAAATGGTCAATTTGACTTATTCTCTGTGGAGATTAAAGGGGATCGGGAATAAATCCCATCCACAAACATCTCAAATAAATCCCGTCCACAAACGTCTTTTGTCGGGAGACTATAAATACCCACAATATGTTATGTAAAATTCAGATTCATGAATGAATTTAATTTAGATCTCAAATTGAGACGTTTCCCTTAGAAATCTGAGCATCATATTTGCCATTTCTAAGTTTCAAGCAATTCTTGTGGTAGAATTGCACCCGAGCCATTCAATCAAGCCTTTATCAAGTTAGATTGTGGAGTGACTCAATTTAGAACAAGGTTTCTAAATCTTGCTTCTAGATCATCGATCATAAGAGGTAATCTAATTCTAGCCTTATCTCTTCGTTGATTCAAATTTCGTATAAGGAGGTGTTAATTACTTTGATTCAAGGGTTCTTGCTCCAACATAAGCTTGGATCGTTGGGCTGAGGATTAGGGTTGCCTTATCGTGGTATCAGAGCATAGGTTGCATCTTTGTGGCCGACTCTAGAATTGATTTTATCTTTAATTTCTGCAATTGTTTATCGTCTCTTTAAATCTGTCATTTATTTTCTTACTGTCATTTCCAACGTTCTTCATTATCTTTCTACTTGTTCTTAGTGTCCTGTTAAAGATCATATTTAGATCTTGAAAGAAAAAAAATCCTTATCATATTGTTCTTAATAAATCCTTATCATTAGACAATTTGTACATTTATTTGAAGATCAAATAAATTTCAATCTCATTTTTCTCTAAAGCATATAAATTTGGAATTGTTGTGTTCGATCTTCACGATCATTCTCTTTGGAATTCATTTTTTTCAGTGTGCAATTCTATCCCAAAATATTTGTCTCTTGTTTGTTTGTTCACTCCTTGTTTTATTTTGTTGTTATTTCATACTTAACTGAGGAATCAATACAAGGGGAATAAGATTCGGATTACCTTGTTGATCGAATATCTCAAGGCAAGAACATTGTTTGAGATTCGAATCACTCCACAAGCAAGATCGATCATGTCTAGCTTGATGATTCTTGTTGATCAAATATCTCAACGCAAGAACACTTGATTGAGATTCGAATCACTCCACAAGCAAGATTGATCATGTCGAGCTTGAATGATTCTACATGCAACCTAAACTACATAGAATTGCAAAGAAACTTAGAGCTAAAGAAGAGCACAAATGCTTCTTTTACTATATTTTCCAAATCTCTCTTACAAATACAACATACATGGCTTTGTATAGCCTCAAAATGAAACTATTAAAGGCATTCCAAAAGTTGTAACATTCATACTTAATGACTATAATTAGCTATTATGTAAATGTAACCTAAATTAAATAAAATGTCTTAAAATACAATAAATCTAAATTACTCTAAATTGTAACCCACCCAGAATTTATAACCATCAAACTTCATTCCTCTTCAATGTGACATGAATTGAACCCTCTTTTGATAATTTTGACAACATTTTCTTAACATCTTCATTAAAGTATATTGTATGAATGATGTCTCTTGGTTCATATCATTAACTTATCTTGATTGCCTTGAATAGCTTGCTACTATCAGAATTTCTTTACCCATATATTAGCCTACCTTGATCATAATTTAGTCACTTTCCCAAACAGCCTACCTTTGTGTGTATAAACACGAGTGTTCCTGAGTGTAAAATCAGTGAGTTGAGTGTCTGAGGTCCTAAAAATATTTCACTACTGTTTGTACAATCATGAACCAAAACGAGAAAAATGGAGGGGAGATCAATGATCTAGTTGAAGAAGTCTAGAAGAATGAGAAGAAACTAGAAGATGGTATTCATTTGGCACTTATTACAAGAAGACTTCTTAAAACTCAAGTTATGGAGAATGATGTTGATGATCAAAGAGACAACCTATTTCACACGCGGTGTTTAGTCAAGGGGACTGCTTGTAGTCTTATCATTGATAGTGGAAGCTGCACCACTGTTGATATGAACCAAGAGACATCATTCATACAACATACTTCAATGAAGATGTGAAGAAAATGTTGTCAAAATCATCAAAAGAGGTTACAATTCATGTCACATTGAAGAGGAATGAAGTTTGATGGTTATAAATTTTGGGTGGGTTACAATTTAGAGTAATTTAGAGTTATTGTATTTTAAGACATTTTATTTACTTTAGGTTACATTTACATAATGGCTAATTATGGCCATTAAGTATGAATGTTACAACTTTTGGAATGTCTTTAATAGTGTCATTTTTAGACTATATAAAGCCATGTATGTTGGATTTGTAAGTAGACTTGAAAAATATATTAAAAGAAGCATTTGTGCTTTTCTTTAGCCAATGGCTAAGTTTCTTTGCAATTCTATGTAGTTTAGATTGCATGTAGAATCATTCAAGCTCGACATGATCAATCTTGCTTGTGGAGTGATTCGAATCTCAAACAAGTGTTTGAGATATTTGATCAACAAGAATCATTGAAGCTAGACATGATCGATCTTGCTTCTGGAGTGATTCGAATCTCAAACAAAGTGTTCTTGGCTTGAGATATTCGATCGACAAGGTAATCCGAATCTTATTCCCCTTGTATTGATTCCTTATCTTATCATTTGGTATCAGAGCTTCAGGCTCAAGATCGGATATATGTTTCCTTTGCGTTTCTTCTCAATTTGATTTTTATTTATTTTCATCTTTTTAGTTTTTAATCGACCCAAAGTTCAAAATTCAATCTTTGCTCTATTTAAAATTTTGAGAGGTGAGAATGAGAGCTTCATTTGTGTAAATGAGTGCAAACAGAGTGGCCTAAAATTCCTTGAGTGTATACACGTGAGAGAGTGTTGTGAGGTCCTTTGTATTTCCATAACTTATTTTTTGCAGCAAAGTTTCACAAATAGATTCGAGGACGAATCCTCTTGAAGAAGTGGAGAATGATATGAACCAAGAGACATCAATCATACAATATGCTTCAATGAAGATGTGAAGAAAAGGTTGTCAAAATTATCAAAAGATGTTTCAATTCATGCTACATTGAAGAAGAATAAAGTTTGATTGTTGTAAATTTTGGGTGGGTTATAATTTAGAGTTATTGTGTTTTAAGACTTTTTATTTAATTTCGGTTACATTTACATAATGGCTAATTATGGCCATAAAGTGTGAATGTTACAACTTTTGGAATGCCTTTAATAGTTTCATTTTGAGGCTATATAAAGCCATCTATGTTGTATTTGTAATAAGACTTAGAAGATATATCAAAAGAAGCATTTGTGCTTTTCTTTAGCCAATGGCTAAGTTTCTTTGCAATTCTATGTAGTTTAGATTGCATGTAGAATCATTCAAGCTCGACATGATCAATCTTGCTTGTGGAGTGATTCGAATCTCAAACAAGTGTTCTTGAGTTGAGATATTTGATTAACAAGAATGATTCAAGCTAGACATGATCGATCTTGCTTGTGGAGTGGTTCGAATCTCAAACAATGTTCTTGCCTTGAGATATTCGATCAACAAGGTAATCCGAATCTTACTCCCCTTATAGTGATTTCCACATATCAAATGTAGTAAGTACTATGTTGATCAAAAGGTTGCAAATTTCTACTCAAGATCATCCTAAACCTTACAAGCTCCAATGACTCAATGATAGTGGAACAATGAAGGTAATTTCCCAAGCTTTAATATCTTTTACTTTGGGAAAATATAAAGATGAAGTTCTTTGTGATGTGTTGCCAATGCATGCTGGAGACATATTGCTTGGCCAACCATGGCAATTTGACAGGAGGGTTATGTATGATGGCTATTTGAATAGGTATTATTTTGTAAAAGATGGTAGAAAAACCACTCTTTTACCTTTGAGTTCTGAAAATGTATTTGCTGATCAATTAATGTTGGAGGAAAGAAAGAAAGAAATAGTTTGAGGAAAAAGAGTTAAAAGAAAAACAAGAGTTGAGTGAAAAAATAGAGAAAAATCAAAGAGAAAAAAAGAATGATATGAATTCAACTGCTGACCCTTTGCATGTACCCGAAGGACCGATTACAAGAAGCAAGGTTAAGAAGATTCAAGAGGCCTATACATTGCATCTTCAAAAGCTAGCTAGTGTACCGGTTGAAACAAAGACTTTTGAGCCCAAAAATCTTTATAGCATTAGCATATCAAATCAAGAAGATAATGGAGTGGCTGATATTGGAAAGGAATTAGAAGACTTACCTTTGGTAGTTGAATTACCAATTAAGGAAATTTATGGAAAGTAATTAGAAGACTTGCCTTTGGTAGTTGAATTACCAATTAAGGAAATTTATTAATGCCTTATTTGCTTCAATTTATATTTAATAGCATTTATTAGTAATTTGTTGTTGGTGGTTGAACCATATTATGTTAGGGTTACCTTTTAGATTTATTTAAATGCATGTAATACTCATGTTTGGGGGATTTTTGTTGAATACAGAAAAAAACCTTTGTGTTTTCTTGATACCCTTTTGGTGTTATTCTTTTTCAAACCTTGCTTTAGGTTTGATGTTTAAACCGATTCATTGAATTAGTTTTGATCAAGCTAATTCTAAAGTGAATTGTCTTGGTATCTAAGAGTGACCATCAAAGATTCCAAGTTCGATCTAACAGTCATTCATCTTCTAACTAGCTCTTGGTTGGAATCAATCCGTTAAGTTAGCTTTCTTTGTGAGCGTTTTGCAAGGATTCTAGAAGGACCTCTAGCTTTGCAAATTCCAGCATTATAGGTGTTGGGTTTTATGTCCTAAAACTCATAGTTTGTAACACAAAGATATATTCTATTTTCAATAAAGTTATTATTGATGTTTATTTAGTAAAAAAAATATTATTGAATCAAGTGAACTTTACCATCATTAATCTAAATCCAATAAACTAAGAACACTCTGGCTATAGTATAATTACTTGAACTATATGTAGAGACATAAGAGGGGATCAAGTTCAAGTACAGAGTCAAAATGATCTATAGTATAAGGATAAGGCTGAGTACCTTATTCTGGGGACACTATGGATGCGGCCCACTTTTGTATATGATATAAACAATATGATCACTAAATTGTACATGTGGAGACATGTGAGTGGGGGCGTCCTATGCAATGAGTATTGCATAAGATCGGACCATGAAGAAAACCACTCTCACTTTATAATGTCGTTTACTGTTGAGACTGATTTTCTTTACATTCGATAACCTAGGTAACTCGGTTTTAATCCTGAGCTAACCATGAACTCCTGTTTATTCGGAATTATCCTTAGATTTGCATGGGTGAGAGTGGCTCTAGTTCGCCGACTCAACAGGCCTCCCATTTCAGGGGTAACACTGGGTGAATGGCTGAGGACGTGGGGTGCAAGACGAAATTCACTCCTACCCACTTTTAGGGATAGAAGAAAGGTAGTTCCCTTAAGCACAGACTCCAGGTCTTGAACAAGGGGCCCCACCCTCTCATTGGCCTGAGAGGGATTCGGTTTACTGGTTGGACCACAAACCAATTGTTCATTAGAGGATCAGTGAGACATAAGGAACAAGAAGTAACTTCAGGGGTAAAACGGTAAATTGACCCAGCTCTAGTTACGAACAACCTGTGAAGGATCGACTTACTAATCATGGTTATATCAGATGAACAGAAATATATCTATAGTGAGGAGAGTGCAACTACTAGGCTATAGTGGAGTGTCCTAGTAGTTAACGAATGTTGGTTAACCAGGTTAATGAATTTAACCGGTTAATCTTGGATCGTTGGAGCCCATGATCTATAGGTCCATTAGGTCCCTCTGCTAGCTCATATCGGACTAAACCATAGAACAGTGTGATGAGTGAGTTCGAAGTGTTCGAATTCAAATTAGGGAATATGCGTTACATATATACGATATATTTAACCGCAATTTTGTTTTATTTACGAATTAAACAAAAAGAGAGAATCTGAGATATTTAAATAAGATTTAAATATCTTAATCAATTATGTGTCGGAATTGATTGTGATTGACATTTGAATTAATATTAAATATTAATTAAATAGTTTAATTAATCATTTAATGTTACTTTAATTTGAAATTCATTATTCAAATTAATTGTTGAATTAAAATGAAGAAAGTCAAAATGTTGATTTTCATCTAATGGAAAAATCCATGTTAGTGGAATTTTGAGGTGTCAAAATTTGGTTTAACCAAACTTGCATGTTTGCCAAATAAACCCCACAAGTTTGAGTGGAATTTTGAGTGTCAAAATTTGGTTAACTCAAACATGCATGCTTGCCACATAATCCCAAAAATTTTAGTGGAATTTGAAGTGTCGAAATTTGGTGATCTCAAATTTGCATGAACATGCAAACATGACTCTTTAAATAGAGTGATCATGATACATGGAAGGTCTTCTTCATCTTCGTGAAAAACCTTGAGAAAAACCTCTCACAAACACTCTCGTCACATATACAAAATCCCTCCCAAGTTTAGTCACTCACCGGATTCCACAATCCCGTTCTAAGGCCGGTCACATATACAAAATCCCTCCCAAGTTTAGTCACTCACCGGATTCCACAATCCCGTTCTAAGGCCGGAGGATAATGGAGAAGACACTAGTGGTGGTTCGAAACCGGTTCGTCCACAATCCCGTTCTAAGGCCGGAGGATAATGGAGAAGACACTAGTGGTGGTTCGAAACCGGTTCGTGAGGCAAAAGGAGTTTGAACTACAAAAGGTTAGTATTTAAACTCATTAAGTTTTAATACGTATGAACATGCTAGTTATTTACAATTATTGATGTTCTAAAAGTGCCTAAGATCCAAATTGCTTCCGCATGTGTTATATTAACACCATCAGTAGGCGCTTATCAAAGAAGAATAAAAAAAGAGATGAAATTGAAGAAAAAAGGGAGAGAGAGAGTTATTTGGCTACGGTTGGAGAGGTGAGAAGGTTCTCACAAAAATCAATCTTTATACTTATTTACAATGAAGGATTTTTGTTCTCTAACTATAACAACTTGACTTTGCCTAGTGTTTTTCAATCTCTCATACAGGAATTTGAAGACATGTTTCAAGATAAAAAAATACCTCCCATTAGAGGTACTGAACATAAAATAGACTTCATTCCAAGGACTGTCATTCCTTATAAGCCAGTTTATCGAGTCAATCCAACCGAGACAAAAGAAATTCAAAGGCAAGTGGAGGAGCTCATGGAGAAGGGCTATGTACCAGAATGTTTGAGTCCATGTTCTATACGAGACTTATTGGTGCCAAAGAAAGATGAAACTTGGCGCATATGCATGGATAATAGAGTCATCAACAAAATCACGGTAAAGTATCGACATCCTATTCCTAGGTTAGACGATATGCTTGATTTATTGCATGATTCGTATCTATTTATAGAAATTATTTTGAAATCTGGATTTCATCAAATTAGAATGCACGTAGGAGATGAATGGAAAACAACTTTCAATATTAAGTTTGGATTGTATGAATGGCTTGTTATGTCTTTTACGTTAACTAATGCTCCTAGTACACCTATGCGCTTAATATATAATGTTTTGAGAAAATATATAAGAAAACATGTTTATATTGATGATATTATAATTTATTTGAAGATTTTGCTTGAGCATGTGGAGCATGTTTAATTAGTTTTGATTACACATAGAAAAGAGAAATTTAATTTTAATAAGGGTAGTTTTTGCATGGAAAAAGTTCACTCTATTGGCTTCATAGTTCATGGTGGGTACCATTTCATGAATGAAATTTGTGGTTGCTAAAGTGGATGGTTTTGGTTTTGGCATTTTTTTTATGCTTCCATTTGATACGATTATTGTAATAAGTGTAAGGTGTATGGGCTTTAATGAATGAAGAAAGGTTTGTAATTTTTATGGAGTCATTAGAGTCCATTTTAGGTTGTAATTGATCGAAAATGGAAGAGATAGCAAGCTGAACCGAAGAAGATGGAAGAGGCGGTTCGGGTGTTTTTTCTGTCGTTGGGGACCGATTCAATGTTTTTAAGGGTTGGTTCGCCCAGTTCGTGATCCTCGGGAACGGCTCAAGTTATTTTTAAATATTAATGTAATAATTTAGTTAATTGCTTGCTTTAAAATGCCAAAACCAACACTTTAGTGTGTTTAATTAATTATGCATTATGAATGTATGTTTTAATTAAATAGAAAATGTATATGCATAAAGTATGTCATATAGATTTAAAATCCCACCATAGGCTAAGCATGTTTCATGCATTCCAAGTATGTTATAAGTGTTATAATGTATAGTATGCATGTCTTAGGGTTCCATGAATGATAGATATAAATTGTTATATTATTGCATGGAATGGATGATTATATAAATTGTTATATAAAGCATGTTAGATGCATGTTATAGGTTATTTTCAACGTCATAAAATGAGATAGACGTTAAAATCTATAATAAAGATAAATGCATGCTCACTAAGGGTTAAGAACCGAGCACGATCAATTTTAACAGTTAAAATAGGTTGATGTCTTATAAAATTGCGGTTACGAGAAAGCTCACCTGGCACGATCTTGTCTAAGGCTGAAGGTACTTAAGTTGACGGTTTACGGAACACCTACTACCTGGAGATCGGACCAGTACTTGAGCATTAGTTAGCCCAGTTTTATGAGCATGCTTAAGTGATGTAAGATTTAGAAAAATCACCTAGACTTAAGTTATATTTAATTAGCCGGAATATACTTAAGTAATGAGTATACCCAACCATCTAAAATACTTAGCGGTAGGAAAAAGGTGTATAAGATACATCGTTTTCTCTTCACGCTCTCTGTAAAATTCACACAGTGAGATTCATGCTCGGCCTCGTGTCGCCCTGGGAGCGTCCTCCATTCGGAAGGTATTTGCATGAGTCAATAACAAGGTGAATTGAGAAAGTATTTATAGTAAGTGGGAGAAGGAAGTCAACACGTCCTATGGTCTCCACCACTAGGTTGCACTGTGAGATTCCCATGTTCCGCCTGCATGTTGCCCTAGAGCAACTACCCATTCGGAGGGTCGTAACATGGGAGTCGGAACAATGCAAACTCTAGGAATGGATTTCTTAGGTTCATTCCCAACTTTGGCTTTTTCATTCGATAGCGTTGTTGGGGCCGATCTCTGAGGTCTGAAATTGGTGGGTCACACTTGCGAAGAATTACTAAGAGTTAGTATATTCTTGACCAAAATAGCGATAACTAAAACACTATAGGAACAAGAGTTATTCTGGAATTAGTGTTTAAGTCAAGAATGTCTTGGTTTAGTGAATGAGTGATTGACTGCCCCTCGGTAGCAGTTGCTCTAATTCGCGAAAGTATCGTTGCAATTTAATAATGATTTGGGTACATTATTACCTTTGCTAAAACTGATTGGATTAAACAGGATTAAGTCAAATCACTAATGGAATTTTCTTTATATCACAGCATTACAAACTCAATAGTACAATTACTCGCTTCTGAGAAATTAAACGGCGACAACTACACAACTTGGAAATCAAACCTAAACACAATACTGGTCATTGATGATTTAAAGTTTGTTTTAACTGAGGAGTGTCCTCCAAACCCCAACTCAAATGCAAACTGAACAGTTCAGGATGCATATGACAGATGGATAAAGGCAAATGACAAAGCCCGAGTGTACATTCTAGCCAGCATATCTAATGTTTTGGCTAAGAAACACGATGTTATGGGTACTGCTAAAGAGATTATGGAATCTCTAAAAGGGATGTTTGGACAACCGTCCTTCTCCCTTAGACATGAAGCCATAAAATACATTTACAACTGCCGTATGAAAGAAGGGACCTCAGTTAGAGAACATGTCCTGGACATGATGGTCCATTTCAATGTGGCAGAAGAAAATGAAGCTGTCATTGATGAGAAGAGTCAAGTCAGTTTTATCATGATGTCTCTTCCGAAGAGCTTCTTCCAGTTCTGCACCAATTTGGTAATGAACAAAATAGAATATAACTTGACTGCTCTTCTCAATGAGCTACAGACTTATCAGTCCCTCTTAACGAACAAGGGACAAACAGGAGAAGCAAATGTTGCCATCTCCAAGAAATTACTACGAGGATCGTCCTCCAAAAATAAGTCTGGACCTTCAACTTCTAAAAGTGTTTTGATGAAGAAGAAGAGAAAAGGGAAAAATAAGATTCCTACTAACCGCAAGAACAAGGTTCAAAAAGCAGATAAAGGAAAATGTTT
>NW_019268522.1:6206508-6208355 GCF_002738365.1 Cucurbita moschata | reverse complement strand
CCTCGTGTCGCCCTGGGAGCGTCCTCCATTCGGAAGGTATTTGCATGAGTCAATAACAAGGTGAATTGAGAAAGTATTTATAGTAAGTGGGAGAAGGAAGTCAACACGTCCTATGGTCTCCACCACTAGGTTGCACTGTGAGATTCCCATGTTCCGCCTGCATGTTGCCCTAGAGCAACTACCCATTCGGAGGGTCGTAACATGGGAGTCGGAACAATGCAAACTCTAGGAATGGATTTCTTAGGTTCATTCCCAACTTTGGCTTTTTCATTCGATAGCGTTGTTGGGGCCGATCTCTGAGGTCTGAAATTGGTGGGTCACACTTGCGAAGAATTACTAAGAGTTAGTATATTCTTGACCAAAATAGCGATAACTAAAACACTATAGGAACAAGAGTTATTCTGGAATTAGTGTTTAAGTCAAGAATGTCTTGGTTTAGTGAATGAGTGATTGACTGCCCCTCGGTAGCAGTTGCTCTAATTCGCGAAAGTATCGTTGCAATTTAATAATGATTTGGGTACATTATTACCTTTGCTAAAACTGATTGGATTAAACAGGATTAAGTCAAATCACTAATGGAATTTTCTTTATATCACAGCATTACAAACTCAATAGTACAATTACTCGCTTCTGAGAAATTAAACGGCGACAACTACACAACTTGGAAATCAAACCTAAACACAATACTGGTCATTGATGATTTAAAGTTTGTTTTAACTGAGGAGTGTCCTCCAAACCCCAACTCAAATGCAAACTGAACAGTTCAGGATGCATATGACAGATGGATAAAGGCAAATGACAAAGCCCGAGTGTACATTCTAGCCAGCATATCTAATGTTTTGGCTAAGAAACACGATGTTATGGGTACTGCTAAAGAGATTATGGAATCTCTAAAAGGGATGTTTGGACAACCGTCCTTCTCCCTTAGACATGAAGCCATAAAATACATTTACAACTGCCGTATGAAAGAAGGGACCTCAGTTAGAGAACATGTCCTGGACATGATGGTCCATTTCAATGTGGCAGAAGAAAATGAAGCTGTCATTGATGAGAAGAGTCAAGTCAGTTTTATCATGATGTCTCTTCCGAAGAGCTTCTTCCAGTTCTGCACCAATTTGGTAATGAACAAAATAGAATATAACTTGACTGCTCTTCTCAATGAGCTACAGACTTATCAGTCCCTCTTAACGAACAAGGGACAAACAGGAGAAGCAAATGTTGCCATCTCCAAGAAATTACTACGAGGATCGTCCTCCAAAAATAAGTCTGGACCTTCAACTTCTAAAAGTGTTTTGATGAAGAAGAAGAGAAAAGGGAAAAATAAGATTCCTACTAACCGCAAGAACAAGGTTCAAAAAGCAGATAAAGGAAAATGTNCAGAAACACCTTATGAGTTATGGAAAGGGCGTAAAGGTAGTTTACATCACTTCAGAATTTGGGGATGTCCAGCACATGTGTTGTTGCAAAATCCCAAGAAATTAGAACGTCGTTCAAAATTATGTCTACTCGTAGGATACCCCAAAGAGACGAAAGGTGGTTTGTTTTATGATCCTCAAGAAAATAGAGTGTTTGTANTAGAAATATGTTTAGTAGAGTATGACAACTCAACTTGGATACTAGATTCAGGGGCGACTAATCATATTTGTTCTTTTTACCAGGAAACTAGCTCCTGGAGAATGCTTGCGGACGGCGAGATAACACTAAGAGTTGGAATAGGAGAGGTTGTCTCAGCAAGATCAGTAGGAAATTTAAAGTTGTTTTTTGGAGATAGATTCATTAAATTAGATAATGTACTTTTTGTTCCTGGAATGAAAAGAAATCTAATATCCATCTCTTGTTTATTAGAA
>NW_019268522.1:6123205-6206402 GCF_002738365.1 Cucurbita moschata | reverse complement strand
GAAATGGAGTCAATGTACTTCAATTCAGTCTGGGAACTTGTAGATCAACCAGATGGGGTAAAACCTATTGGTTGCAAATGGATCTATAAGAGGAAACGAGACCAAACCGGTAAGGTACAGACCTTTAAAGCACGACTAGTAGCAAAGGGTTATACCCAAAGAGAGGGGGTGGACTATGAAGAAACCTTCTCTCCTGTTGCTATGCTTAAATCAATTAGAATACTCTTATCTATTGCCACATTTTATGATTATGAAATTTGGCAAATGGATGTTAAGACAGCTTTTCTAAACGGCAATCTTGAAGAGAGTATCTATATGGCTCAACCAGAGGGGTTCATTGAACAGGATCACGAGCAAAGGGTTTGCAAGCTTAAAAGATCCATTTATGGGTTGAAGCAAGCATCTCGATCCTGGGATATAAAGTTTGATACTGCGATCAAATCTTATGGCTTTAAACAGAATGTTGACGAACCTTGTGTTTATAAAAGGATAGTCAACTCTACAGTAGCTTTCCTGGTGTTGTACGTTGACGATATCCTACTCATTGGAAATGATGTGGAAATTCTGACTGACATTAAGCATTGGCTGGCGACACAATTCCAAATGAAAGATTTGGGAGAGGCTCAGTTTGTTCTTGGAATCCAAATTGTTCGGAATCGCAAGAACAAAACACTAGCATTGTCTCAAGCATCGTACATCGACAAAATGTTGATTCGATATAAGATACAGGACTCCAAGAAAGGATTATTAACTTTCAGGCATGGAGTTCATTTTTCGAAGGAACAAAGTCCTAAGACACCTCAAGAAGTTGAGGATATGAAACACATTCCCTATGCATCAGCGATCGGTAGTCTGATGTATGCCATGCTATGTACCCGACCCGACATATGCTATGCTGTGGGAATTCTCAGCAGATATCAGTCCAATCCGGGACGTGCTCATTGGACTGCCGTTAAGAATATCCTCAAGTATCTTAGGAGAACGAGGGACTATATGCTAATGTACGGTGCTAAGGATCTGATCCTTACAGGGTACACTGACTCAGATTTTCAGACCGATGTAGATTCGAGGAAATCGACATCAGGATCTGTCTTCACTCTGAACGGAGGAGTAATAATATGGAGAAGCATAAAGCAAGGTTGCATTGCTGATTCCACCATGGAGGCTGAGTATGTTACTGCTTGTGAAGCAACGAAAGAATCTGTATGGCTTAGGAAGTTCTTAACTGATTTGAAAGTCGTTCCAAATATGCATCTTCCCGTCACTCTTTATTGTGATAACAGTGGAGCAGTTGCAAATTCAAAAAAACCAAGAAGCCATAAGCGAGGAAAACATATTGAGCGCAAATATCATCTCATAAGGGAGATTGTGCAACGAGGAGATGTGATCGTCACACAGATAGCTTCAGAGCACAACATTGCTGATCCATTTACAAAGCCCCTCACCGTAAAGTGTTTGAAGGGCACCTAGTGAGTCTAGGACTACGAGTTATGTAATCTAGGACAAGTGGGAGAAAAGGCATGAGTATGTGATGCCCTAGTTTATTGTATTTCTCTCTACTCAACGTTATAAAACCCCACTAGAGTTCTAGTCCAAGTGGGAGTTTGTTGGGTTTTATGTCCTAAAACTCATAGTTTGTAAACGAAGATATATTCTATTTTCAATAAAGTTATTATTGATGTTTATTCAGTAAAAAATATTATTGAATAAAGTGATCTTTACGATCATTAATCTAAATCCAATAAACTAAGAACACTCTGGCTATAGTATAATTACTTGAACTATATGTAGAGACATAAGAGGGGATCAAGTTCAAGTATATAGTCAAAATGATCTATAGTATAAGGATAAGGCTGAGTACCTTATTCTGGGGACACTATGGATGCGGCCCACTTTTGTATATGATATAAACAATATGATCACTAAATTGTACATGTGGAGATATGTGAGTGGGGGCGTCCTATGCAATGAGTATTGCATAAGATCGGACCATGAAGAAAACCACTCTCACTTTATAATGTCGTTTACTGTTGAGACTGATTTTCTTTTCATTCGATAACCTAGGTAACTCGGTTTTAATCCTGAGCTAACCATGAACTCCTGTTTATTTGGAATTATCCTTAGATTTGCATGGGTGAGAGTGGCTCTAGTTCGCCGACTCAACAGGCCTCCCATTTATGGGGTAACACTGGGTAAATGGCTGAGGACGTGGGGTGCAAGACGGAATTCACTCCTACCCACTTTTAGGGATAGAAGAAAGGTAGTTCCCTTAAGCACTGACTCCAGGTCTTGAACAAGGGACCCCACCCTCTCATTGGCCTGAGAGGGATTCAGTTTACTGGTTGGACCACAAACCAATTGTTCATTAGAGGATCAGTGAGACATAAGGAACAAGAAGTAACTTCAGGGGTAAAACGGTAAATTGACCCAGCTCTAGTTACGAACAACCTGTGAAGGATCAACTTACTAATCATGGTTATATCAGATGGACAGAAATATATCTATAGTGAGGGGAGTGCAACTACTAGGCTATAGTGGAGTGTCCTAGTAGTTAACGAATGTTGGTTAATCAGGTTAATGAGTTTAACTGGTTAATCTTGGATCGTTGGAGCCCATGATCTATAGGTCCATTAGGTCCCTCTGCTAGCTCATATCGGACTAAACCTTAGAACAGTGTGACGAGTGAGTTCGAAGTGTTCGAATTCAAATTAGGGAATATGCGTTACATATATACGATATATTTAACCGCAATTTTGTTTTATTTACGAATTAAACAAAAAGAGAGAATCTGAGATATTTAAATAAGATTTAAATATCTTAATCAATTATGTGTCGGAATTGATTGGGATTGACATTTGAATTAATATTAAATATTAATTAAATAGTTTAATTAATCATTTAATGTTACTTTAATTTGAAATTCATTATTCAATTTAATTGTTGAATTAAAATGAAGAAAGTCAAAATGTTGACTTTCATCTAATAGAAAAATCCATGTTAGTGGAATTTTGAGGTTTCAAAATTTGGTTTAACCAAACTTGCATGTTTGCCAAATAAACCCCACAAGTTTGAGTGGAATTTTGAGTGTCAAAATTTGGTTAACTCAAACATGCATGCTTGCCACATAATCCCAAAAATTTGAGTGGAATTTGAAGTGTCAAAATTTGGTGATCTCAAATTTGCATGAACATGCAAACATGACTCTTTAAATAGAGTGATCATGATACATGGAAGGTCTTCTTCATCTTCGTGAAAAACCTTGAGAAAAACCTCTCACAAACACTCTCTTCACATATACAAAATCCCTCCCAAGTTTAGTCACTCACCGGATTCCACAATCCCGTTCTAAGGCCGGAGGATAATGGAGAAGACACTAGTGGTGGTTCGAAACCAGTTCGTGAGGCAAAAGGAGTTTGAACTACAAAAGGTTAGTATTTAAACTCATTAAGTTTTAATACGTATGAACATGCTAGTTATTTACAATAATTGATGTTCTAAAAGTGCCTAAGATCCAAATTGCTTCCGCATGTGTTATATTAACACCATCAGTAGGCGCTTATCAAAGAAGAATAAAAAAAGAGATGAAATTGAAGAAAAAAGGGAGAGAGAGAGTTATTTGGCTACGGTTGGAGAGGTGAGAAGGTTCTCACAAAAATCAATCTTTATACTTATTTACAATGAAGGATTTTTGTTCTCTAACTATAACAACTTGACTTTGCCTAGTGTTTTTCAATCTCTCATACAGGAATTTGAAGACATGTTTCAAGATAAAAAAATACCTCCCATTAGAGGTACTGAACATAAAATAGACTTCATTCCAAGGACTGTCATTCCTTATAAGCCAGTTTATCGAGTCAATCCAACCGAGACAAAAGAAATTCAAAGGCAAGTGGAGGAGCTCATGGAGAAGGGCTATGTACCAGAATGTTTGAGTCCATGTTCTATACGAGACTTATTGGTGCCAAAGAAAGATGAAACTTGGCGCATATGCATGGATAATAGAGTCATCAACAAAATCACGGTAAAGTATCGACATCCTATTCCTAGGTTAGACGATATGCTTGATTTATTGCATGATTCGTATCTATTTATAGAAATTATTTTGAAATCTGGATTTCATCAAATTAGAATGCACGTAGGAGATGAATGGAAAACAACTTTCAATATTAAGTTTGGATTGTATGAATGGTTTGTTATGTCTTTTACGTTAACTAATGCTCCTAGTACACCTATGCGCTTAATATATAATGTTTTGAGAAAATATATAAGAAAACATGTTTATATTGATGATATTATAATTTATTTGAAGATTTTGCTTGAGCATGTGGAGCATGTTTAATTAGTTTTGATTACACATAGAAAAGAGAAATTTAATTTTAATAAGGGTAGTTTTTGCATGGAAAAAGTTCACTCTATTGGTTTCATAGTTCATAAAAGTATAATAGCATTAGATAGAGATAAAGTTAAATTCATTATGGATTTAAGTGCTGTTTTAATTCAAGATGAATAGCCGTTAGTGTATTTTAGTGAAAAACTAAATGGGGCAACATTTAAATACCCTACCTATGATAAAGAATTGTTTGTAGTTCATATATTGCATGTGCCGCAACACTACTTATGGCCTAGAGAATTTGTGATCCACTTTGATCATGAAAACTTGAAGTATGTGAAGGGTCAAAGCAAACTGAACCGTAGACATGCAAAGTGGGTAGAATTTATTGAAACATTTTCGTATGTCATCAAGTATAAGCAAGGTAAGGATAATACAGTAGCTCATATGTTATCTAAAAGGTATGATCTCTTTACTTCTCTTATTGCCAAAAATTCTTGGAGTTGAGCATATTATTGAATTATATAGAGATGACCAAGACTTTAGAACTATTTATGCATCTTGTCTTGCAAAAAAAGTGGTGGATGATTATTATGTGTTTCATAAATTTTTAATTACTAAGAGTATGCTTTGTATTCCTAAATGCTCTATAAAAGATTTGCTTTTGAGAGAAGCATATGGTAGTGCCTTAATGGGACATCTTAGGATTAATAAAGTTTAAAAAAAGTGGTGGATGATTATTATGTGTTTCATAAATTTTTAATTACTAAGAGTATGCTTTGTATTCCTAAATGCTCTATAAAGATTTGCTTTTGAGAGAAGCATATGGTAGTGCCTTAATGGGACATCTTAGGATTAATAAAGTTTATAAGATGTTGCATAAACAGTTTTGTTGGCCGAAGATGAAGCATGTGACAGATAGATTTATGGATGATGCAAAGCATGCTGCTGACTTATTCTTTAAGAAAGTAGTTTATGGATTTAATACACTTCATTTGCTTCCTATTCCTACTAATTTTCTTCTAATATTTTTGTGAGTGAAGCATGCAGATTTGATCATTTTGCTTCCTATTCCTACTAATTTTCTTCTAATATTTTTTTTAAGCATGCAGATTTGATCATTTTGCTTCCTATTGCTACTAATTTTCTTCTAATTTTTTTTTTTTTTTGAGGTGACAGAAAGAAGGTGATATTTTTTAGGTGACGGAAAGAAGGTGATGATTTTTTATTTTTTCTGATTCGAGGACGAATCCTTCTAAAGAAGGGGAAGATGATAAGAATCACGGTGTTCCAAATGGACCTATTGCCAAGAAGGTTCAAAAAAATATGTCAACAACAGAATTCGAACCTACGAATGCACGAAGAGCTCATTTAATATCAAACCTGTCGCATTAGCCACTCAAGCACATCAACATTTGTTAAAAAAAAAAAAAAACTATGTTTAATTTCATAAACTATGTAAAAGACAAATGGTCAATTTGACTTATTCTTTGTGGAGATTAAAGGGGGTCGAGAATAAATCCCATCCACAAACGTCTTATGTCGAGAGACTATAAATACCCACAATATGTTATGTAAAATTCAGATTGGTGGATAAATGTAATTCAGATCTCAAATTGAGACGTTTCCCTTAGAAATCCAAGCATCATATTTGCCATTTCTAAGTTTCAAGCAATTCTTGTGGTAGAATTGCACCCGAGCCATTCAATTAAGCCTTGATCAAGTTAGATTGTGGAGTGACTCCATTTAGAACAAGGTTTCCAAATATTGCTTCTAGATCTTCGATGGTAAGAGGTAATCTAATTCTAGCCTTATCTCTTGGTTGATCCAAATTTCGTATAAGGAGGTGTTAATTACTTTGATTCAAGGGTTCTTGCTCCAACATAAGCTTGGATCATTGGGCTGAGGATTAGGGTTGCCTTATCAAAAGTAGCTCCACGGGAAGAAGAGAGGGAGTAAGTAGCTCGAGATCATTCCGAGGGGACCGACTAGATCAAGACTAGGAGAGATGATCCCCATGATGAGAAGAATCCATACACTCAATCCATTGCTTCTACCCCTCCCCGATGCAGCTGGGACCCGTACTCAGATTTCAGCCACTGTAGTTCAAATGCAGCCTGACGACTGAGTGAAGGTTGGGAGTGGGCTGCTCGGGTACGATCTAAAACGATCCCACATTCCAGAAAAAACCGGACAATGGGAAGCCTTCGTTGAGTAATGGGAAGCGGGCTAGTCCCCGAAAAAGCCTTGCCAACTATAAGAAAGAGTTGTGGCTCAAAATCAATCAGCAGTTCCTAGGTTCTCAGTAACGTGGCCAGTCAGCGGGCAGGAGGGAGGGAAGCTTACCTTGACTTGTTGTCCGGGCAGATAAAACAGCCACTCGCTATTTCCAAACATAGAATCAGTTGCATCACCCAGCCCCAATTTAGAGTTGGATTTATGGCAAACAAGGAATTTCCGGCAATAAGGATATCATAAACATAGTTTGACAACATTCGAATCTCACCATCCATTATTGGAGTTTCAATACAATGATCGTCCAACGAAATCCCATATCGCTAGTAGCTTGATGAAACTTAAGGTACCATACCACTGTTTCAAGTCATATAAAGAAAGACTTTCTTAGCTTGCAAACTTGATCTTCATGCCCAAGAACCTAAAAACCTGGCCTGGAGGTTGTACCATTACCATATATATAAATCCTCGAGTTCACATTTCAAAATGCTATTTGTTTTTAGATCCCCATCTGATCTTATTCAAAATCCAAATGAGCGACCATAGCAGCGACAATTCTAATAGATGTCAACTTCTCCACAGGAGCAAATCTTTCTTCATAATCAATCCCACCCCATCCACTATGAGATGTGAGAAGCCCCGAGCAACCAATTGCGCCAACGAGATCAAAATGGAGTCGTCACTCTTGCGCTTCACCTGTCATACCCTGACTACACGGAACGAGACAATTCGATTGTCTTCACTCCTTCTGGTAATGGGACAAGTTCCCATGTCTCATTCTGATTTAAGCTGTTCAAGTAGAAATCTCCTCTTTCATCGCCCCACTCTTTCAGGCCAACCGCTTCTTTAAATGAGCTTGGTTCTTCTACTTTCTGGAGAGGCACAAGACTATTAAAGTGTCACAGTGTCCGCATAGCTGGCTTCTGTATACTTGGGATTGATTGGGCTTCCTGATCCTTGTCGATCTTCTACTTCTAAGTCTGCTATCAAACACAGTGCCTTCAGCAGGGATCCTCTTGAATATCTTGTTGCTCTCTTCTAGACATGCCATCACTCTTTGTTAACAGATCGCGGGCCTTGGGCTTTTTTTTCTTTGATAGGAGGGCTTTGTGTAGCTTTTTTGACTCAGGTCCAAAGTGACTCACAATATCAGGCTCTTTCTTGTTGCTCAGGTGCTTGTGCCCGTATACGGAAGTCTAGCATCCTAGAATACGGCAGTACTACATTTTTGGAGGACCATCATGATGATGTCTCATAAAAAACGAGATGTGGAGATACAGATTTTGTAGTCGGATCAATGCACCTCAACCTACGCTGATCATAGCCAACAAAGATGCACCAACTAGCCCGCCTTCTTTTCCAGCTTCGTCCGTAACTACTCAGAACACATAGCAGACGCAGCCAAAGACTTTTCAATGTTAGTAACAAAAAGCTAATTTTTCTTGGGGTTTCCTTTTTCAAAACAGCGGTTGTACGTTCTTCGCATGCGCATCATGCTTCGACAAGTTTCGCCCTTCTTTCTGCAACTCTATTTTGCTGTGGAGTGTGTTGTGTGAGCAGCTAAACGGATAACGGACTTGAATCATCAAACTCTTGCAACGTGTATTCTCTACCATTGTCGTCAGTCCTCAGGCATCTTTTTCTTTGATTGAGTTCATTTTCCACCCCCTCTCTTTAGAATCTTCACTCTCATTTCCTTGGCCATAGCACAGTCTCAACAAAGTAATCATTCTTGAATCCTCTGATTCTTTCTTTCTTCTTTAATGTCTTTTTTCTTTCAATCCTTTAACTGAACTTGTTTTGATCAATCTTTCTTCTGTTTACAGGTCCGAGTTATTTGGGTTTTGTCTTCAATGCCACGGATTGATTGATTTCCCATCAGAGGACTAGAGGAGGCCGCCGGCTGTCGTCAACAATGCTATCTGAGTATGAGCGGGTTCTGGTGCTTGAAAGGGGCGGTGTAACGTACGTAAAGCCTAATCTGATGACCCAGTCAGTCTTCCTCACCACTCTCATGGAGGTGCTTTTGACTCCCCGGTGCAAGCCTGAACCTCCGAAGACGGCGTCCCCAATGCCCGAGGCTGGGTTCTTGATGGCAGTAGTGCTATCAATGCCGGGTTCTATAGTCGAGCCGATCAATAATTCAACGAAAGGTTAGGAGTGAATTGGGACCTTCGAGTGGTCAACAAGTCCTATGAGTGGGTTGAGAGGGTTATCTTAGGTTAGGCCGGAGCTCAAGAATTGGCAATCCGCAGTTAAAGACGGGCTATTGGAAGCCGGTGTTGATCCCTATAATGGTTTGACTTTGGATCATTCAGTGGGTACCAAGATTGGTGGTTCGACATTCGACAGTTCTGGTCGTAGACACAGTGTTGCTGATCTCCTCAGCTATGCGAAAGCTTTGAATATGAGAGTGTAGTCTATGCAAGCTATGCAAGTGTTGAAAGAATTCTTTTAGCCTCTTCTTCGTGGATCGAAGCAATCGGTAATTGGGGTTGTTTTTTGCGACCAAAGAAAGAGGGCTATGCAATGCAAAGGGAGCGGTGATCCTCTGTGCTGGGGCTCTCGGAAGCCCACAGGCTTCCGCTTCTGAGTGGCATTAGACCGAGGCCGTCCCTCTCATCGTGGGGAATTCCTCTGTCTCATTACTTGCCTTATGTCGGACAGTTCCTCTAGGAGAACCCCCGAAATGGCATCTCAATTGTGCCCCCAATCCCATTGGAGCACTCTCTGATACAAGTCGTGGGCATAACCAATTCAGGGACAAGGGCTTACCTTGAAGCAACTTCCAATCTCATACCTTTTGTCCCCGGCTCGCTCTCTTTTCATTCGAAACCCAGCTTCACCACTCTATCTCACTGTGGCTACCCTGATGGAGAAGATTACTGGGCCACTCTCTATTCACTCCGGTTGCCATCTACAGATGTCAGAGTTAACCCAATTGTACGATTCAACTACTTTAGTAATCCGGGTGACGTATGTGGATTGGTGTGTGAATGGCACCTGCAAGATGGGTGATGTACTGAGGAGCCGTTCCATGGAGGATTTCCAATTCAGGGAATGGTTTGTTTGGGGGCCGAGATTGAATATACGTGCCCCCTGCATTGCCCGTTGATCAATCAAATGATTGGCTGATTGGAGAGTTTTGCCCGCAGTGAGTACTATATGGCACTACCATGGTGGATGCCTTGTGGGCAAGGTAGTTGATCGCAATTTCAGGGTTATTGGGATTGATGCTTTTCAAGTTGTTGATGGTTCGATATTCACTGTATCACCAGGGACCAATGCCCAGTCCCCTCTTTTGATGCTTGTATGGTCAGTGTCTTTCTTGTTATCTGAATGCTTCAATCTTTTTGTTGGTTTGTTAGAGTTGACTACTTACCCTGTTGTGCCAAAAGGAACTATAAGCGGACTGTGCTGCGAATTTGCTAGCCATTTACCAGTATTTCCTCTTCTGCTTCTGTTTTTGGGTTTCTTCTTCTCCTTTCCCCTTGTGAACACAATCAAATCCGAAAAAATAAGAAATTGGTGATTCTCTCCAATTAAGAAAAAAGATTGAAAAGACCCTCTCGGGTTTCTCTTTCATTTGCCAGTTCCAAATCTGCATTGTTAGTCAACTGCTGCACCATTTTTCTTACAGGATGCCAAGTTAAAGAAGATAAGGCGAGTGGATAAGGTCCGAAACCCAATAAAACATTTATGCTCGTGGCCGGACAAGAAAAAGATGTGGGAGCAATGGCACTCAATCACAAACCCTCTCTTTCCCTTTCGGTAAATTACTTGGTATTTTTGTCTTCTTCGCCCTTCTCTGTCCAGCTCAAGCTGATTAAAAAAACGGATTTGTTTCGGAAAGCGTTCCGCCCCTCAGTCTTGGACATTTTGGCGGGACTTTTCCTGCCCTACATTCTAGTCACGAATCCAAAACTTCTCGCTCCCACCGGCCGGCTCTTCCCTTTGGCTACTCTAAAAAAGGTACTGACGCTTCACACCCCATCTCGACGAAAATCAGGAAACTTATTGCAACTACATCAAAAATCGAGAAAAAAAGACGTGAACGGCCCCTTTCTTAGAACTAATTCATAGGGGGCAACGTGTGATATATAAAAATATAAAAGAAGAAAAGATATGAAGCATCCACTTGGTGCTCATAATATCTTTCTCGATGTTTTTTGTATAAGGGATTGATTCTTTCTTGGAAGGGAGCTAGGTAGATTTAGATCGATCGAATCTACTAACTAATTGGTTTAGCCTATCGATGTCCTTGAGTCCAATGAGGATAAAGAGGATGGATGGCCTGGCTTCTTTAGCATTTTATAGGAGTGGATAACAGCGGAAAAAAGGATGAAGTATTAGCATTAGCATGAGAGAGCAGAAAATGACACTAAACAAAACAGAAAGAGAAAGGCATAGGGTAGTTAAGGGGGACTCATCACGAGTATTTATTATTATACTCAATGCAAGCATCACTAAGGTCTAATATCTTTCTCCGGCAAAAGTCGAATAACAGAAGTATGAAAAAGAAAGGGGGAACCATGTGAAGCAGACCAGCAACCAAATATTACCAAAGGCAAGAACGGTCCGCACCAGTATAGGGGCAGGGTATTTAGGCTCCTCCCTCTCGTACGCCACTGGTTAGGTAAGAAACAAACTCAGGTTTGGGGGAGAGTGTCAAGAATCGGGTCAGATTTAGCCGGCATGTTCTAGCCGCCCTCAAGGCACGAGATTCCATTCCGATTTCCGAGGCCCAGAAGCTCGAAGCATCCCAGCTATGAAGATGAAGAGACACTCCTAGTTACCAAGTGGCCCGTTTGGTTGATGATTCGTTCACCTGCTTGCTCGCTTCCAACACAAGCACACTATCCTTTGTTCGCCCTCTACCACACGGAACGGCTCCCCTAAAAAAAAGGGGCACTTAGACGCCCTAGGTCCATTAAAACCTTTTTCTCCCTTATTATCAATCAAAGAGAAGGCAGCCGATGCGGCTTGATGTCTCAGACCATTACATTAAGGATACAAAAAGGCAATGTAACAAGGGGCCAAGCGTACCTACCGTGAAGGAACAGGATGAGGCAGAAGTACTCCCCGCGCATACTAGTATTAGATAAAACGGTTCCAACTACATGTATGCCTTCGGTTAAAAAGGTAGACAGAGTCAACCTCCATACACCTCTGGTCACTCCAGCCTTTCTATGAGAGTGAGAATGAGGGGGATACTGAAGATGTCCAGTCAACCAACCAGGGGAGGATGGGCCTCAAGGGGGATAAAACCATTCAATACTGACTCTTTTACGGGGAATGTAAACAAAGTTCCACTCCCAAACCTACCATCTCAAGTTCAGAGTAAACCATCTCCACAGCAAGACTCCTTCCACTCCAATTAGGCCAAAAAAAAAAAATAGACAGAGGATAGAATAGAATTTGATAATAAAAGATCCTTACTGGAGAAGGAATAAGGAGTTTCATCTTGACTGACTGTTCTGTCGAATGAATCTTGAGTCTTTACAGGAGAGTAAGTAAATGAGCTTGAACTGAATGAAGGGAATATTGGTGAAGGAGCTTGAGCTTCTCTTTCTTCTTCTTTTCTTACTGTTCAATCTGGTGAAGGAAATCATTCTTCTTCTTCTCATCCTTTAACATTACCTCTAGCCTCAAATAGCCCTAAAAATAGACAGAGGCATCAACTCTAATTAATTTCCTATGCTTTCATTAGTGAAAAAGCTAAATAGCCAAAAATCCCGGGAAACCGTAAAAAGAATTTATTGAAGCTGCAGCTATGAGTTCAAAAGTTCAATGGCCCATAAAATAGACAGGGGATAGAATTAGATAAGAAATGGTCCTTAAAGGAGAAGGATAATGAATCGGGAGTCTTTCTCTTTGTCTTGTCTCCCTTCTTTCTTTGATTTACTCGACAGTAAAGGTTCTTCAATCAATTCATTCTTTCACTGTAAAGGAGAGAGAAGGAATGTTTCGTCTTGCGTTGAGTCTTTCCTTGAAACACTTGAAGGGGAAGAGAAAGAGAAAGAAGGAATCTTTCGGATTTACTGACAGTTAAGTCAAATCGATTCTTCGATAGTCTTTCCTAATAGTGAACGAGAAAGAATGTTGAGAATTGACTGGCAGTTCACTCTCATTCATCTTTTGGATTGACTTGAAACACTTTCAGGGGCAGGTTCAGGAGAAAGATCAGTTAAAGAATTCATCTTGAGTTGAGGATTGACTGACAGTGAACTCTCATGTTGAGTTTTGTTTCGTCTTTCCTTAATAATGAATTAATTACCTTTACTAGATTTTATCCCTAAAAAAAGGGTAGGATAGAAAAAAATGATTTATGGTCTTTACACTCAAAAATGGGGATTTTATCCCAAAAAATAGGGAGAGGATAACTTTTTCTAATTAATGGTACTTACAGGCAGTCGAGTAAAAGAGTGTTTGAATAACTCACAATCACGGAACAAGGAGTTTAGGAGAATGATGCTTTCGTTGAGTCTTAGTTTATAGTGAAAGAAGAAATAGGGATAAGTGATTGAGTGAAGCAAACAGTGAGACCAATAGAATAGGTGAAAGAGGATTGAATGAATTTACTCTCATGTAAAGGAGCGAAGCGACCTTGTTTACAGTACAAGAAAGGAGAAGATCAAGAAGCCGAGCTGAGGTTCAATCTCTTTCCGAACTAATTACCTAAAAAATAGGGATTTTATCCAAAAATAAATAAATAAATAAATAAATAAATAAATAAATAATAGGGAGAGGATAGCTTTTTATCCCCCAAAAATAGGATACAGATAGAATGAATCTTGAGTCTTGACTTCCAGTTCACTCTAATGAATCTTGAGTCTTGATTGTTGAAATAGGGTAAAGATACACTTTTATCCCTAAAAATAGACAGAGGATAAGATTTGATCCCCAAAAATAGGGTAAAGATAGAATGAATCTTGAGGATTTACTGACGGAGAACTCTCATGAATCTTAGTCTTTATTGTTGAAATAGGGTAAAACATCAATTTTAATCAAAAAAATAAGGGAGATAGAATGAATCTTGAGTCTTTCCTTCCGGTGAACGATCATTGATTCTTCTTGAGTCTTTCCTTGAAACACTTGAAGGTGAAGGGGCAGAGCTCTGAGACCCATAGGGCGAAGGGGCGGAGCTCTAAGACCCATAGGGCGAAGGGGCAGAGTCGCTCGACCGATAGGAAGAGGAGAAAGATCAGTTAAAGAATTCATCTTTCGTCTTTCCTTTCAACACAGGTTCAGGGGAAGGCAAGTTCAGGTTCAGTAGCTCATTCATCTTTGTTTCTTCTCCCTTTAATCAATGTCTCTTTCACTGTAAACTCTAATTAATGTTTCTTCTTTCCTTCCTTTCCTGTTCAGTCTCATTCATGTTTTATCTTTCCTTCCTTTCCTGTTCAGTCTCATTCATGTTTTATTTTCTTCTTCTGTATAGGTTCTTCTAATCTCATTGCCTTCTTCCTTTCCTTTTCCCATTCCCATTTATTCATTGTAAACTCCTCTCCCTATTTACCTCTCGTGTTTGAAGGATTGAATATGCTTTACCTTGTTCAAGATGTTCCAGTCGAAATATTCTTGTTGGGTTGCATTCCATTTTCACTTTCTCCGTTCTTGCTTTCTTCAACAGTAAGAGAAGGACGACTTACACCCTCCAGAGACAGGAAGCCTCTGAAACTTTATAACGCTTTTCTTCAACAGTAAGAGAAGGACGACTTACACCCTCCTGAGACAGGAAGCCTCTGAAACTTTATAACAGTGGATTCCTTTTTTTTCCTATTCGTTTACCGTTGTGATTGTGCATCAACTAATAGAAATAGAAGCAGTGGCCTATTGCTTTCTTTTCTCTTTCTCTTCCTGTTGAAGATTAAAAAAAATATGTCAACAACAACAACAGAATTCAAACCTACGCACAGAGAGCTCAATTGATTTCAAACCTGTCGCATTAGCCACTCAAGCACATCAACATTTGTTACAAAAAACTATATTTAATTTCATAAATCATGTAAAAGTCAAATGGTCAATTTGACTTATTCTTTGTGGAGATTAAAGGGGACCGGGAATAAATTCCGTCCACAAACGTCTTTTGTCGGGAGACTATAAATACCCACAATATGTTATGTAAAATTCAGATTCGTGGATGAATGTAATTCAGATCTCAAATTGAGACGTTTCCCTTAGAAATCCGAGCATCATATTTGTCATTTCTAAGTTTCAAACAATTCTTGTGGTAGAATTGCACTTGAGCCATTCAATCAAGCCTTGATCAAGTTAGATTGTGGAGTGACTCAATTTAGAACAAGGTTTCCAAATCTTGTTTCTAGATCTTCGATCGTAAGAGGTAATCTAATTCTAGCCTTATCTCTTGGTTGATCCAAATTTAGTATATGGAGGTGTTAATTACTTTGATTCAAAGGTTCTTGCTTCAACAAAAGCTTGGATCGTTGGGCTGAGAATTAGGGTTGCCTTATCATATAGAGTCATATGAATGTGCAGCTCTTGAGAAACAATAGGAAAGACTTGAAATATAATCTGTGCCTTCGTTCCAGAGTTCATTAGGAAGTGAGTAGGGGACCGTTCCTTCCGTTCAGTAAGGGAATACAAGCATTACGGGTATTCTAGTTCTGTTGTTAAACTCTTTTTCAAAACAGTTTTCGTCAAGGGCCATGATTTCCATTCAAGTAATACTTTTCAATTAGTTGAGTTTGCTAACTCGTTGGGAGAAATCGAATGAAAGCTGCTCGAATCCTCGCGATTGTCCAAGGGTCAAATTGGATTCTGGGTTCAGTATATAGGGATCCTCCACTTCAACAGAGAAATCCACCAACTATGATAAGGAAATGTCGTGGGTTAACTAGTTTCCCCTAACTTTTCCACACCTAAAAGCAACTCCGCCAACCTGCTGATGAGAAGGGTTACTACAAGTGGTGTGATGAGATCTGTATTTCAACTTGGTTGATCATCGAGAAAGATATCCAAAAGACTAAAAAGAACCAGTCACTTTATGTATGGAGAAATAGGTTAGGAAGATCTCACGTAAAGCTGGCACAACTCCGTGAAACTCGGGTCAAATAGATTCACTCTACCACCTTTCGGTACTGGCTTCCTTTACTTCTGTTGTCTCCATATGAAGTACATTATGACCAATTGAAATTAGAGAAGAAAAGAAAAGAATATGAAGAACAAAAGTGGAGAGAAGAAACTAAGGTAAAAGAGAGAGATAAGAGTGAAAAAAAAAAAAAAAAAGAGAGAAAAGTGAGGGGCAAAGGATGAGTGAAAACCAAAAAAAAAAAGAAAAAAAAGTGAGAAAAAAATATATTATTAGAGAAAACAAAAATATTCAGTTCTTGTCCAGAAAAAACGAAGAATTTGATTTGAGGACAAATCCTTTCAAAGAAAGGGGGGATGATATGAATCCAACAACTGATCACTTCCATGTACCCGAACGAGCAATTACAAGAAGAAATAAAAAGAAGATTCAAGTATAAAATCAAGAAAATAATAGAGTAGCCGACATTAGAAAGTGATTAGAAGACTTGCCATTGATAGTTGAATTACCAATTTAGACAATTTATGAATGCCTTATTTTCTTAAATTTGTATTTAATAGCATTTATTAATAATTTGTATGAATGCCTTATTTTCTTAAATTTGTATTTAATAGCATTTATTAGTGATTTGTTGGTGGCTAAACTTTATTATGTTAGGGTTACCTTTTGGACCTATTTAAAGGCATGTAATATTCATGTTTGGGTTGAATTGAATATAGAAAAAACCTTTGTGTTTTCTTGATACCCTTTTGGTGTTATTCTTTTTCAAACCTTGCTTTAGGTTTGATGTTTAAACCGATTCATTGAATTAGTTTTGATCAAGCTAATTCTGGAGTGAATTGTCTTGGTATCTAAGAGTGACCATCATAGATTCCAAGTTCGATCTAAGAGTCATTCATCTTCTAACCAGCTCTTGGTTGGAATCAATCCATTAAGTTAGCTTTCTCTGTGAACGTTTTGCAAGGATTCTAGAAGGACTTCTAGCTTTGCAAATTCCAGCATCGTAGGCGCTTATCATTTGGTATCAGAGCATTTGGTCAACGTTCTTTGGCTGCTCTAGAGGTGAAATATCTTTACTGTTATTTTTTTTTCTCATTTTTGTCTCTCTCAGATTATCGATAAAAAAAAAAAAGAATTAGTAGAAAAAAAACCAGCTTTTATATTCGTGACCTAGTACCAAAAGCGTACCTTTGAGTGTTAAACATGAGTGTTAAACATGAGTGTCCCTGAGTGAAATTTTTGTGAGAAGTGTGGAGAGGTCCCTATTACTGATAACAAAATGCCACATAATGGAGAACGAGTACCACCTGTACCAGATCTTAATACAACCATTCTTCAAGCAATTCAAGGTATGATGGAAATGATCATGGAAGATAGATAAGAGAGAAGGGCGCAACAACAAAGACAAAAATGAGCATTACAAGAAGATGAAGGTATAGTAGTACAAGAAAGGCAAGTTGAAGGAAGATGAAGAGGAAGAAATAACCATGCAACCTAGAAGGATGGAAAGAGTACATGAAGATAGAGATGGGGGAGTTAAGCTCAAAATCCCACCCTTTTGTGAAACGGCAGATTCTAAGGCATACTTGCAGTGGGAAAGAAAGATAGAGCATGTGTTTGATTGCAACACCTATAGTGAAAATAAGAAAATGAGACTTGCTATTGCCGAATTTACCAATCATGCTGGTGATTGGTACCAACATCTCAAATCCGAGAGAAGAAGAAAAGAGGAGGATCCAATAGAGACATGGGAAGAACTTAAAGAAGCCATGAGAAAAAGGTATGTTCCAAAACATTATGAAAGAAATTTGAAAAATAAATTGCAAGGTCTGAGGCAAGGAACAAAAAGTGTGGCAGAATATTATCAAGAGATGGAGACTATGATAGAAAGAGCAAATGTTAGAGAAGAAAAAGAAGATACCATATCTAGATTCCTTGGAGGTTTGAATCTAGAAATTGCTCATCTTGTTGACAGAAACCCACCACCATATCTTGAAGACATGTATCATTATGCTCTCAAAATTGAGGACCAATTGAAGGAAGAAAAAGAGCATTCAAAAAGGTACACATCACGAACTAACACCTTTTTAAATTCTAAAACTTGGAACAAGGATAGTTTTGTGAATAGAAATGAATCAATGTCACCAAAAGAAAAGTTTGTGGCTGCTAAAAGAGAGGAGGCTGAGAGTTCCAATGGTAAAAAGAATGAAGATTCAAAGATGGTAAAGGAGAAGTCTAGTTCTATTCAATGTTGGAAGTGCAAAGGGTTTGGACACATGAGCAAAGAGTGTGTTAATAAAAAAGTGATGGTGATAAGGAATGGTAGACTTGGTTCAGATGATGAATGTGGATCATGATTCACAGCTTGTGGAAAAAATCGCAGCATATGATGATAAGTATGTTGAAGAAGGTAATTCCATATCTTTGATCACACGAAGGGTACTCAATGTTCAAATCAAGGAAGAGAAATTTGAAGATCAAAGGGAAAACTTGTTCCACACAAGATGTTTGATCAAAGGAAACCCATGCAGCTTGGTGATTGATAGTGGATGCTGCACAAATGTGGTAAGCAGCTTCCTTGTAAAAAGACTTCAACTTTCTGTCCATCCCCATCCAAAACCATACAAACTTCATTGGTTGACAAACAAAGAAGAAATTAAGGTGAACTCCCAAGCTCTTATTTCTTTTACTCTTGGAAGATATAAAGATGAAGTCCTTTGTGATGTCGTACCAATGCATGCGGGGGACATCTTATTTGGCCGACCTTGGCAATATGATAGAAAGATAACATTTGATCGTTTGATGAACAAGTATACTTTTACTATGTGTGGGAAGAAATTTACTTTACTTCCGTTGTCTCCATATGTGACCAATTGAAATTAGAGAAGAAAAGAAAAGAATATGAAGAACAACGGTGGAGAGAACAAACTAAGGTAAAGGTGAGAAAAAAAAAAGTGGGAAAAAAAAAACAATATTCAGTTCTTGTCCAGAAAGAACGAAGAATTTGATTTGAGGACAAATTTTTTTAAAGAAAGGGGGATGATATGAATCCAACAACTGATCACTTCTATGTACCCGAACAAGCAATTACAAGAAGCAATACAAAGAAGATTCAAGAATCAAATCAAGAAAATAATGGAGTGGCTGATATTGGAAAGTGATTAGATGACTTGTCATTGGTAGTTGAACTACCAATTAAGACAATTTATGAATGCCTTATTTTCTTCAATTTATATTTAATAGCATTTATTAATAGTTTGTATGAATGTCTTATTTTCTTCAATTTGTATTTAATAGCATTTATTAGTGATTTGTAGTTGGTGGCTGAACCTTATTATGTTAGGATTATCTTTTGAGCCTATTTAAAGCATGTAATATTCATGTTTGAGGGGAATTGTTGAATATAGACAAAACCTTTGTGTTTTCTTGATACTCTTTTGGTGTTATTCTTTTTCAAACCTTTCTTTAGGTTTGATGTTTAAACCGATTCATTGAATTAGTTTTGATCAAGCTAATTCTGGAGTGAATTGTCTTGATATCTAAGAGTGACCATCATAGATTCCAAGTTCGATCTAAGAGTCATTCATCTTCTAACCAGCTCTTGGTTGGAATCAATCCGTTAAGTTAGTTTTCTCTGTGAACGTTTTGCAAGGATTCTAGAAGGACCTCTAGCTTTGCAAATTCCAGCATCGTAGGCGCTTATCAATATGAACCAAGAGACACCCATTATACAATATACTTTAATGAAGATGTGAAGAAAATATTGTTGAAATTATCAAAAGATATTTCAATTCATGCCACATTGAAGAAGAATGAAGTTTCATTTATAAATTTTGGGTAGATTTCAATTTAGAGTTATTGTATTTCATTAATGTATTTTAAGACTTTTTATTTACTCTAGGTTACAATTACATAATGGTTAATTATGGTCATAAAGTATGAATGTTACAACTCTTGTAATGTCTTTAATAGTTTTATTTTGAGGCTATATAAAGCCATGTATGTTGTATTTGTAAGTAGACTTGGAAAATATATATAAAAGGAGCATTTGTGCTTTCTTTAGCCAATGGCTAAGTTTATTTGCAATTCTATGTAGTTTAGGTTGCATGTAGATCATTCAAGCTCGACATGATCAATCTTGCTTGTGGAATGATTCGAATCTCAAACAAGTGTTCGAGATATTTGGTCAACAAGAATCAATCAAGCTAGACATAATCGATCTTGCTTGTGGAGTGATTCAAATCTCAAACAATGTTCTTGCCTTGAGATATTCGATCAACAAGGTAATCCGAATCTTACTCTCCTTGTAGTGATTTCCACGAATCATGTCATCAGCCATTCTTCATCTCCACCGGCGATTGTGGTAGATGGCAAGACAGAGGCGGAGGTGCTGCGAGAAAGTTGGCAGCGAGTGCAAAAAGCTGGACCTGACGAAGGGGTAGAGAGTGTGGCTGGTACAGAAGAAGCGGGAACCATGATTCTTTGATGTTTCCAACCTTGGGGAGCATGAATAGAGGAACTTTCTACCTCAATGACATCTCCTCCTTCTCTTGCATCTTCAGTTTCTTCGGAATCATCTTCCAATCGGAGTTGCCGACGAGTGCCTGAGGAAAGAGAGATTGCAGTAAATATTTGAGAAAAGGATGACGGGTAGGTCAAGAAGGTAGAGTGGGTTACCTAAAGATGGCTCTCGGGAAAGGGCAGAACGGGTTCTCGATGAGGAAGCGGTAGCTTGAGAAGAACTAATTGCAGGCGGGCCTAACTGAGGGACAAATTGCTAGTCTTTTTCGAGAATAAGGTGGAGGTAAAGGTAGCTTGTCTCCCCTAGGGGGTGAGAACTCTTGAGAACAAAATGGAAATGGTCTTAGCAAGGGTTCAGTTGTTTGCTATTCCCTTTTACCAGCGTAGCACATTGATTGGCGCTTTGAAGTGAGGGCTAGGTGAGGGCATGGTTGACTTTTTTTTACTAAGGAAAAAAATCTTGTTCCTAAATCGCTCTGTGGGGACCTTTTTTTTAGCGCTTGCTTACTTCTTAAAGCCAGGATGTACAATTTACACAGCCTGACGACTTATAACATGAATGATTCAGAGAGGGTTGAGTGCTTAGTGTCTTTGCAAAGTGAGCGGTAGGAAAGTCATCTTTCTGGCATGGTTTATAACGACCCATAGGCTGAGAGCATGAGGGCTTGAGGGATACGTGGATTGGGAAGTTGACTGTGATCCAACCATTGTACAGCTGACTGATGGCTTATGTTGCCAAGAGGGCATTGAGACAGAGTTGGGCTTAAAAGTATGGTCTTCGGCCCAGCATCTCACAATTACCTATGCATGTGCAAAGTTGCGATGTTCTAGAGGGAAAAAACCTGGGGACACATGAGCGTGGTGGTTCGTGCGAGATTGCTGTCACCACGAATGCAGTTAAAGTGTTGTATTGCCTGTTGGTATCAAAAGACTAAAAAGTTCAGAAGTTACAAGATCCGCTCTTCCTGATTCCAGTCTTGGGGGAAGGGTCTCTCTTATTACCACACCAACTGCATTTGAAAAATCCGATCTTGTCTAAGAGAGGTATCGTATTTGATAAGCGCCTACAATGCTGGAATTTGCAAAGCTAGAGGTTCTTCTAGAATCCTTGCAAAACGCTAACAGAGAAAGCTAACTTAACGGATTGATTCCAACCAAGAGCTGGTTAGAAGATGAAAGACTCTTAGATCGAACTTGGAATCTATGATGGTCACTCTTAGATACCAAGACAATTCACTCCAGAATTAGCTTGATCAAAACTAATTCAATAAATCTGTTTAAACATCAAACCTAAAGCAAGGTTTGAAAAAGAATAACACCAAAAGGGTATCAAGAAAACACAAAGGTTTTTTCTGTATTCAACAAAATCTCTCAAACATGAGTATTACATGCCTTTAAATAGGTCTAAAACGTAACCCTAACATAATATAGTTCAGCCACCAATCACAAATTACTAATAAATGCTATTAAATGCAAATTGAAGCAAATAATGCATTAATAAATTTCCTTAATTGGTAATTAACCTACCAAAGGCAAGTCTTCTAATTACTTTCCATAAATTTCCTTAATTTGTAATTCAACTACCAAAGGCAAGTCTTCTAATTATTTTCCAATATTAGCCACTCCATTATCTTCTTGATTTGATATGCTAATGCTATAAAGATTTTTGGGCTCAAAAGTCTTTTTTTCAACTAGTACACTAGCTAGCTTTTGAAGATGCAATGTATAGGCCTCTTGAATCTTTTTAACCTTGCTTCTTGTAATGGTCCTTCGGGTACATGCAAAGGGTCAGCAGTTGAATTCATATCAGTATCAATTAAAAGCTGAACCTTAATCAGTCAAGCAAGCAAGAGGTGCGACAGCTTAACTGTTAACATTCGATTGGAATTTGTGAAGAATAGAACTAGAAGAATGGATTAGGAATGATTATCTAAATGGGTAGGTTAGACTGGCTAATTGCTACGCCCCACTGCTTCCTCAATAAGCGCAGGGCTGACGTTTTTCCTTCTTCTTTAGGATTCATCTTTGAATGACGTGATAGGTAAACAAACCTTGAGGGAAGGAATCCGGCTTTCATTAGGATGACATTCTTTTCATGCGAATAGCAAGGCTTGCTAACGTTGAGGATCGGTTATGCCAAAGTATAGAGACCTGAACTTCGAAAGATTAAGGCACAACTCCTGACTCACTAATTGTCACATTAGTCGACCGGGATAGTTCCTGCTCCAGCTTGAAGAGCCGATGTTTAGGAAGAAGCGGACGGTCAATCTCAAACTTTGGGCATCAAGGTTGAAATCCTGGGGAACCAGAATATACAACTTTTGCATCTGATCAAGCAGGAGTTGAACCAGCCTTTGGAGTTGGGGGTTGAACCTACTTAGCCAGCCGGAGAGCTAGTTGAAGCTTTGGATGGAGTGGGACCTGCTTCTTAGGTCAGGAGTAAAGACCGACTTTCTACTTCTTCTTGGGCAGCGAGTGCTTACGACTCAGAGGGTATCAAGAAAATACAAAGGTTTTGTCTGTATTCAACAATTCATCCAAACATGAATATTACATGCCTTTAAATAGGTTCAAAAGATAACCCTAACATAATAAAGTTCAGCCACCAACTACAAATCACTAATAAATGTTATTAAATACAAAAGCAACTGAAAGAGAAAAAGAAATTCAAGACTGAATGAAACAGGACTATTACACTAGAATTGAAGAAAATAAGGCGTTCATACAAACTATTAATAAATGCTATTAAATATAAATTGAAGAAAATAAGGCATTCATACAAATTATTAATAAATGCTATTAAATATAAATTGAAGAAAATAAGGCATTCATACAAATTATTAATAAATGCTATTAAATATAAATTGAAGAAAATAAGACATTCATAAATTGTCTTAATTGGTAGTTCAACTACCAATGGTAAGTCTTTTAATCACACTCCAATATTGTAACGACCCGAAATTTTCTACTTAATTTAAGGTCGCTACTGTATACATACCATAAACATTGAATGCGGAAGACTTCATTTAAATTCCATAAAACATAACTTAAAACACAACCATGGATTACGTGTTTCGAAAACATCTTTAAAACGATCTCGAGTTGCGACTATTCTATCCTATCTTTAAAACGTTTAAGTTTAAAACATCCTATTCTATCCTAAGTCTAAGAAAATAAATGCCACTATCCTATGCATGTGCCATGATCTCCAGTTGCGATGCCGTCGTCAGCCGTACAGGAATGCCTTGCCTTAACCTGAAAAATGTAGTAGCACATGGCTTGAGTATTTAAAGAAATACTCAGTAAGTGACCCCGCTATTGGGGTTAAATGCAACAATCACATGCAATAATATGATGGGACCTATCTTTCGTTTCGTTTCTTTTTCGTTTCGTTTCGTTTCGTTTTCCCTATGGTGTAATCATAACAGGTAATCGTGGACGTGTACCATATACTCTACATGCAGCCCATTCGTGCGAGTATGGGCTCACCAGCATGCTTTGGGGGCCCACCGGGACCCGTTAAAACTAAAACCGTCACAGCAGCGCTATGCAGGGCATAACGATCGTTGTCCTGCCATTTGGATGTACGCGTCCGTACCCTCGTGATGGGATAGGGGTATCCCCCCAAATGCATGATCACACAATATGCATGAGGTCCCACTAGTCCTACAGTCATCATTTAATGAACATAACCTCGTGTCACGTTTTCATGCTTACATGTCATTCTCATTCTCATTTCGTTACATATCATATATATTCCTAGCGGGGTTATGTATCATGCAATTTACCGTATTTCATGTCATACAATTCATTCAGTTACATTCTAATACTCATACAACAAGCCATAATCGTACAAGGGCCACACATCGTCACATGCATTCATATCACATCAACTAAGCAGCATAAATAACATACATTCACGTTCACATGATTTCGTACTTAAGCACAATAATCTAGCATACAATGTATCGTATCATAACCAAGTCATAACGTAAACACTTCATAGTCATATCGTTCTCTAACTTACCATAGCCTTAACGTTCTTATACCTATCACAGACATATCATTACGTGACGTACGTTAGTCATATCGTCACAAGAACGTACCCTAACGCTATCGTTCTATCAATCTATCACAAACCTATCCCTTTCTACCCATAACCTAACCGTATTCTTTCATCAATCTCTCCTATCCATAGCACTCCGGTATGTAACCTAACCTTAACGTTTCATGAACGTATCTTACTCTTATCGTTACATTTCGTTTTGTGCATCCTTCTCGTGCCCTAACTCAAACATATCATTGAGCACATCGTACCATAATTATTATCATACAAACCACATATTATAACATATTATAACATATAGGAAGCATATTGGTCCACAGACAATTTACACATATCAATATATATGACATGTACAGAACCATAGGGCACGTGTCAACATCAAATATAACCATGCCGATAGTAAGGTCACTTACCTGGCTAGCTTAAGTCGTTGTCACAAATATATCTTTAATGAAAGTTCGATTCCGTCCTTTGAAATCCGAGTCAACCTTGTTGATCAGATCTATCTTCACGTAAATCTCCGGTGAATCTCAACTGGGTAAAGGTCATTCTCATTTTTTTTTTCTCAAGTAAATCTTACGATTATTGATTTTCTGTTTCTTTTTTGCAGTAACTGTTACTTGCTGGCATAAGGATAGGTTGAGGAGAGATAATTGTGGGAAGGGATGAGAGGTTAGCGGGGAGAGAAGTGGGGAAAAGTTTTTTATTTTTTTATTTTTTTATTTTTTAATTAATTAATTAATTAATTATTATTATAATTTTAACTATTTTTATAATTATTTTTATTCGTTTATTTCTTTATTTATTTTTGGGCTATTACAAATATCAACCACTCCATTATTTTCTTGATTTGATTCTTGAATCTTCTTTGTATTGCTTCTTGTAATTGCTCGTTTGGATACATGGAAGTGATTAGTTGTTGGATTCATATCACACTGACCGGCGCTGCCAGAATAGAGTTCCCCTCCCTATCGATTGAGCTGCTTCACTCTTCTCCCTGGGTGACAAGTTCCAGAAAACTTGGGAGGACATATGCAATGAGTTCAACAATAAAGATAGTTACAAGATCGAGGTCGGTGTAACCAAGTGTGACTTAGAAAGCATCCAGAAGCTACCTAACGCTTCTCTGAGTACATTACCAGATAGATGGAGGAAAAGGGCATCCTAAATGACAACCAGACCCCTGGGGACAACTGGAAATGATAGTGAAGAACCTCTTGCCAGAGTATCAAAAGCATATGTTATGTATGCCCAATACCTACCCGACTTCAAAGCTCTCATAGAGATTGGGTAGAGAATTGAGGATTTCATCCAATCAGGCTTCGATGCATACACTCCATCTCTGCCTATAGTCTCGTTCCTCTCCCTATCGGTCTCAAATCTTCTCTTTCCTCTCCACTCTACGTTTCTAAGGAAATCTGCCGATTCATTATACGGTTCCTAAATCTGCTTATTCATGTGGTAGAGCTACATAAAAGGAGCTCACTCAACTCAACCTATATACCCTTTATTGCCTCAGACTCTTTTACTAGTTTTATGGTTTGCGATGGGAATTTCTAGCTTGGCAAGGGTGTATGCGCTTTCCTTGCTAACGGAGATATGCTTGTCTTGTGCCTATGCCTCGGCTTCGGAAGATGAGGGTAGGGATCCGTTTTTATATCTCAAACAATTGCGTAGTAAGATGAGAGAGAAATAGGTAGTATGGGGGAGCTTTGATTCAGTGCTCTTTTTTATGCTGAAAAGACCATTGGAGGCAAGGGTAGGCAGAGACTGGGGGTTTGGAGGGAACTACTAAAGGGATGTGCATAAAAAGGTCCGTATTTTCCTGCGAAAACTTGCAAGTGCCGGAGGTAGCTGCATTAGAGGCTCAGCAGGTGTCATTGTTTAACATGATAAAGAAGTAGGTGGCCACGGTAGCCCCCTCTTTCTTTAACCCATTTATCAATAAGCGTAGTTGGGAAAAAGAAAATAGAGGCGGAGGCTAAAGCCTGACTCCAAGGGATTCTCTTAGCTAATCAGTTTGGCATTACACTTAATTACACAGAGAGGGGCGAAGCTACGAGATCGAGTGAAAGAAGCGAGAGGAAAATAGCTTTATTGAGAGTTTGAAGGTGAAGGAGAAGATTGAATTGACTCGACTGCAATTTTTTTTTTTTTTTTTCACAGCTTTACCGAGTCTTTGAAGGTGAAGGATCATAATTGTTTTAGATTTCAAGAAGGGAGAGGGAAGAGGAGAATATGTTTTACCTCGTTCAATCAGGTGAAGGAGAAAGAACCAAACACCTATGTTTCGAGTTGACTAAGTCTTCGTCTTCTTCCTTTGACTCTATTCTCTGACCTTCCTTCTCAACTTGGGCGATGCTACCTCGAGAAGTGCTCTGGAACCTATTTACCTCGTGAAAGAACCAAACACCTATTTACCGATAAAGCCTAAAAAATATCTGACAAGGGTGAATGAGGTAAGATTATCCGAGGTTCAGGTTCTTCAAATAGCTTTATCGAGTGAAAGAAATCCATAGGACAAAGAAAGTAAATGCTTAATTTAATCCCATAGAGATGATAAATATTTCTCTTCTCCTTTCGTTCTCTTCTTTCTTTTTCTATTTCTTCGAATTGGAATTGATGATAGTCGCGAAGCTACTCGACTCTCAGAGGAGAGAAGCAATGAGACCAATAGAATAGGTTTAGGAGATCTTGTGTCAACCACTTCCACTCATAGCTACAGCACTAACCCAATTATTTCCTAATAATTGCTATTGTTGTACTTCACAAGTCACATTAATTTCTTGACCAGCAGTATCTTGACCTTTAACTATCAAAGCATTGTAAATATTAGGCATTTTTCCCGAGCGAAAAGCTACATCTAGTACTGGAGCAATGATTTGAGCGATACGTCCCAAGTTGTTTTTTTCAAGCGTGAAAACTTCAGGACCAGAAGTAGTAGGATTTATTCTCATAATCAAATCAAATATGTCAAAATTTGTGTGTTGAGAAAATTCTTGAAATCTAAAATCAATGTTGGAAAAGCAATTTGATCGGTTGCACGAACAGTTGATGATAGGGGAGTAGCCTAAGCCTTTACAAATGGTTTCTTTGATAGAAGAGGGGAGGATGTCGACATGACACCATGATAAGCGCCTACAATGCTAGAATTTGTAAAGCTAGAGGTTCTTCTAGAATCCATGCAAAACGTTCACAGAGAAAGCTAACTTAACGGATTGATTCCAACCAAGAGTTGGTTAGAAGATGAATGACTCTTAGATCGAACTTGGAATCTATGATGGTCACTCTTAGATACTAAGACGACTCACTCAAGAATTAGCTTGATCATGTCTAATCCAATGACTCAATTTTTAACATCAAACCTAAACCAAGGTTTGAAAGAAACCTACCACCCAAAAGGGTTTCAACCACAAGGTTTTTGTATTCCACTATCATTTCCATCGTACCTTGAATTGCTTGAAGAATGGTTGTATTAAAATCTGGTACTGGTGGTACTGCTTCTCCATTATGTGACATTTTGTTATCAAGGGACCTCTCCACACTTCTCACAAAAATTTCACTCAAGGAACTCGTGTTTAACACTCATAGGTAGGCTTTTGGTACTAGGTCAAGAATGTAAAGGCTGGTTTTTTTTTTTTTTTTTTTTTGGTGCAATCTTGCTTTAAGCTTGATTATAACCAATTCAACGATCAATTCTAACAAGCTAAGACTAGAATCTCAAGGATCAATAGCCTGAAAATAAATGATAAGAATGGAATATATATATATATATTATTTTTTTTTTCTCAGAACTATTTTTTTTTCCTTTTTTTTTTTCGATAATCTGAGAGAGAAAAAATTGATACAAAAAAATAACAATAAAAATATTTCACCTCTAGAGCGGCCAAAGAACGTCGACCAAAATCTCTGATACCAAATGATAAGCGCCAAAAATGCTAAATTTTTGCAAAGCTAGAGGTCCTTCTAGAATCCTTGCAAAACGTTCACAGAGAAAGCTAACTTAACGGATTGATTCCAACCAAGAGCTCGTTAGAAGATGAATGACTCTTAGATCAAACTTGGAATCTATGATGGTCACTCTTAGATACCAAGACAATTCATCTAGAATTAGCTTGATCAAAACTAATTCAATGAATCGGTTTAAACATCAAACCAAAAACAAGGTTTGAAAAAGAACAACACCAAAAGGGTATCAAGAAAACACAAAAGTGATATGAACCAACAGACATCAATCATATAATATTCTTCAATGAAGATGTGAAGAAAATATTGTTGAAATTATCAAAAGATATTTCAATTCATGCCACATTGAAAAAGAATGAAGTTTCATATTATAAATTTTGGGTGGATTACAATTTAGAGTAATTTAGATTTATTGTATATCATTAATGTATTTTAAGACATTTAATTTACTTTAGGTTACAATTACATAATGGTTAATTATGACCATTAAATATGAATGTTACAACTCTTGGAATGCCTTTAGTAGTTTCATTTGAGGCTATATAAAGCCATGTATGTTGTATTTGTAAGTAGACTGGGAAAATATATTAAAAGAAGCATTTGGGCTTTTCTTTAGCCAATGGCTAAGTTTCTTTGCAATTCTATTTAGTTTAGGTTGCATGTAGAATCATTCAAGCTTGACATGATCAATCTTGCTTGTGGAGTGATTCAAATCTCAATCAAGTTTTCTTGCGATGAGATTTTGATCAACAAGAATGATTCAAGCTAGACATGATCGATCTTGCTTGTGGAGTGATTTGAATCTCAAACAAGTGTTCTTGCCTTGAGATATTCGATCAACAAGGTAATCCGAATCTTATTCCCCTTGTAGTTGATTCCTTATCTTATCATTTGGTATCAGAGACAGGTTTCGATCCTGGGACCTGTGGGTTATGGGCCCACCACGTTGAATATATATATATATTTTTTTTTCTTAGAACTGATTTTTTTTCTACTGATTTTTTTTCTTTTTTTTTTTCGATAATCTGAGAGAGAAAAAAAATTGATACAAAAAAATAACAATAAAAGTATTTCACCTCTAGAGCGGCCAAAGAACGTCGACCAAAAGCTTTGATACCAAATGATAAGCGCCAGCAATGCTAGATTTTTGCAAAGCTAGAGGTCCTTCTAGAATCCTTGCAAAACGTTCACAGAGAAAGCTAACTTAACGGATTAATTCCAATCAAGAGCTGGTTAGAAGATGAATGACTCATAGATCGAACTTGAAATCTATGATAGTCACTCTTAGATACCAAGACAATTCACTCCAGAATTAGCTTGATCAAAACTAATTCAATGAATCGGTTTAAACATCAAACCTAAAGCAAGGTTTGAAAAAGAACAACACCAAAAGGGTATCAAGAAAACACAAAGGTTTTGTTTGTATTCAACAATTCATCCCAAACATAAATATTACATGCCTTTAAATAGGTCCAAAAGGTAACCCTAACATAATAAAGTTCAGCCACTAACCACAAATCACTAATAAATGCTATTAAATAATAATAGAAGGAAACAAGGCATTAATAAATTGTCTTAATTGGTAATTCAACTACCAAAGTCAAGTCTTCTAATTACTTTCTAATATCAGCCACTCCATTATCTTCTTGATTTGATATGCTATAAAGATTTTTGGGCTCAAAAGTCTTTGTTTCAACTTGTACACAAGCTAGCTTTTGAAGATGCAATGTATAGGCCTCTTGAATCTTCTTAACCTCGCTTCTTGTAATCGGTCCTTTGGGTACATGCAAAGGGTCAGCAGTTGAATTCATATCACACAAAGTTCAATAACAGTATAGAGAGTTACTGACTTCCCTTTGACTAGGGCCTTCTCAAGTTCTTTTCTTGTGGCCACAGGTTTTTGGGGGGTGAGCAACTAGCTTCTGTCCTAAGGCCATCTATTTCTAGTGCTTACGAGCCAATTACATAAAAAGAAAAAAGAATGGGAATGGGAATAATAAGTCATTATTCCTTCCCTGCAGTCTGATTTAAGCGGAACTAGTTTTCAGGCCATTTGCTCTTGATGAAAGGCCAGAAGTGGAAGTTATAGATGTAGTTATCTTTGTTGTCAATACATTGCTTCTTTCTGGCCATGGGGAGATTGTACCTGATCTGTCCGAGAGTCCTATTCCTTCTGCCGGCGAGATAGTTCCAATTGTTGTAGTCTCTTTCTTCCCTAGTACATAATTTCTGGAAGGGATAGAGTTTGTATTTGTATTGACTATAGGCATTGACTAAATAAGCTAAGCTATACTGAAAATCAAATAAGAAGGACTCCCCTAAATCCAGCGTATAGCGAACCAAACAAGCCTTCCAGTCTAAGAGCTTTCCATGGGGATTGAGTGGAAGTTCGAAAAACCTAGGATGATTCCCATGCAGTTTGATAGGCTGAATACTAGATTGAAAGGCTTCCTTTTATATAAAAAATTATCATTGTACCAGCTTTCAAAGGCTATAAGGTGGAAATGGTTTCAATGGTCAGAGACCCCTCCATTGCCCTTTCCTGAGAAAGGATTCCCACCTGCTAACTAGGAGGATTCCTCCCTTTTCCTTCCATCGAGACTTTCTTTTTGAGGACCCGGACCATCATTGTTTGAAAGAGTCATCTACTCCCTTCTATGAAGAATCAACATAGCAAAATCATTCCACCGAGGGCTTGAGGTAGTCTTATAAAAGAAGATGAGGGTACAATTTTCTATTTCAGAATTTCTATGTGAATTGAGAATGAACCATATTCTTGGAAGATCAGATAGAGCCTCAAGCCTGACGTCAAAGGCGTTTATAAGGCAACCCTAATCCTCAGCTCAACGATCCAAGCTTTTGTTTTAGCAAGAACACTTGAATCAAAGTTGATATGAACCATGACCAAGGAATTTCCATACTTCAAGGTCCAATTACAAGGACGAGAGCCAATAAGCTACAACAAACCTTATACAATAATATTCAAGCTATGGTGAGCTCATTAAAGGAAATTCTAGAAGATGCTGGAGATCTCCCTTATATGTTGTGCAAAGTTGAGCTTCAAGAAAGAGATGAATTAAATGCAGTTTAAGTTGCATTTAATGAACTTCGTTGAATTTATGAAACTAGCCCAAGGATGAGTCAATAAGCACATTTTATTAATTGCATTATTTAATTATAGTTTAACTATTTGTTTGTCATATTTAAGCTAGTTTTAAATATAGGAGTTAAGGTTATATTGTAACCCACATAGGTTACTATATTCCACCATTAACTAGCCATTTTAATATGGAGGTTACGGGTATTTTTCATTTACTAGCCCATTTAATTTGGGAGTTATGTATCACATATGTTAAGGTTGTAAGGGCTATAATAAAGTCTTCTTTTCTTTGATTAGACATCAGATTTTGGAATTAAGAATAGAATTTCTATTTTTAGCTTTGGTGAGAGATAAACTTTCTTTGCAAACTCTTGTGTTTAGAACATGTAGAATCATTCAAGTGGTATTGATCAAACCTCTTGTGGAGTGATTCGAATCACGAGTTTAGAAACGAGTTTTCTTTACTCTTGATCTTGATCATCAAGGTAATCTGTTTCATACTTTCCCTTGGATTGATTTCCATATCATTTGGTATCAGAGCTTCAAGCTCCAGATCAGATATATGTTTCATTGCGCTTATCTCTTTTAATTCTCTTATAATTTTTTTTCTCAGTTTGTGTAGAATGTTCATGTTCTATCGAAAAAATATATAACAAAACAAAAAAAAATTCTTATATTCTTTAAAGTGTTAGATCTGGATCTTATCAACACTTTGTTATTCTTTAAGATCTTCTAAATCAATTTTCTTGTTGGTAAATTGATTACATTTTGCCAATCAGAAGAGAAAAAAAAAAAAAAAACCATGGAAAGAAAGAAAGCTTATATCAATGTTAAATGTCTTTCTTTTTTCCTCTTGATTATTATATGTAACTCTCATATGTTACTACGTCTAAATTAGTCCTTAATCATTTTCTTTCTTTAATTCGTTTCTTTGTCGTTATTCGGATTGCTCCTTCAATACCCTTATTTATGTATTGAGTGTACTGTCTATTCACTTTGAATTGCACTTAGCTCTATAACATAGCTTGTCTCACATCCCAATTTGTTTTTTAGAGTGTGATTTGTGTGTGCTCAATTGTGAGGGTGAGTTTGTAAGGGAGTAACACATTGATTCGAGTGTTGAGTGCTAAACACGAGTGAACTACATTTACGAGTGAATACACGTGAGGGAGCGCTTGTGAGGTCCTTTTTTTTCTTTTCTTTTGTAGCATGAAAAATCCAGACGACAATACTGACATTTCTGATGCATGATTGAGAGAAGCACAACAACGAACCATTGAAAGACTAATTCAAGGAATAGAAGAGTTGACTGATCGAATTGGAAGATTGGAGATTCAAAATCAAGCTCGACAGAGGATTCCACTACCTACGCCCTCAACCGATACATATGAGGGCAACAATTCTGATCACCACGAGGATAATCCACATGAGGTTGGTCATGGCTTGATGCGAGGCAGAGACCATGTGATAAGCGCCTACAATGCCGAAATTTGCAAAGCTAGAGGTCCTTCTAGAATCCTTGCAAAACACTCACAGAGAAAGCTAACTTAACGGATTGATTCCAATTAAGAGCTGGTTAGAAGATGAATGACTCTTAGATCGAACTTGGAATCTATGATGGTCACTCTTAGATACCAAGATAATTCACTCCAGAATTAGCTTGATCAAAAATAATTCAGTGAATCAGTTTAAACATCAAACCTAAAGCAAGGTTTGAAAAAGAATAACACCAAAAGGGTATCAAGAAAACACAAAGGTTTTTTCTGTATTCAACAAAATCCCCCAAACATGGGTATTACATGCCTTTAAATAGGTCTAAAAGGTAACCCTAATATAATATAGTTCAACCACCAACCACAAATTACTAATAAATGCTATTAAATACAAATTGAAGCAAATAAGGCATTAATAAATTTCCTTAATTGGTAATTCAACTACCAAAGGCAAGTCTTCTAATTACTTTCCATAAATTTCCTTAGGTTGTAATTCAACTACCAAAGGCAAGTCTTCTAATTACTTTCCAATATCAGCCACTCCATTATCTTCTTGATTTGATATGCTAATGCTATAAAGATTTTTGGGCTCAAAAGTCTTTGTTTCAACCGGTACACTAGCTAGCTTTTGAAGATGCAATGTATAAGCCTCTTGAATCTTCTTAACCTTGCTTCTTGTAATCGGTCCTTCGGGTACATGCAAAGGGTCAGTAGTTGAATTCATATCATCCTCCCTTTCTTTAAAAGGATTTGCCCTCAAATCAAGGTCTTCATTCCCTCTGAGATCTAGCTTGTATGCATTGTCATTGATCCGCTCTAGTACTTGAAAAGGACCATCTCCTCTTGGTTGAAGTTTTGACTTTCTCTGACTTGGAAACCTTTCCTTTCGTAGATGGACCCAAACCCAATCACCTTGTTTAAAAATCAATTTCTTTCTTCCTTTGTTCTTGCGCGTGACTAGTTTTTTATTTTTGTTTTCAATTCTTTCTTTTATGTCTTTGTGAATAATTTTTTTTTTATGTATTCGGCTCTGGAAGAAGCTGCATCACTAGCAAACATATTAGGTGGCAAAGGCGATAAATCTAGAGGAGTTAAAGGATTAAATCCATACACAACCTCAAACCGTGAACACTGAGTGGTGCTATGTATTGCTCTATTGTATGCAAATTCCACAAAAGGTAGAGTCTCTTTCCAAGACTTAAGATTTTTAGAAATTACTGACCTAAGTAAGCCTCCTAATATTCTATTAACGACCTTAGTTTGTCCATCGGTTTGAGGGTGACATGTTGTAGAAAATAGAAGCTTAGTTCCCAACTTTCCCCACAAAACTTTCCAAAAATGGCGTAAAAATTTTACATCCCTGTCACTAACAATGGTTTTGGGAATACCATGCAATCTAACCACTTCCTTAAAGAATAGATTAGCTATATTGGTAGCATCATCTGTTTTGTTACATGAAATGAAATGTGTCATCTTACTAAACCTATCAATCACCACAAAAATGCTATCATGGTGTCTTCTAGTCTTTGGTAATCCTAGAACAAAATTCATGCTAATGTCAACCGGGGGCCCACCGGGACCCGTTAAAACTAAAACCGTCACAGCAGCGCTATGCAGGGCATAACGATCGTTGTCCTGCCATTTGGATGTACGCGTCCGTACCCTCGTGATGGGATAGGGGTATCCCCCCAAATGCATGATCACACAATATGCATGAGGTCCCACTAGTCCTACAGTCATCATTTAATGAACATAACCCCGTGTCACGTTTTCATGCTTACATGTCATTCTCATTCTCATTTCGTTACATATCATACATATTCCTAGCGGGGTTATGTATCATGCAATTTACCGTATTTCATGTCATACAATTCATTCAGTTACATTCCAATACTCATACAACAAGCCATAATCGTACAAGGGCCACACATCGTCACATGCATTCATATCACATCAACTAAGCAGCATAAATAACATACATTCACGTTCACATGATTTCGTACTTAAGCACAATAATCTAGCATACAATGGATCATATCATAACCAAGTCATAACGTAAACACTTCATAGTCATATCGTTCTCTAACTTACCATAGCCTTAACGTTCTTATACCTATCACAGACATATCATTACGTGATGTACATTAGTCATATCGTCACAAGAACATATCCTAACGCTATCGTTCTATCAATCTATCACAAACCTATCCCTTTCTACCCATAACCTAACCGTATTCTTTCATCAATCTCTCCTATCCATAGCACTCCGGTATGTAACCTAACCTTAACGTTTCATGAACGTATCTTACTCCTATCGTTACATTTCGTTTTGTGCATCCTTCTCGTACCCTATCTCAAACATATCATTGAGCACATCGTACCATAATTCTTATCATACAAACCACATATTATAACATAACATAACATATAGGAAGCATATCGGTCCACAGACAATTCACACATATCAATATATATAACACGTACAGAACCACAGGGCACGTGTCAACATCAAAATAACCATGCCGATAGTAAGGTCACTTACCTGGCTAGCTTAAGTCGTTGTCACAAATATATCTTTAATGAAAGTTCGATTCCGTCCTTTGAAATCCGAGTCAACCTATATGAGCACATGACATTAGTTTCAGGTTTGAACTCTACAACATTATTTCTCTAATTTACATTGGTCCATTGTTAAAAGTCTGAAATGTTATATATCTATAATTATATTTTGATTAAAAATCTTATTTTTCATGGTTACTGTTATATAAGAAAGTAGATACACCTGATTCAAGTTATTCTGGTCTTTACTCCTCTCTGTATACCCTTTGTATTTACCCTTCCCACTATATTTAGTTTGTGGTTTTTAATTCCCAAGTCTTTTTTTTATCTGTTGCCTTATAATTCTGTTCTCATGTATTCAAATTTCAAGTGGATCTCTGTTTCCAAATCTTTTCTTATCTTAGTGTTCCCTATTCAGAAGTTTTCTTGGTCATTCTATCTTTAATCTATTCATTTGGCTACAAATCTATTCATTTGGCTACTGATAAAAATTTAATCTAATATTACTTATCTGACGTGATTTGCTAGAATCGTATAAATGATTGACATTTAGTTTTTAACTCTAGACCATTGTAATAATCCAATGAAGATCTAACGGTTGTGATTTCTAAAAAAATAGGATAAAAGAAAATGAAGATTTAATATATACCTGATTGATCAGATCTATCTTCCGTAAATCTTCCCGAATCTCAACTGGGTAAAGGCCATTCTCATTTTTTTTTTTCCTCAAGTAAATCTTACGATTATTGTTTTTCTGTTTCTTTTTGCAGTAACTCTCACTTCCTGTGTAAGGATGGGTTGAGGAGAGATAATTGTGGGAAGGGATGAGAGGTTAGTGGAGAGAAGATGTAATAGCCCAAAAATAAATAAAAAAATAAACAAATAAAAATAATTATAAAAAATAGTTAAAATAATAAAATAATAAATAAATAAATAAAAATTAAAAGAAAAAAACATTCCGTAACCATCCCTCCTCCTTCCTTCAATCTCTCACCACTCCTTCCCTAAAAATAATTCGGACAACAAATCATGAATCTCTTCTCTCTAAAAACAACTGCAGATTTACCCATAATTCTTCATTTCTAAAAAAAAATAGAAAAAGAAAACAAAAGGTTTAAGCAGACTAGCTCGTCCGGAGGAGATATGTCATTTGAAGAGGTCAGTATGTTAAATCTTCCTTTTATTTTATTAAATAATATTAATTTGGTTACAATTATTTAGTTTTGAATCAGAGATTAAATGAAAAGAATTCTTTATGAGTTTAGGAAATCAAAACCAATTATATTTTAGATTTATTAAATTGTTGCAATGATTTAGATCTACTGAATTGTTGCAATGATTTAGGTTGTAATTTGATATGAATTATAGGAAAAGAATATAACCAAATGAATGATTAAATTAAAAGGTAAGAATATAATTGTTAACTAAATCAGAAACAAAACAAAGGAAATAAGAAAAAATGAGATAGAGATAGAAATACAGAACACTGTTAACTGAAAAGAAAAATAATAATAAAAATAAAAAGGAAAGATTGAGAAGTAGAAATAGATTAACAAAATTGAATAATACCTTCTTAAAAATAATTATAGAGGAAAGATTGAGAAAAGATTTGTTGAACAGGATTTAAAAGTAAAACAGGAAATATCAGAGTGCAGTGAGCTCCTTTAAATTTTGTCTAACACTAAATATCAGAATTTTACAATGGTCAATCTAAATTAGAGAAATAATTTTATAGAGTTCAAACTTGAAACTGATGTCATGAACTCATATAGGTTGACTCAGATTTCAAAGGACGGAATCGAACTTTCATTAAAGATATATTTGTGGCAACGACTTAAGCTAGCAAGGTAAGTGACCTTACTATTGGCATGGTTATATTTGATGTTGACACATGCCTGTGGTTCTGTACGTGTCATATATATTGATATGTGTGAATTGTCTGTGGATCGATATGCTTCCTATATGTTATGTTATGTTATAATATGTGGTTTGTATGATAATAATTATGGTACGATGTGCTCAAGGATATGTTTGAGATAGGGTACGAGAAGGATGCACAAAACGAAATGTAACGATAGGAGTAAGATACGTTCATGAAACGTTAAGGTTAGGTTACATACCGGAGTGCTATGGATAGGAGAGATTGATGAAAGAATACGGTTAGGTTATGGGTAGAAAGGGATAGGTTTGTGATAGATTGATAGAACGATGGTGTTAGGGTACGTTCTTGTGACGATATGACTAAGGTACGTCACGTAATGATATGTCTGTGATAGGTATAAGAACATTAAGGCTATGGTAAGTTAGAGAACGATATGAATATGAAGTGTTTACGTTATGACTTGGTTATGATATGATACATTGTATGCTAGATTATTGTGCTTCAGTACGAAATCATGTGAACGTGAATGTATGTTATTTATGCTGCTTAGTTGATGTGATATGAATGCATGTGACGATGTGTGGCCCTTGTACGATTATGGCTTGTTGTATGAGTATTGGAATGTAACTGAATGAATTGTATGACATGAAATACGGTAAATTGCATGATACATAACCCCGCTAGGAATATGTATGATATGTAACGAAATGAGAATGAGACTGACATGTAAGCATGAAAACGTGACACGGGGTATGTTCATTAAATGATGACTGTAGGACTAGTGGGACCTCATGCATATTGTGTGATCATGCATTTGGGGGGATACCCCTATCCCATCACGAGGGTACGGACGCGTACATCCAAATGGCAGGACAACGATCGTTATGCTCTGCATAGCGCTGCCGTGACGGTTTTAGTTTTAACGGGTCCCGGTGAGGCCCCCAGAGTATGCCCACTGGCTAGGGACAGTGGCCCAGCGGTGTGCAAACTAGCTGGTGAGCCCATACTCCCACGTATGGGCTGAGTGTAGATTATATGGTATACGTCCACGATTACCTATTAGGATTACACCGTAGGGAAAACGAAACAAAACGAAATGAATTGAAATGAAACGAAACAAAACAAAATATAGGTCTCATCATTTCATTGCATGTGATTGTTGCATTTAACCCCAATAGTGGGGTCACTTACTGAGTATTTCTTTAAATACTCAAGTCATGTGCTATACATTTTTCAGGTTAAGGCAAGGCATTCCTGTACGGTTGACGACGGCATCGCAACTCAAGATCATTGTAACGACCTGAGAAAGAAAGAAAAAAAATATATATATATAATAAAAAATAAAATAATTAAAAAAAATTAAAAACTCAATCGCCAAAAAACCCGCGAGTTTTCCGGCGACCGCCGAGTTTTGCGGAACCCACGCGAAACGACGGCCACAGCACACCCAGCCCTCAGCCCACGACACCGAGCATCTTCAGAACACCTGCAAAGGGAGAAAAGATAGAAAATTTCGAGAGAGAGAGAGAATTCGGACAAACGTCGGCGAGTGTCCAGTTTCTCCGACGAGCCCTCAAACCACCCTCAAACTGACACCAAACGACCTGTTACCACCATGAGAAGGATCCCTAACGAAAGCACAATAACTCAGGGTGCGTTTTGTGTTATTTCGTAAGCGCCGTCGTCGGTAACCGAGGTCGAAAAATTAGGTTTTCTTAATCGTTCTTAGATCTGTGGTTTCTAGGAGCTTTTAGGCCGCAAAACTCCCAGAAAAGAAAGAAGGACGACGAATAAAGAGGAAAAGGGAAGAAAGAGGACCGAAATTAGCAATGGAAACACCGTAGGAAGGAGAGAGAAAGCTCGTCGGAAAATCGGCCGAAGTCGGGTAAGGAAGATGAGATCCACGGATCCGGGTCAATCCGAACCCAAAACCTGAGAGAGCCAGCCCATTCCCCCCCTGGCCTCTGCCTTCGGCCCAGCCCAACTACAGCAGCCCAAACCTCAAATCAGCCCAGAAGCTACGGTTCAATTGAACCAACCCAGACTAGACCCACGGTCCAATTGAGCCGGCCTGCAAACCAAACACTTGCGGCCCAGCCCAGTAAGCCAAGGCCCAACGATTAGTCTTGGCCCAGTAGCCTTCCACTGCCCACGACTCGAACCGGACTGCAACCCACTCTTCGACCCGATACTACCGCTCGACGTGGCTCTCTCTATTGTCGCCACGTGTCACACAGCGGCGCAGACAGTCCCTCAGCTCGGCTCGTTGCAAACGGCTCGGGCTCCCTCCGGTGACGCTCCGGCGGCTCCTCCGACGGCTCCAGCGGCTGTTCGGCTCGGCTCACCTGTTTTCAGCCCAGTTTCCACTGTTTCGACCCTCCCGGATCTTTTTTCGGCCCCGATTAAGGTATCCGAGGCCGTTTTAGCGTCGTATTTCACATTTATTAAATTATAGGTAAATCAATTGTGAAATACTAACGGAAAGTGGTGAACGGTGTGATAGGAAACAAACCCGGCGACGTAGGAAGCAGCTCTCGCGGAACGGGAGCTTACGTTTATCTATTTAGGGAGTACTTCGGCCAAGGCCAACCAAGTAAGTGGCCTTACTATAGGATAGGCTAAATAAATTGTATGAGTTATGATGATGTGTGGATTATGATGCTCGATGATATGTGCAGTATATACATATTTTGTTGAGTGATGCTTGATATGTTTGACGCACGTTGTGGCCTTATGATGAGCATGATGATTGCATGTTTTTTCCTTAATATGATGATGTTTTCCATATTGAGCATGCTAGATGATGATGAGTGCCATTTTGTATCATGTCGTTAGATCGACATAGGACACAACCCTAAGAGCATGAAAATGATATTAATATAAATATCCTCGAGTATGTGTTACCTAGAGTAACAAAGAGATGAGATTAGAGGGTTGTGTCAGAAGAGACATTACGATGGACTTAGAGGGACCTCATGCATTTTGTATGTTCATAAGCATAGGGCTACTTCCCCTAGAGATGATGAGTGCAGACACGCACCTTATAATGAGCGCGAATGCGCACAGGTGCAAAAGCACACAGATGAGGGTGTTCATGAGGCGCATGACACTATGGGGTTCCACTGACCTCCGGACGTCACTACAGATTAGCTTGACTAGAGGGTCCAGGGGGTGTGCGAGCGCCCTGGGGACTCACACTCGCACGTGTGAGCCGTGTGTAGGGAAGTACTAGACATCCAATTTGTTCGAGACTGGAGGCCACCCCTAAGATGATTAGAGATAGGTCCCTATTCATGATTGCATGTGTTTGCATTAGCATGACCCCTATAGTGGGGTCACTTACTGAGTATTTCTTCGGTCGTGTGCCATATTGTTTTTCAGGTAAAGGCAAGGCTCCCCCCATGTACGGTTGACGGTGGCATCGTGATCAGAGACTGTGGCGCGTGCATAGGATAGTTGCATATTTAAAATTCCTAGTCTTGGTTAGGATAGGGCGTCTGCATTTCATTCATTTATATTAATTAATTTTTAATCGTTTTATTTTATCTTTTGAACTCCAGCATGATGTTTGAAACACGTAAGTCCGGCAGTGTTTTCCAATATTTAAATGTATTCTGAAGTTTTAAATTTTTCCGCTAATAAAGATGAGCATTCTTAGATTTTTATTCTACATTAGAGATGAGCATGATACGTTAGTGGCGACTCTAGGTATGTGGAAATTTAGGGTCGTTACAATCATGGCACATGCATAGGATAGTGGCATTTATTTTCTTAGACTTAGGATAGAATAGGATGTTTTAAACTTAAACGCTTATTTATTTTATTTCGAGTCTTTTGTTGTGTCGTTTTAAAGATGTTTTCGAAACACATAAGTCCATGGCTGTGTTTTAAGTTAAAAGTTATGTTTTATGAAATTTAAATGAAGTCTTCCGCATTTAATGTTTATTGTATGTATACAGTAGAAACCTTAAATTAAGTAGAAAATTTAGGGTCGTTACAAGTGAAAAGCTTAATGGAGCACAACTTAACTATCTGACTTATGACAAAGAGTTATATGCACTTGTGAGGGCTTTGCAAGTTTGGCAACATTATTTGTGGCCAAAAGAGTTTGTTATTCATACGGACCATGAAAGTTTGAAGTACCTCAAAAGCCAAACAAAGCTAAATAGGAGACATGCTGAATGGGTGGAATTCATTGAGACGTTTCCTTATGTAATCCATTACATAAAGGCGAAGGATAATGTGGTCACAGATGCATTATCAAGAACAGAATGAAGACCATGATTTGAGGACAAATCCTTTTAAAGAAAGGGAGGATGATATGAATTCAACTGCTGACCCTTTGCATGTACCCGAAGGACCGATTACAAGAAGCAAGGTTAAGAAGATTCAAGAGTCCTATACATTGCATCTTCAAAAGCTAGCTAGTGTACCAGTTGAAACAAAGACTTTTGAGCCTAAAAATCTTTATAGCATTAACATATCAAATCAAGAAGATAATGGAGTGGCTGATATTGGAAAGTAATTAGAAGACTTGCCTTTGGTAGTTGAATTACCAATTAAGGAAATTTATGGAAAGTAATTAGAAGACTTGCATTTGGTAGTTGAATTACCAATTAAGAAAATTTATTAATGCCTTATTTGCTTCAATTTGTATTTAATAGCATTTATTAGTAATTTGTGGTTGGTGGCTGAACTAATGTTAGGGTTAACTTTTAGACCTATTTAAATGCATGTAATACTCATGTTTGGGGGATTTTGTTGAATACATAAAAAAAAAAAACCTTTGTGTTTTCTTGATACTCTTTTGGTGTTATTTTTTTTCAAACCTTTCTTTAGGTTTATGTTTAAACCGATTCATTGAATTAGTTTTGATCAAGCTAATTCTTGAGTGAATTGTCTTGGTATCTAAGAGTGACCATCATAGATTCCAAGTTCGATCTAAGAGTCATTCATCTTCTAACCAGCTCTTGATTGGAATCAATCCGTTAAGTTAGCTTTCTCTGTGAGCGTTTTGCAAGGATTCTAGAAGGACCCCTAGCTTTGCAAATTCCAGCATCGTAAGTGTTTATCATTGGATGATATCATATTTGGTTCTATTAATCCTTCTTTATGTGAAGAATTTTCTAAATGTATGCAAAGTGAGTTTGAGATGAGTATGATGGGAGAACTTAGTTTCTTTCTTGGACTTCAAATAAAACAACTCAAGGATGGTATCTTCATCAATCAAGAGAAACACACTAAATATTTTCTCAAAAGGTTCAAGTTCAATAGAGGTAAGATTGCAAGAGCTTCCATGAGAACATCCACTAAGCTTGACAAGATGAAAAAGGTAAAAGTGTGGATATTAAAACTTATCGAGATATGATTGGATCTTTACTTTACTTCACCGCTAGTAGACCCGATATTATGTTTAGTGTATGTCTTTGTGCTAGATTTCAATCTTATCCTAAGGAATCTCATTTACATGCCGTTAAGAGAATTCTAGAAGGATTTGCTTGGAACTATTGATTTAGGATTGCGGTATCCTAGAATTGTTGAATGTAAATTGGTAGGATATTCTAATGCGGATTTTGTCGGAAGCTTACTTGATAGTAAAAGTACTAGTGGAACTTGTCAATTTCTTGGTAGTTCTTTAGTTTCTTAGTTTAGTAAAAAGCAAAATTCAGTTGCCTTATCTACTACCGAAGCGGAATATATTGCGGTTGCTAGTTATTGTGCTCAAATTCTTTGGATGAAACAAAATCTTTGTGATTTTGGATTAAAGTTTGATAGTGTGATAATACAAGTGCTATTAATTTAACCAAAAATCCTATTCATCATACAAGTGCTATTAATTTAACCAAAAATCCTATTCATCATTCTAGAACTAAACATATTGACATTAGACATCACTTTATTAGAGAGCATGTGCAAAATGGACATATTATTCTTGATTTTGTAAACTCTAATAATCAACTAGCCGATATTTTCACCAAGCCATTGAATGAAGAAAATTTTTGCAAAAATAGGCTTGAGCTTGGTATTATTCGTTGTGATATATCTTGAATTTTTATAATCTTGTTTATAATTTTTTTAATGCATGTTCTTAGGAGGAGCCATTATGTCATTCTTAAATGTATTCTTTTTCGATTGTTCTTTTGATGTTACAAAGGGGGAGAAAATTAAGAAAAATATGCTCTAAGATTGTTGTTTTATAATTTATGAATCATTTACTTGTTGTGATGTTTCATAATTTCTTGAGGCATTAATATAGGGGAGAATATGCTCTTTAGAGAAATTTATGATAATATATTAGCCTTGATTGATATTATTAGGTGTATTACCTTGGTTTTTATGGATTTTTTCTTGAAATGGTTTGTCATCATCAAAGAGGGGGAAATTGTTGGCTTTTTGGCCCTTGATCTCACTCTAATTAATTTCAATCAATTGATTGATTGATGTTTTGATGATAACAAACCTACTTTTAGTTATTAACTATTTTCAGTATTTTGAACTATCCACAATATAAGGTCGGGAATAACGATTACAATGACTTTTCAATTACTCAAATCAAAGCTAAAACGAAGAAATTAGAGTCGAGACAACCTACCCGACGTGATGATGTGGTAGCAAAATCAAAATGATGGACAAATAAAAATATATCAAAGTATGACATTTATAATTTTTGAAGGGTAACAAAGGGTGGAGTTTTTCTTATTATTATATTTCTAAATAAAATTACTTTTACAAAATATAAATTTGAATCTATCCGTTACTCACATCGATTTTTATTCTTACTATATTATATTATTATATTTTAAATTTTAAATTTTAAATTTTTGGTAGTTACTCACATAATTTTTATTATTAATATATTATTATATTTATAATAAATTTTGAATTTTCATTTGACCGTTACTCCCATAACTTTTTATTATTATTATATTATATTATATTATTATTATATTAAAATTTTTAAATAAATGAATTTGGAAATTTTTCTTATTTATTTACTTTTAATCAACCCCTTCCATTATTCCTAACACAATCCAATGGTCAATATTAATTCCTACATTTTGCCATTTTTCTCTCCTATATAAACTCATCTTCCCCACATTTTAAAATACACAACTTACATACATTCTCCAATCCTCATTGGTTCAAAGTCTCCATTATTTGTTGCTCTCTCCAAGCTTACAAGTTTATTTCTCTTCATCTTATTCTTGAGAGGGATTATTATCGTATTGTGAGGAAATAGTTGTGAGTGTCCGAAATTGTAAATCTACTCTTTAAGAGAGTTGTGGTGTGTTATTATCAAACTCAAATACTTGTATTGGTTTGATCCTGCGCCGTGAAAAGAATTGAGTTTGCTCTTGAACTTGTAAAAAAAGTGGTGTAGCGGTTTGGCTCTGATCCGTGGAAAGAGTCGAGAAAGTTTTTTATTCAAATTCCCAAGAGGCGCTTGGGGAGTGGAGTAGGTCGAGTTTGACCGAATCACTATAAAACTACGTGTCATTTTCTCTAACTCTTTCCTATTTAATTTCAAAATTATTATTGTGATTTATTGCATGTTCTACTTGATTATTGTTTTGACTTGAATTATTTTGTTCTAGTAATTATAATCTTCTACTAATTTGTAAAAAGTTTCATCATTAGAAAAATTAATCACGTTTAAACACTTCTATCGTTAAAACCCTATTCATCCCCCCCCCCCTCTAGGGTTGCCATACACCAACACAATGGTCTCTGTTGACCCCCGGCATCATTAGCGTGACCTCCCGGGTAGTCCCTGGCCAAGTGACCCTCCCTCCCACATCGAGGGCAGGCTTCCATGTGAGCCGAGCACCAATGATATGAACTAAAAGACATCAATCATACAATATACTTCAATGAAGATGTGAAGAAAAGGCTGTCAAAATTATCAAAAAGATGTTTCAATTCATGCCACATTGAATAAGAATGAAGTTTGATTGTTATAGCTTTTGGGTGGGATACAATTTAGAGTAATTTAGAGTAATTTAGAGTAATTTAGAGTTATTGTATTTTAAGACATTTTATTTACTTTAGGTTACATTTACATAATGGCTAATTATGGTCATTAAGTATGAATGTTACAACTTTTGGAATGCCTTTAATAGTTTCATTTTGAGACTATATAAAGCCATGTATGTTGTATTTGTAAGGTAGACTTGGAAAATGTAGTAAAAGAAGCATTTGTGCTCTTCTTTAGCCAATGACTAAGTTTCTTTGCAATTCTATGTAGTTTAGGTTGCATGTAGAATCATTCAAGCTCGACATGATCAATCTTGCTTGTGGAGTGATTCGAATCTCAATCAAGTGTTCTTGCCTTGAGATATTTGATCAACAAGAATCATTCAAGCTAGACATGATCGATCTTGCTTGTGGAGTGATTCGAATCTCAATCAAGCGTTCTTCTTGCCTTGAGATATTCGATCAACAAGGTAATCTGAATCTTATTCCCCTTGTGTGATTCCTTATCATATCAACCAACCCCAATGGTTTTTACGATACTCGTTACACCTGGGTCTATCATCCAATCTGCTTTCCCTTCCTTACTGGCCCCGCCTGGAGTCGCGACGCCATCTATCTGGTCGTCTCAGTGTCGGTGATGGGTATGAACCACGACGGTCATCCCGGTGACGACGTTGTCTCTGTCTCTCTGTCGATGAACGGGATTTGTGATAGTCATCCCCCGTCACAGCGTCGTTTCTGTCTCTCAGTCGATGGGCGGGACTCGTTCAATCCACTGGTTCCCTCCATGGCCCTTGCTACCCTCAGGGCGTTGGCATATGTAGTGGGCGCTATCGCCTCAACCACATTATGAATCTTCCAATCTAATCCTAGCAAAAACTGGCGAGCCGTCCTGTAGTCGGTGTCTACCAAATCTGGAGCGAAGCATTTCAACTTGGCAAACTCCCTGGCATAAGCGGTAACCGAACGCCCTCTTTGCTTCAAGTGGGTGAACTCCTGATGTTTGCGAGTCTGGACGTCCTCTGGGTAGTACGCCTCCGCAAAAGCCTCCTTGAATTCTGCCCACGAAATCTCACCCCCCCAGGTCTAATAAGCTCTCGAGTGGAACGCCACCATACATGTGCATTGGCCCGTACATGAACGCTACACACTCTACCTTTTGGTCTTCTAGATAGTTTGTCGGCCTGAACACAGTCTCTATGGAACTCAACCATAACTGTGCCTCTGTCGGGTCATCAAAAGTTCCCTTGAAGGTTTGTGGGTCACCCCTCTTAAAATTCCACAGGCATCTGGCTTCCCTGGTGGAGGCTAAGTCATTAGCTAGCTGGTCATTGGACAAGTTTCGTACACGGTCTGCAATACGTCTACCAATTCCGCTGCCGAGTCTTGGGCGGGCTGGGGTGTCGCTGGCAGCGGGCACGTCATCGTTACGTCGGGCCCCTCCACGGTGTCCTCGCGGTTGGGACCCCGTCCCCTTACGCTCCTACCCCTGACTGGGTTCGCCTCCTAATACTCCCTCCTCGCGCCTGGGTGGCATATCTAAACCTAGCAATAGCTGTGAGGTTATATGCTAATCTATCCATTCTATGAACAATCACAAGGCATAAGTCGCGTACACATGCAATGGCATTAGTCAGGGTACACACACAAGCATATATCTATCACATCATGGAACGCACTAACATCAGGACAAGAGACCGTACAACCGTAATTCTTCCTTACAATATATACACATACCTGACGGCGACGGTGTGGTTGCTGGAGGACCATGGAAGTGCCTTAGGCCTACATCGTAGGCCCGTCTACAAGACCTGTGACCTAGGGCTCTGATACCAACTGTAACGCCCCTAATTTTCTCTATCCTAATTAGCGACGTTACCTTGTAATCATATAACGAAAGTGCGATAGTTTATGTAAGACAGCCTAAAAAATGACAATACGTTCGTTATTATAAACAGTTCATACCTGGGGAATGTTGGGTTTTATGTTCTAAAACTCATAGTTTGTAAACAAAAAACATATTCTATTTTCAATAAAGTTATTATTATTGTTTATACAGTAAAAATTGTTATTGAATAAAGTAAACTTTATGATCATTAATCTAAATTCAATAAACTAAGAACACTCTGGCTATAGTATGATTACTTGAACTATATGTAGAGACATAAGAGTGGATCAAGTTCAAGTATATAGTCAAAATGATCTATAGTATAAGGATAAGGCTGAGTACCTTATTCTGGGGACACTATGGATGCGACCCACTTTTGTATATGATATAAACAATATGATAATTAAATTGTACATGTGGAGACATGTGAGTAGGGGCGTCCTATGCAATGAGTATTGCATAAGATCGGACCATGAAGAAAACCACTCTCACTTTATAATGTCGTTTACTGTTGAGACTGATTTTCTTTCCATTCGATAACCTAGGTAACTCGGTTTTAATCCTGAGCTAACCATGAACTCTTGTTTATTCGGAATTATCCTTATATTTGCATGGATGAGAGTGGCTCTAGTTCGCCGACTCAATAGGCCTCCCATTTCAAGGGTAAGACTAGGTGAATGGCTGGGGACGTGAGGTGCAAGACGGAATTCACTCCTACCCGCTTTTAGGGATAGAAGAAAGGTAGATCCCTTAAGCACTGACTCCAGGTCTTGAACAAGGGGCCCCACCCTCTCATTGGCCTGATAGGGATTCGGTTTACTGGTTGGACCACAAACCAATTGTTCATTAGAGGATGAGTGAGACATAAGGAACAATGTAATAGCCCAAAAATAAATAAAGAAATAAACTAATAAAAATAATTATAAAAATAGTTAAAATAATAATAATTAATTAATTAAAAAAAATCTTTCCCCACTTCTCTCCCCTAACCTCTCATCCCTTCCCACAATTATCTCTCCTCAACGCATCCTGACGCCAGAAAGTAACAGTTACTGCAAACAGAAAAAGAAAAACAATAATTGTAAAAAAAGAAAGATGAGAATGACCTTTACCCAGTTGAGATTCGCTGAAGATTTACGTGAAGATAGATCTGATCAATAAGGTATGTATTAAATCTTATTTTCTTTTATCCTATTTTTTTTAGAAATCACAACCAATTATAGTTAGATCTTTGTTGAATTATTACCATGATCCATCTTTTAGTTAGAAATTAAATGTCAAATCATTTAGTACAATTCTAGTCAATCATGTCATATTACTAATATTAGATTAAATTTTTATTAGTAGCCAAATAAATAGATTAAAGATAGAATGACCAAGAAAACTTCTGAATAGGAAATTGAGATAAGGAAATAGGAAATCCTGAGATAAGGAAAGATGTGGAAACAGAGATCCACTGTAAATTTGGAATACATGAGAAAAGAATTAAAAGTGGAATATGTGAGAACAAAATTAAAAGGCAACAGATAGAAACAGAAAGAGATGGAATTAAAAACAGAAACTAAATATGGAGGGAATAGTAAATACAGAGGTAAATCCAGATAACAGTAAAGCTCAGAATAACTTAGCTGTGTCTACTTTTTATACCACAGTAACCATGAAAAATGAGATTTTTAATAAAAACATAATTATAGATATATAACATTTCAAAACTTCTAATAATGGACCAATGTAAATTAGAGAAATAATGTTGTAGAATTCAAACCCGAAACTAATGTCATGGGCTCATATCGGTTGACCCGAATTTCAAAGGACGGAATCAAACTTTCATTAAGGATATATTCGTGACAACGACTTAAGCTAGCTAGGTAAGTGACCTTACTATCGGCATGGTTATATTTGATGTTGACACGTGCCCTGTGGTTCGGCACGTGTCATATATATTGATATGTGTGAATTGTCTGTGAATCGATATGCTTCCTATATGTTATGTTATTTATGCTGCTTAGTTGAAGTGATATGAATGCATGTGACGATGTGTGGCCCTTGTACGATTTTGGCTTGTTGTATGAGTATTGAAATGCAACTGAATGAATTGTATGACATGAAATACGGTAAATTGCATGATACATAACCCCGCTAGGAATATGATGATATGTAACGAAATGAGAATGAGAATGACACGCAAGCATGAAAATGTGACACGGGGTTATGTTCATTAAATGATGACTGTAGGACTAGTGGGACCTCATGCATATTGTGTGATCATGCATCTGGGGGGATACCCCTATCCCATCACGAGGGTACAGACGCGTACATCCAAATGGAAGGACAACGATCGTTATGCCATGCATAGCACTGCCGTGACGATTTTAGTTTTAACGGGTCCCGGTGGGGCCCCTTGAGTATGCCCACCGGCTAGGGATAGTGGCCCAGCGGTGTGTAAACTAGCTGGTGAGCCCATACTCGCACGTATGGGCTGCGTGTAGAGTATATGGTATACGTCCACGATTACCTGTTAGGATTACAGCGTAGGGAAAACGAAACGAAAAAGAAACGAAACGAAACAAGACGAAATGAAACGAAACGAAAGATAGGTCCCATCATATTATTGCATGTGATTGTTGCATTTAACCCCAATAGTGGGGTCACTTACTGAGTATTTCTTTAAATACTTAAGCCAAGTGCTACTACATTTTTCAGGTTAAGGTAAGGCATTCCTGTACGGCTGACGACGGCATCGCAACTCGAGATCATGGCTGTAACGACCCAAAAAAAAAAAAGATAATAATAATAAGTAAATAATAATTATAAAAAATAAAAAAATAAAAATAAATAAAAAAAATAAAAAGTAAATTATCGACTCTCTCTCTCTCCACCTTCCCCAAATATCTCCCCAACCCCTACAACTGTAAAAGGATCTGAAAAAAAAACAAGAAAGGAAACAGAAACAAAAATGGCAGATTTTGGGAAGGGAAAAATGAGAGAAAGAAACATAGCAAAGATCACAGATTTTGGGAGAGAAGAATTGGAGATGACCTTCACTTCAGGCAGATCTAATAGGAATGGAAACAGATAGAAAAGTCATTGGTAAGTTAGATCTCATTTTCTTTTATTTTTGCACGAGATAGAAAAATTATCTTAGATCTCTCTTTCAATTATTTAGATTTTTGGATATGGGATCGAAAATCAAAATTGGGTGTGTCAATTGCATCTAAATTGAATTATCATTTTGAGGGAAGAGAAGAAAATCATAATGGATGGATGCATAGCCATTTTTACTCGAGGAAAAATTAAAATAGATAGGAAATGGTTAATGACAGTAGTTTTAGGAAAGAAAAGAAAAATTCAAAATCATTTATCGAATTAATTAGAATCAGATTTCCACCTACTTTACCCAGTTATTTAGATGTTAATTAGCAGTTAGAAATCATGTCAGATCTTTGAATGAGATCATAGATCTTCTTCTTTGTACCATTATTGAGAATTAGATCAACCCTTCATTTACTAAACTGTTAGAATTAAATAGGGAAGAAAAGAATTGGAAAAGAATTAAACAAAGAGAGGTTTGAAACGAATTAAACAGAGAGAGAGAGGTAAAGAAAAATATATATACATATATTTAATTAAGTACAGAAAAGAAGAAAAGAAAGAGGTAAAGAGGTAAAGGAAAGGAAATTATATATATTTAACTAATTAAATACAGGAAAGAAAAGAGAGAGACAGTGGGGAGGAAAATGGAAGATTTGGTGAACAGAAACAATTTTACAGAGTAAATACATAGAGTAAAAAAAAAGATACTAAGATATATATATATATATATATATATATATTCAATACTCATAAAGTCTTTAATGCTCACATGAAGTTTAGCACATGAACCCTTGTAGGAGTCTAGAGAATTAAACATGAAATTGATGTTATGGATTCTTATAGGTTGGCTTGGATACAAAGGGAAAAATCGAACTTTCATTAAGGATAAATTGGTCACACCCGTATAAGCTAACCAGGTAAGTGGCCTTACTATAGGATAGGCTAAAAAATTGTATGAGTTATGATGATGTATGATGTATGAGTTATGATAACGTGTGGGTTATGATACCTGATGATGTGCTCAGTATATATATATATATATTGATGAATGTCGTACTTGATATGTTTGATGCACTTTGTGGCAATATGATAAGTATGATGATTGCGTGACGTTTACCTTAATATGATGATGTTTTCTAGATTGAGCATGCTATATGATGATGAGTGCCATATTGCATCATGTCGTTAGATCGACATAGGACACAACCCTAAGAGCGTGAAAATGATATTAATATAAATATCCACGAGTATGTGTTACCTAGAGTAACAAAGAGATGAGATAAGAGGGTTGTGTCAGAAGAGACATTATGATGAATTTAGAGGGACCTCATGCATATTGTATGTTCATAAGCATAGGGCTACTTCCCCTAGAGATGATGAGTGCGGACGCGCACCATATGATGAGCGTGAATACGCACAGGTGCGAATGCACACAGATGAGGGTGTTCATGAGGCGCATGACACTATGGGGTTCCGCTGACCTCCGGACGTCGCTACAGATTAGCTTGACCAGAGGGTCCAGGGGGTGTGCGAGCGCCCTGGGGATTCACACTCGCACGTGTGAGTCGTGTGTAGGGAAGTACTACACATCCAATTTATCCGAGACTGGAGGCCACCCCTAAGATGATTAGAGATAGGTCCCTAAATCATGATTGCATGTGTTTGCATTTGCATGGCCCCCTACAGTGGGGCCACTTACTGAGTATTCTTTGAAATACTCAGGCCGTGTGCCACATCATTTTTCAGGTAAAGGCAAGGCGCACTTGTACGGAGGACAGCGGCATCGCGAGCAGAGACTGTGGCACGTGCATAAGGTAGATTCATATTTAAATTTCTAGTCTTAAGTTAGAATAGGTTGTTTTGCATTTCATTGTTTTAAAGTATTTTGTATTTGTTTTTGTTTTCTCTAAATTTTAGTATTTCATATTTAAACACGTAAGACCATGGCTGTGTTTTCCAGAGAAGAAGTTGTTTTAAACGTTTTTTTTGAAGTTTACGTTATCAACTATGTTCATGTAAGAGTTATATTTCCGCATTATAGATGAGCATGAGAGGTTAGTAGCGACTCTGAGTATGTGGAAATTTAGGGTCGTTACAATGGCACATGCATAGGATAGTGGCATTTATTTTCTTAGACTTAGGATAGAATAGGATGTTTTAAACTTAAACGTTTATTTATTTTATTTCGAGTCTTTTGTTGTGTCGTTTTAAAGATGTTTTCGAAACACGTAATCCATGGTTGTGTTTTAAGTTAAAGGTTATGTTTTATGGAATTTAAATGAAGTCTTCCGCATTCAATGTTTATGGTATGTATACAGTAGCGACCTTAAATTAAGTAGAAAATTTCGGGTCGTTACAATATTGGAGAGTGATTAAAAGACTTACAGTTGGTATCAGAGCTCTAGGTTATAGATCTTGTAGACTAGCCTACGATGTAGGCTTGGCATGTTCCATGGTCCCACTGTTGATGCCCCGTCTCCGTCAGGTATGTCTTGCTTAAGATAAAAAAAATGAAATGTCAGAGAAAGGAAAGACTAACGATTCATTCTCCTGACCCGGAAGGAAAGAAAGAAGGGAAACAGAAGGTAGAGTCTATGAATGACGGAACCTGAACTGAATATGCTTTACCTTGTGAAAGAAAGAGTGAAGGTGGTGGATACATGTATTAGCTAGATTCATTATTTCCGATTTGTTACATGAATGGCCATGTTGATTGTGTATGTTGTTATTGCTTGGTCATTATAAAATATAACTCATAATTGGACATTTACACCATTGATTGTATTATAATTTACTGCATTATTGTTGCCTTAATTCTATATTTATTAGAATGTAGAATATGTTATGTTTTACCTTGCATGGAATGTGAATGTAAATTGTTGTATTGATGATGTTTAGATTTACTGAGATTGTTGCTAGCTTTAATTTTAGTAAGCTACTAAATGTTAGTGTATGGGTGAAAATGATTTTGCTAAGCAAGATCATATGTTTTAGTTAGACGTCTTAAACATAAATAAACTACATAGTCTTATGACCATAGAGATGGGGAGGACTGTACCAATGTATACGGAAGAGTAAGTAGTTTTAGTTGAAATAAAATGATCTAAGAAGCTTGATAGATGTCAATATCCTATAGTATACCATAGATATTAAAAGTGGTAGTGTCTCAAAGAAAATTTTATAACTTTGAAGTATGTAAAGATGAAATTAAAAGTATCACTAAAAAAGAAAAAAAAAATTGAGTTAAGACCATAAAAGTTTAAAACATGTATAGTTAAATTGATTGGTGAATGACATAAATTTAATGGAAGCTTGGAAGTACTGAGATGTAAAAAAAAATAAAAAATAAAACACTTTCGTGCCTTAATACGAGCTGAAAATTAAAATAAATCAATAATAATAATAATAATAATAATACAACCGATTAGGGAAGTTCTGACTTAAAAGTATCGAGCCACAGTTTTGATGAGGCATTACGATCATGGTCAAAATTTTAGAGGTATATGGAGAGGGACTACGGTATGAGATATGAGATTGTCAAGATACCTTAAATTTAAGAAACCATGATTTAATACAATCTTATTTGAATAATTGTTCTGGATATTCTTGATGTCCTTTAGGGTCAGATTACCCTTTTCTACTCCTTCCGAAATATGTTTGAAAGGGCTAGCTTTGACCTTTTCTCCGTAGCAGTTGTCGAATTCGACTTCTTCTAACGGAGGATGTTTTGAATATACCTCGCCCCTTTTGGTAGTCTTCCAACTCCTCTGAGTCAAGGTGCATACCTGCAAAATATTTTCTTCAAACCATTCGAAGAAAAGACACTACAAACTCAAGCTCATTACGATGGTTTAGCAATCTATGAATGGAATATCGATGGGTTGTCTAACTATCTGATAATGAATGTTGCCAATGAGATGATGATGGCAGCAAGCGCGTATAAATTACAGGGCCATAAATCCGACCATCAGATAGCTCAAGTTTTGGTAACCGAATTTACCGGGCAACTCAAAGATTGGTGGGACAAATATCTCGACGAAACAACTCGCCAACAGATATTAAACCACTATGTCATTAGGCCAACTACTCAAATCATCAAAGAAGAAGGTCCATCAACTAGGACCGAAGTACAGCATGAAAGGGTAGAGGATGCTGTCAACACCCTCATATATACCCTCATAGAATGCTTCGTCGGTGACCCTCTGAAATACTAGGAGAGATCCGCCGAGATACTCATGAATCTGAAATGCCCTACCTTAGGTGATTTCAGGTGGTACAAAGACATGTACTTTAGCAAAGTTCTTATTAGAACAAATAGTTCGTTGGAATTCTGGAAAGAGAATTTTGTCAATGGACTACCAAAACACTTTTCAAGGAGGATCAAAGATGGTCTTAAGACAAAGTACAATGGAACAATTCCATGGAAGACTTTGTCATACAGATCCATAGCATCCTTCATCATAGAAGAAGGACTCAGGCTTTGTAATGAGTCAAAGATTCAAAACAAGCTCAATTCTTCGATATCAAACAGAAAAGAGCTTGGAAGATTTTGCGATCAATATGAATGCAAGGGAATAGAAGCTCCCTCAACCTCTAGACGAAAGAAGGTTAAGACGCATCCAAAACCTTATCATTCATACAGGCCTAGAGAAACATATCGAAATAAACCCGTGCAGTCTCAAAGGCCAACGTATTCAAGGAAGTATATTCCTACAAAAATCCATAGAGGAAAGAAAAAGCAAACTTGCTTCAAATGTCGTGAAGAAGGATACTATGCTAACAATTGTCCAATCAGAGGAAAGATCAATGAGTTGGATATAGATCAAGAGCTGAAAAATCAGCTATTACGACTGATCCTAACCGACTCAGAGCAATCAAGCGAGGGAGAAATCCTCGAACTCCAAGAAGAATCCGATTCATATTCTAGCACAAAATACAAATCAGAACAGGAGGGAAAAAGGACATGCAAAGGATGCATAAATGTCCTCACAAAAGATCAAGAAATTCTACTCGAAGTAGTAGAAAAAGTTCAAGATCCAGAAATTCAACAGAAAATTGCTCAACGACTTCGAGATGCCATGACAATCTCCAAGCCACTTGAAAGGGAAGAAAGAAATCCCTACAAACTTCAATCTGTTCTCCAAAGATTTGAAAAACCGAGGGAACTCACTACTCAAGATTTACAAAGAGAGATTAATAATCTCAAACAAGAGGTACAGACGTTAAGATCTGAAACCAGGTCAGAATCTTATATGCTTCGTCAGGAAATTCTCAATCTTTAGGAAAGGCTGCCCGAACAAAGGAAAACAGCGCAACCAAATCTGGATGAAGAAGATTTTCAAAGTTCCTTCGTTAGAGCCATCACCACTTCTCAAGATCAAAAATGGTACGCTCTCGTTACCTTAAAAATTTATGATTTCAAAATCACACTAAAGGCTCTCATAGATACTGGAGCCGATCAAAATTGCATTCAAGAAGGCCTAATACCTACAAAGTATTTTGAAAAAACTACTGAGGGCCTTAGAGGTGTTAACAACAACAAACTCAAAATTAATTACAAACTATCAAAAGTTCATGTCTACAATGATGGAATTTGCTTCGTAAATTCCTTCCTTTTAGTAAAAGACTTAGGACAAGAATTAATCCTAGGTACTCCTTTCATTACTCAATTATATCCTTTTAGAATAATTGAAAAAGGGATAGAATCAAAGGCCTGAGGAAAGAAGATAAAATTTAATTTTCTTTCCCCCATAAGGATTAGCGAAATAAATAACCTTCCAAAGAATACAATTATTCAATCAATAAATGTATTAAAAAATAAAGAAAAACAAATTTCTTTTTTAAAAGAAGAAATTTTATTCAAAAGAATAGAAGAACCGATTCAAAATAAGACTGTCAAAACTTTACAAACTCAATTAGAAAGAGAAATTTGTTCAAATATCCCCAATGCCTTCTGGAATAGGAAACAACACATAATTGATCTTCCTTATATCAAAGCTTTCGAGGAGAAAAATATTCCTACGAAGGCCCGACCTATTCAAATGAATAAAGAATTACTAACATTCTGGAAAGCAGAAATTAATGATCTTTTGCAGAAAGGTCTTATTAGACCATTAAAGATCCCCTGGTCATGTGCGGCTTTTTACGTCAACAACCAGGCAGAAAAGGAACGTGGAGTCCCGCGACTGGTAATTAACTACAAACCCTTAAATAAGGTTTTGGAATGGATTAGATATCCAATTCCAAATAAATCAGATTTAATGCAAACAATTTCAAATGCAAAAATATTTTCAAAATTTGATATGAAATGAGGATTTTGGCAAATCCAAATTTCAGAAAAAGACAAGTACAAAACGGCTTTTAATGTTCCTTTCGGACAATACGAATGGAACGTTATGCTATTTGGGCTAAAAAACGCTCCATCCGAATTTCAAAAGATTATGAATGATATTTTCAATCCTTTTCAAGACTTTTCAATTGTTTATATTGACGATGTTCTAATTTTTTCTCAAAACATCGATCAACACTTCAAGCATCTCCAAACATTTTTGACGACAGTCAAAAGAAACGGTTTAGTTGTGTCTAAACCCAAAATTAAACTTTTTCAAACAAAAATTCGTTTTCTTAGATTTGAAATCCATTTGGGTCTAATTAAACCCATTCAAAGGTCCATTGAGTTTGCCTCAAACTTTCGAGACCAAATTACAGATAAAACCAACTACAAAGATTTTTGGGATGTCTCAATTATGTGTCTAATTTCCTTCAAAATATCAGACCTATCTGCAAGCCACTTTTTGAAAGGCTCAACAAGAATCCAAAGCTCTAGACTGAAGAACACACCAGAACAGTCCAAAAAATCAAATCCCTTGTCAAGTCAATTCCGTGTTTATCGCTGATAAACCCACGGGTTAGTTTAATAGTGGAGACCGACGCATCCGATATTGGATATGGAGGAATCCTAAAACAGTCCCTTGACAAGAAAGAATCCATTGTCCGTTTCCATTCAGGAATATGGAATTCTACTCAAAAAAATTACTCAACAGTAAAGAAAGAAATACTTTCAATAGTACTTTGTGTACAAAAATTTCAAAGTGATTTAATTAACAAAAGCTTTGTTATCAAAACAGATTCAAGGGCATCTAAATTTGTTTTAGAAAAAGATGTCAAGAATCTTGTGTCTAAACAAATTTTTGCTAGATAGCAAGCCATTTTATCTTGCTTCGACTTCCAAATTTTGCCTATAAAAGGGATCGAAAACCCCTTGGCAAATTACCTCTCAAGAGAGTTCTTACTCTCAAAGAAAAATTCTCCCTAACCAATCTCCTTCTCCCAGCAATGACCGGAAAGAAAGCGATCGAAAAAGGGAAGAAGCCCAATGCTTCTTCAAGCACACCTACTCCAATGACATCCGACAACTATGCGATGGATGCTGGTTTCACATTGGTGACCAGATCTAAAGCAAAGCTTTCTAAAAAACAGGCGGAGATTATCACTCCGATGAGGCATTCTGCCTCTTCAACTCGGCCATCTGCCATTACTTCATCGAGAACCACTGTCTCTTCCACTTCAAAGGGACCTTCTGTCCCCTCGACCTACTCGGACGCGGTTGTTCCCGTTCGTTTTTCTCCAGTTCCTGAAATCAAAACCTATTTTCAAAAATCTGTGTCTATACCAGAAGCTCTAGTAGAACCAGAATACGACGACCCAAAAATCGGCGAAGTCGTTAAAAAAGCCTATCCATCGGGATTCTTTTATATCCCAGAAGATCTTCATAAAACCCGAAGGTTCTATGAATATATTCTAGTCGACACAAAGTCCGTTGAAATTACTCATATTCCGAGTCGCGATGATCCTTCGAAAATCGCGTATTCAAAATTAAAAATTTTTAAAGTCATGAGCCCGACGTATTGGAATCAAGATCCATACATGGAAAAAACTTTTTCAAAATCTTTTGTTCCTCATTCTTACTCATACAGAGACTATCAGATGGCATGGTTTAATGTCATTTGGTATCAAAATTACGAGCACTCATGGTTTATTCAATTCTGCCAGAATGCTCATAAAATTCATTACCCATTTTGGTTCATCAAATGGTGGAAAATCTTTGGATCAGCCAAAGATATATTCCCAGTTCCAATACAAGAATCGTTCCACTATTTCGTTCAAGACATATTCAAAATCTCATTTCCATTAACCATGCGCTTTTGCGTATACTTTCAAATTCCTTGGATTTTAACTTGGAATTTTCAAATTAAAGAAACCGAAGACCAAATAAAACAGGTCTTCAAAACTATTAAAATCAAATGGTGGGATAAATATACTTATACCCACGCAGACATCAAAGCGGTAAAGGTCTGGCTATCTGAGAATGGCCACCTCCAGGATTTATCCAAGAGAGGACCTCCGAATTCCTTAATTCAAAGTCGAAGCTACTCGCTGCATTAGCCCAGACAACTTCGGAAGCTGATTTTCAAAAGTTTCTTCAAGAGGCCACATCGGTCGGTTCGACGTCTTCTCCTTCTATTATAGAAGAAGAAGATGAAGACGCGATCTATGATCTCAATGATCCATTTTTGGATTCTCAACCACCTTTGTAGATATCATCATCTCAATGACGGAATAGTCGTTAAACTAATTGGAAAAAAAAAATAAATAAATAATTTAAAAAAATTTAAAAATCCGTGACATATTCCATTCAACTTTCCTTATTTTGGTGTATTGTTATTTGGTTTTTCTTATTATTGATGTACTTTTTCCTATTTCATCATTTCATTGAGAAATTGATGAACGTAGGAATGAATGTAAATATATGTAAAAATGTAAAAATATTTAAAACTTGTATTAATTAAGCTAGGATGACAGAGCTCATGTAAATCAACTAGAAGTTTTGTGGTAATCCTCCTTAGAGTATACGAATGCACTCAAGAAGCTCAACATAAACAAATTGCTGTAGAAAATTAGGGAACAATTTTTCCTAGCAATGTCAACCTGGTTAAAAGGTATTACCATAGTTAAAGTTTCAAGACTATCATTTTAAGTTTGATTTTCAAGTATCTCAAGTTTTATGGCATCTGAGGATATCCACCATGCTTATACAATACCAATTTTCAGAAGAGAATTTTGTTAAGCCCATTCTTGATATTAGAAAGGCTTTGAAAGGGTTGTGATGTCTTTCCGTTATGGTTATAGGAACATTAGTTTTGGGCTGTACTAGATAAGGTATACCAAGAGAAAAGCCTATTTGACAATGTTTTCTATGAAATTACCAAATCCTCGAACTCTAGCTTATCACAAATCAAATACAGGAAGTCGTTCCTAGATCCATGTGATTTACTAGTGCATTCTATTTGCATTGAGATAGGGTGGAGTTCTTAACCATTTCATGTCATGATTTCGACTCCAAAAAATTTACTAGAATTGGGGTAGGTAGCCAAAAGAGTGTCACAATTTAGTGCAACTTATTTTAGTTTGAATTAGTTATGGAATATATGATGTTCGTAATCTTCCAGAATATATTAGTTAGGAAATATATCTTAGATATCGTAATCAGTTGAATTTGAATAGTAGTATATTTTATTTTATTATCAGGATTTAGTTAGTTTATATTTTCTTGGTAGATATTATTTAGTTTCTTGTATTCTATTTAAAGGGCGTGAATATCAATGAAGATAGAACAATTCGATCCCAATTCTTTTCCTCATTCTTAAATCTGTATTCTTTCGTTGAGTAATAATATTTTCATATCTATGCACACTTTTGAGTGGTAGATATTGCGTCAGTTGGTATCAGAGCCAAGTTGGTACGGTTTAATATTATTACTCAACGAGATGAATAGTGGGAGTGCTTCTATGGGTGTAGCTATGGAAAAGCTGGTTGGCAATAACTATAGTTATTGGAAGTTATGCATGGAAGCTTATCAACAAGGGCAAGATTTATGGGATTTAATTGAAGGTGATGACACAGAAATTCCAGCCGATACTCCACAAAATGCAAAATTACGTCAACAATGGAAGATCAAGTGCGGAAAAGCCTTATTTACCTTGCGAACTTTGATTAGCAAGGAGTATATTGATCATGTTCGTGATTTAAAGTCACCAAAGCAAGTATGGGATACACTTCAAAAGTTGTTCACTAAGAAAAATACCGCTCAACTGCAATTTCTAGAGAATGAACTAGCTATGGTAACTCAAGGTAATTTTTCTGTTGAAGAATATTTTTTGAAAGTGAAAAATCTGTGTTCTGAAATTTCAGAATTAGATGCTGAGGAGCCAGTGAGTGAGGCTCGATTACGGTGTTATCTTATTCGTGGATTACGAAAAGAGTTTATGCCCTTTGTTTCCTCAATACAAGGGTGGGCAAATCAACCTACGGTAATTGAATTGGAGAATCTTCTTTCCAATCAGGAAGCCTTGATTAAGCAAATGACTAGCAGCAACAAGTTTTCCCCAAAGTTAGAAGGTGTGTTGTATGTCAAAGATCAAAGGAGACAGAATTTTCACTCAAGGCCTTCATCTAGCAATGAGAATCAATTCAGAAATGACGAGTCGTCAAAGAAGCCATTTAAAGCTTACAGGTGTGGAAAACTAGGCCACTTTAAACGAGATTGTCAGGCGAAAGTGGTGTGTGATCATTGCGGAAAGCCAGGCCATATTAAACCAAATTGTCGAGTCAAGATGCAGGAATCAGAAGCAAATGCGGTACATGAAAATAAAAGTTCTCCAGATCCAATTTGGGAATATTGCTTAACCACTGAGGTTCTTGACCAGCCAACAAACGTGACTTCAGCCGTATATCAAGATGATGTTTCTACAGGTGATCAAAATTCTAATTCCACTACTTACGCTTCTGAGTTTGATTCTCTCCAGATTTCGCATCTGGACTCTCTCTTTTTCTCCGATTTCAATTCTATTGCCCCTGATGACCCTTCTGTTTACTCCACGGCCTTGGATTTGAGATTCGACGAAAATGAAGTTGTCGAGCTAACGTTTGACGATCTTGACGATCTTTACCTCCCCTCTGAGGCTGACGATTTTCTCATCTTGGAGAATTTAGATCAAACTACCAATTTGCAGGATCCGGCTACTGATGCTCCGCCCCAGTCTGACCCAGAAATAGCTGCACTGCTTGATGATGATGATTTATCACGATTTGGTTCTGATGTTGAGGACTTGGAGGAGGATTACGTAGTTCAGGTAAATTTATGTGAAGAAGGGGAGGATGGTTCAATGGATAATAAGTTTAGTGTGGCTAAGGATTCTAAGAAGACGACAGGAAGCCAGAATATTATTAATAATAAATCTTTTGGCGATGACATTTTTGAGGATGCAGATGTTGACCATGTGGAGGATGATGTTGATAAGCCACGAACTCGACAGCTTTTGGATGATCGATTTGATACCCTCTTAAGTCAGGACTATGCATCTAGTGACAACGGTGACAGTGCTTGTGATGAGCATGGTGGTTGGGTAGCTGAAGAAGATGAGTCCCTTCCTCAAAAGCTCAAGCATGCCCTTGATGATCATAGTAAGGATGACTTGGACCTTGACCAAGGATATAAAGCTTCTGCAGATCAAGAGCTTTTGCAGTCTACCAGTGATGTAATTCACCGGTGTATGGAGTATGCTGAGTCTGCAGAGATGAATTATTACTCTTTCTCATTAGAATTGAACCGCTGCGATGTGGAACTTATTAAGAAGGAAATCATTGAACATGATGTGTCAGTGTCTTATTCAGGTGGTGGCGTGCCTAAGAAGTCCATACGCAAGCCTAACTGGAAGAAATTCTTCGTAGATTATTTTGTTCGAGAGAACGTGTTAACGCAGGATGTTGAATTGCAGGAAATACATACTAGTGAGCAAGTTGCAGACATATTTACTAAGGCACTTGCCAAAGTGAAGTTTGAAGTTTTTCGTAGAAGCTCTCGGAGTTATTGAAAAATAAGCTTGCACTAAGGGAGGCTGTCACAATTTAGTGCAACTTATTTTAGTTTGAATTAGTTATGGAATATATGATATTCGTAATCTTCCAGAATATATTAGTTAGGAAATATATCTTAGATATCGTAATCAGTTGAATTTGAATAGTAGTATATTTTATTTTATTATCAGGATTTAGTTAGTTTATATTTTCTTGGTAGATATTATTTAGTTTCTTGTATTCTATTTAAAGATCGTGAATATAAATGAAGATAGAACAATTCGATCCCAATTCTTTTTCTCATTCTTAAATCTGTATTCTTTCGTTGAGTAATAATATTTTCATATCTATGCACACTTTTGAGTGGTAGATATTGCGTCAAAGAGAAGAATATTACAAATTTCTTGTATGGGAAAATAGGCAAATTTGTATATGGAATTCATCTACAAAGATGAGACATTAATGATGAACCAAATCAAGTGGACACAAACAATAATGAGGAAAAGAAAACAATTTTTTCTTTCTTTTTAAATATTAAAAATATAGAGAACGAACCATTTTAATTGAAAACATTCCGCTAATGAATTCCCTGGGAACTTCTATAGTAAATGGACTATATAGAATTGTGATCCGTCAAATATTGCAAAGCCCCTGTATCTATTACCTTTCAGAATTGAACTATAACGAAATTTCGATCTATACCGGCACCATAATATTTGATTGGGGAGGAAAATTAGAATTAGAGATTGATCGAGAAACAAAGGTATGAATGCGTGCAAGTAGGAAACAAAAAATATCTATTCTAGTTCTATCATCAGCTATGGGTTCGAATCTTAAGAGAAATTCTCGAGAAGGTTTCTACCTCGAAATCTTTCGTTGTCTTTCTTTAATGATTAGGAGAGGAAAAAAATTGGATCAAAAGAAAATGCCATTTTGGATATTTAAAAATGAGATTTTGAGAATGTATAGACAGAACGGTCAATGAGTGAACCTTTAGCTAAGTTTAGAGAATTTGATTCGGAGAACAATGTAAAGCAGAAACTAGTAAAACTATTGATCCAGTAGATTGAAAACTATTCAGATTGAGTAAGTTTGTCAACCTTATTGTACACGCGAACATTTATTTCAATGAATTGTCTGAGCCATAAACCTTAGATGAACTATGTTGTCCATGAAATTTTAGAAGAAGATTCAATATGGCATGATAAAGTTATGTACGAAATTTGGTGACCATTAGGTTATAATAACGGTTAAACCAAATGTAGGTGTAAAATGACTGAAATACCCTATAATTACGTACCACTAGTTTATGACCAAAGTGACCGTTAAATGACATGAAATTTGATGAGGAGCCTTATATCATGTGGTAAAGGGATTATACAAAGTTACAAGGTCATTGGAATATGTTGAAGAATTAAACCAAGATTTGGGGGTAAATGACCAAAAGACCCTTTTGGAGTATGAATTAAGATTTAAAATACCTAACTATCTGACCAGAGACCTTATAAGGATTCAAAGATTTTAGGAATACAAAGGGATAGACTTATGAAAGTGTTAAGCATGCAAATAAATGTTATGACTCATACGAATTAAGGTATACTTGTTAAGAATTTTTACTTAGTGGAACTTGAAGACTTAACAAAGAACTCTTAAAATAAGGACCTGAGTTATTCCAGAATTAAAACACTTTCGAGGACGAAAGTTTGTTTTAGAGGGATATAATATAATAGCCCAAAAATAAATAAAGAAATAAACTCATAAAAATAATTATAAAAATAGTTAAAATAATAATAATAATAATTAATAATTAATTAATTAAAAAAAAAATCTTTCCCCACTTCTCTCCCCTAACCTCTCGTCCCTTCCCACAATTATCTCTCCTTAACCCATCCTCACGCCAGAAAGTAACCGTTACTGCAAACAGAAAGAAAAACAATAATTGTAAAAAAAAAAGAAAGATGAGAATGACCTTTACCCAGTTGAGATTCGATGAAGATTTACGCGAAGATAGATCTGATCAATAAAGTATGTATTAAATCTTCATTTTCTTTTATCCTATTTTTTTAGAAATCACAACCTATAGTTAGATCTTTCTTGAATTATTACCATAATCCATCTTTTAGTTAGAAATTAAATGTCAAATCATTTAGTACGATTCTAGTCAATCATGTCATATTACTAATATTAGATTAAATTTTTATTAGTAGCCAAATAAATAGATTAAAGATAGAATGACCAATAAAACTTCTGAATAAGAAATTGAGATAAGGAAATAGGAAATACTGAGATAAGAAAAGATTTGGAAAAAGAGATCACCGTAGATTTGGAATACATGAGAACAGAATTAAAGTGGAATAGATGAGAACAGAATTAAAAGTGGAATACATGAGAACAGAATTAAAAGACAACAGATAAAAAAAAAAAAAAGAGATTATGAATTAAAAACATAAACTAAATATGGAGGGAAAGATAAATAGAGAGGGTAAATACAGATAACAAATTTGGAATATATGAGAACAGAATTAAAAGGCAACAGATAAAAAAAAGAGATTAGGGAATTAAAAACAGAAACTAAATATGGAGGGAATAGTAAATACAGATGGTAAATACAGATAACAGTAAAGCTCAGAATAACTTAGCTGTATCTACTTTTTATACCACAGTAACATGAAAAATGAGATTTTTAATAAAAACATAATTATAGATATATAACATTTCAAGACTTCTAACAATGGACCAATGTAAATTAGAGAAATAATGTTGTAGAATTCAAACCCGAAACTAATGTCATGGGCTCATATAGGTTGACCCGGATTTCAAAGGACGGAATCCAACTTTCATTAAGGATATATTCGTGACAACGACTTAAGCTAGCCAGGTAAGTGACCTTACTATCGGCATGGTTATATTTGATGTTGACACGTGCCCTGTGGTTCGACACGTGTCATATATATTGATTTGTGTGAATTGTCTGTGAATCGATATGCTTCCTATATGTTATGTTATTTATGCTACTTAGTTGATGTGATATGAATGCATGTGACGATGTGTGGCCCTTGTACGATTTTGGCTTGTTGTATGAGTATTGAAATGCAACTGAATGAATTGTATGACATGAAATACGGTAAATTGCATGATACATAACCCCGCTAAGAATATGTATGATATGTAACGAAATGAGAATGAGAATGACACGCAAGCATGAAAATGTGACACGGGGTTATGTTCATTAAATGATGACTGTAGGACTAGTGGGACCTCATGCATATTGTGTGATCATGCATTTGGGGGGATACCCCTATCCCATCACGAGGGTACGGACGCGTACATCCAAATGGCAGGACAACGATCGTTATGCTCTGCATAGCACTGCCGTGACGGTTTTAGTTTTAACGGGTCCCGATGGGCCCCCAGAGCATGCCCACCGGCTAGGGATAGTGGCCCAGCGGTGTGCGAACTAGCTGGTGAGCCCATACTCGCACGTATGGGCTGTGTGTAGAGTATATGGTACACGCCCACGATTACCTGTTAGGATTACACCGTAGGGAAAACGAAACGAAATGAAACGAAATGAAAAATAAACGAAACGAAAGATAGGTCCCATCATATTATTGCATGTGATTGTTGCATTTAACCCCAATAGTGGGGTCACTTACTGAGTATTTCTTTAAATATTCAAGCCATGTGCTACTACATTTTTCAGGTTAAGGCAATGCATTCCTGTACAGCTGACGACGGCATCGCAACTCGAGATCACGGCACATGCATAGGATAGTGGCATTTATTTTCTTAGACTTAGGATAGAATAGGATGTTTTAAACTTAAACGTTTATTTATTTTATTTCGAGTCTTTTGTTGTGTCATTTTAAAGATGTTTTTGAAACACGTAAGTCCATGACTGTGTTTTAAGATAAAGGTTATGTTTTATGGAATTTAAATGAAGTCTTCCGCATTCAGTGTTTATGGTATGTATACAGTAGCGACCTTAAATTAAATGGAAAATTTCGGGTCGTTACAAACAAGAAGTAACTTCAGGGGTAAAACGGTAAATTGACCCACCTCTAGTTACGAACAACCTGTGAAGGATTGACTTACTAATCATGGTTATATCAGATGGACAGAAATGTATCTATAGTGAGAGGAGTGCAACTACTAGGCTACAGTGGAGTGTCCTAGTAGTTAACGAATGTTGGTTAACCAAGTTAATGAGTTTAACCGATTAATCTTGGATCGTTGGAGCCCATGGTCTATAGGTCCATTAGGTCCCTTTGCTAGCTCATATCGCACTAAACCATAGAACAGCGTGACGAGTGAGTTCGAAGTGTTCGAATTCAAATTAGGGAATATACGTTACATATATACAATATATTTAACCGCAATTTTGTTTTATTTACGAATTAAACAAAAAGAGAGAATCTGATATATTTAAATAAGATTTAAATATCTTAATCAATTATGTGTCGGAATTGATTGGGATTGGCATTTTAATCAATATTAAATATTAATTAAATAGATTAATTAATCATTTAATGTTACTTTAATTTGAAATTCATTATTCAAATTAATTGTTGAATTAAAATGAAGAAAGTCAAAATGTTGACTTCATCTAATGGAAAAATCCATGTCAGTGGAATTTTGAGGTGTCAAAATTTGGTTTAACCAAACTTGCATGTTTGCCAAATAAACCCCACAAGTTTGAGTGGAATTTTGAGTGTCAAAATTTTGTTAACTCAAACATGCATGCTTGCCACATAATCCCAAACATTTGAGTGGAATTTTAAGTGTCAAAATTTGGTGATCAAATTTGCATGAACATGCAAACATGACTCTTTAAATAGAGTGATCATGATACATGGGAGGTCTTCTTTATCTTGGTGAAAAACCTTGAGAAAAACCTCTCAAAAACACTCTCTTCACATATACAAAATCCCTCCCAAGTTTAGTCACTCACCGGATTCCACAATCCCGTTCTAAGGCCGGAGGATAGTGGAGAAGACACTAGTGGTGGTTCGAAACCGGTTCGTGAGGCAAAAGAAGTTTGAACTACAAAAGGTTAGTATTTAAACTCATTAAGTTTTAATACTTATGAACATGCTAGTTATTTACAATAATGATGTTCTAAAAGTGCCTAAGATCCAAATTGCTTCCGCATGTGTTATATTAACACCATCAGGGAAAACAATAACGACAGCCTAATCCTAGAAATAATCAACAGATAATTAAAGGGGCAATTGCAATAACTATTAACCGAGAGAATCCAACAAGATGCCTACGACACTACAAACCCTTTTTAAAACTTCCATGGCCTTCGCAGCATCCACCGTCAGCCGTACATGGGGGTCTTGCCCTTACTTGAAAATATGGGTAGCACATGGCTTGAGTATTATATAAAATACCCAGTAAGTCGCCCCACTATTGGGGTTAAGCATATAATCATACATTAGGATACACGCGATCGCATACAATACACATACATAAGCACAAGTGTCAAAAGAAAGAAACCGAGAGAGGGGTTTGTCTTCCATTCTTTCCAATGGCCTTAGGCCCTTGCTTTGTCCAGGCAGGGGTGGATGCATGGTACTTTCCCACACATGGCCCACGTGCGTGACTGTGGGCCCACCAGGCAAGTTCGCATGCAAACTCCCTGGGACTGGCTTGGTCGGCTATGTATGACATGGATTACCGGATGCCACGGAAAAGGAGGGCCTGCATGATATCATGGCGAACACAATATCGAATATACGCGTCGATACCATTAGTAGCATAACGTGGAGTGCCCCATGTACATAACCATAGCGTACATAAGGTTCTTAAGTTTACCTCCATGGCATTATACATACAATGTTCCACCCCTCACCGCATTACGTGGCATAACTGGGTCAAATATCGAGTGAGCATATCGCAACCTACTGGTCATCACATTCATGGCATGCAGGATTCTCATTACAATCATGACATGTCAATCACGCTCATACATATAGGGTAGCAAATCAGGTCACAAACTATAACGCCCCGTTAGGTTAATAATAATAATAATAATAATAATAATAATAATAATAATAATAATAATAATAATAATAATAATAATAATAATAATAATAATAATAATAATAATAATAATAATAATAATAATAATAATAATAATAATAATAATTAATAATAATAATAATAATAATAATAATAATAATAATAATAATAATAATAATAATAATAATAATAATAAATAATAATAATAATAATAATAATAATAATAATAATAATAATAATAATAATAATAATAATAATAATAAATAATAATAATAATAATAATAATAATAATAATAATAATAATAATAATAATAATAATAATAATAATAATTAATAATAATAATAATAATAATAATAATAATAATAATAATAATAATAATAATAATAATAATAATAATAATAATAATAATAATAATAATAATAATAATAATAATAATAATAATAATAATAATAATAAGAATAATAATAATAATAATAGTAATAATAATAAAAAAATAATAATAATAATAATAATAATAATAATAATAATAAAATAATAGTAAAATAAAAATAATAAAATAAGCAAAAAAAAATTAACTGATCACCTCTCCTTTAATCTCTCCACTCTACCCTAAAATGTCTCCTCATCTGTCATGAATAATTCTACAACCAAAAGAGAAAAAGAAAGAAAAGATTTTCTGGGGAGAAGAAAGGCAGATAGATCTTGTGGGAGGATAAAGAAAAAGGAAGGAAATGGAGAGATGGTTAGGCAGATTATTGAAGAGAGATATCATTTGAAAATGTTAGTAGTCATATTTAACTTTTCCCTTCTCTTATATGGAAAGATATTAATATGTTGAAATTACTTAGATCTGAGTTAGAAACGATGATATCTTAACCTAAGAGCCAATTAAAATTTGGTAGGAGAAAAGAAATAAAAGAAAGAGGGAAAGACTGTGAAAACAGATCAAACAATAAGAATAAGGGACCAAAGAAATACAAAGAAAGAGGGAAAGACTATGAAAACAGATCAAACAATCAGAAGAAGGGAAGAGAAAAAAAAAAAGAAAGAAATAAAGAGATTTCCAAATAAAAGGAAAGAAAAAAAAAAAGAAATATATGGTGAGAGAGAGATTTAGAAACAATCGATAGAAAATCTTCTAATAGAATGGTGGTAAATAACAAAGAACACAAAATCTGGAATGGTGGTAAATAACAAAGAACACAAAATCTGGTAATTAGACCGTTGAACAGAGTTCCAATACAATGGTTGTAAATAACAGAAGGGAAAGATTAATTGGTTGTAAATAACATAAGGGAAAGATTAATTAGAGAACACAAAATCTGGTAATTAGACAGTTGAACAGAATTCCAATACAATGGTCTAAATAACAGAGGGAAAAGATTAATTAGACTGTTTAATAGAGTTAAAAGGAATTAGATATGAGAATGGTTGTAAATAACAGAGGGAAAAGATTAATTAGACTGTTTAATAGAGTTAAAGGAATTAGATATGAGAATAGAATTAGAAAAGAATTAGAATTAAAAGGAAAATTAAATCGATCTAAAATGGCTCCGTTAATAGATTTTAAGGAAGAAAAGAAAATTAGAATAGATTGAAAAAAATTCATTGCATATACATTTTTTTTAAGGAAAGAAATGAAAATGAGATTGGATTGGAAATGGCCTGTACATTAGCAGAATAAAAAAAAAATGATGATTCATGATATTTTAGGAAAGAAAATAAAAGAAAGTCATAATGATATTTTTAAGAAAGAAAAAGAAAACCAGATTCCATAACAGAGGAGATGAACTGAGTGAGGGAGGTAAGTGGAAAATATGAGAAAATTATTATAATTTGTACCCATTAAATATAATATTATTGGATTGAATGATAAGTAACATGAAGTTTATTACCCAATACAATTTAGAAATAATGAAAACATGGAATTCGATTTTTTTACTGAGGTCGTTTTAGAGCTGTATTTCACATTGTTAGTTGGATTATTAATTAAAATGTGAAATGCTAACGAAAGGTGACGAACGGTTCGATATGAAGCGAACTCTAGCAACCTTTGGAGCAGCTCTTGAGGAACGGGAGCTTACGTTAATTAAATTAGGGAATACTTCGGCTAAGGCTAATCAGGTAAGTGGCCTTACTATAGGATAGGCTAAAAATTGTATGAGTTACGATGTTGTAAGAACTATGTCGTACGATGCGGTATATGATTTATGATGATGTATGACTTATGATGATGTGTGGGTTATGATACCTGATGATGTGTTCAGTATTTATATATTTTGATGAATGTCGTACTTGATATGTTTGATGCACTTTGTGGCAATATGATGAGTATGATGATTGCGTGACGATTACCTTAATATGATGATGTTTTCCATATTGAGCAAGCTATATGATGATGAGTGCCATATTGCATCATGTCGTTAGATCGACATAGGACACAACCCTAAGAGCGTGAAAATGATATTAATATAAATATCCACAAGTATGTGTTACCTAGAGTAACAAAGAGATGAGACTAGAGGGTTGTGTCAGAAGAGACATTATGATGAATTTAGAGGGACCTCATGCATATTGTATGTTCATAAGCATAGGGCTACTTCCCCTAGAGATGATGAGTGCGGACGCGCACCATATGATGAGCGCGAATGCGCACAGGTGCGAATGCACACAGATGAGGGTGTTCATGAGGCGCATGACACTATGGGGTTCCACTGACCTCCGGACGTCACTACAGATTAGCTTGACCAGAGGGTCCAGGGGGTGTGCGAGCACCCTAGGGATTCACACTCGCACGTGTGAGTCGTGTGTAGGGAAGTACTACTCATCCAATTTGTCCGAGACTGGAGGCCACCCCTAAGATGATTAGAGATAGGCCCCTAAATCATGATTGCATGTGTTTGCATTTGCATGGCCCCCTATAGTGGGGCCACTTACTGAGTATTCTTTGAAATACTCCGGCCGTGTGCCATATCATTTTTCAGGTAAAGGCAAGGCGCACTTGTACCGAGGACAACGGCATCGCGAGCAGAGACTGTGGCACCTGCATAGGGTAGACTCATATTTAAATTTCTAGTCTTAAGTTAGAATAGGTTGTTTTGCGTTTCATTGTTTTAAATTATTTTATATTTGTTTTTGTTTTCTCTAAATTTCAGTATTTCATATTTAAACACGTAAGACCATGGCTATGTTTTCTAGAGAAGAAGTTGTTTTAAACGTTTTTTGAATTTTTCGTTATCAATTATGTTCATGTAAGAGTTATATTTCCGCATTATAGATCATAATGAGACGTTAGTAGCGACTCTGAGTATGTGGAAATTTAGGGTCGTTACACAAACGTCATATACATAAACATGGCAAACATAGCATTTCTCTGCAAGAATCACATACATAACTATAGGTGCTAAAAAATTAGATAAAATAATTGAAACAGGTAAGCCTTATAGTGACAAAAGAGGATTAGGCTATATTGATGAATGTTTTACCCCTTCAAGCTCGACATGATCAATCTTGCTTGTAGAGTGATTCGAATCACTCCACAAGCAAGATCCATCATGTCTGGCTTGAATGATTCTTGTTGATCAAATATCTAACGATATGTGATATGAACCAATAGACATCAATCGTAGAATATACTTCAATGAAGATGTGAATAAAATATTGTTGAAATTATCAAAAGATATTTTAATGCATGCCACATTGAAAAAGAATGAAGTGTAATGTTATAAATTTGGGTGGATTACAATTTAGAGTTATTGTATTTCATTAATGTATTTTAATACTTTTTATTTACTTTAGGTTACAATTACATAATGGTTAATTATGGCCATTAAGTATGAATGTTACAACTCTTGGAATGCCTTTTTGTTTCATTTTGAGGCTATATAAAGCCATGTATGTTGTATTTGTAAGCCGACTTGGAAAATGTAGTAAAAAAAGCATTTGTGCTTTCTCTAGCCCATGGTTAAGTTTCTTTGCAATTCTATGTAGTTTAGGTTGCATGTAGAATCATTCAAGCTATACATGATCGATCTTGCTTGTGGAGTGATTCAAATCTCAAACAATGTTCTTACCTTGAGATATTCGATCAACAAGGTAATCCGAATCTTACTCCCCTTATAATGATTTCCACATATCACAACTCCTCACAACCAGTATTTAAACGGAAGAGAGATATCATTTGGAAAGGTTCATAATAGAAGGTTCATAATAGAGATGTCATTTGAAAATGTTCATAATAGAGATGTCATTTGAAAAGGTTCATAACAAAAGACAGATGTCATTGGAAAAGGTTTAGAAGAGAGATGTCATTTGAAAAGGTTAGTAGTCAGATTTACTTTTTGAAAAAGGTTTATAACAGAAGAAAGATTGATATGAACCACGACCAAGGAATTTCCATACCTCAAGGTCCAATTACAAGGACGAGAGCCAAGAATTGATATGAACCACGACCAAGGAATTTCCATACCTCAAGGTCCAATTACAAGGACGAGAGCCAAGAAGCTACAACAAACCTTATACAGTTATATTCAAGCTATGGTGAGCTCATCAAAGGAAATTCTCGAAGACGCTGGAGACCTCCCTTGTGCAAAGTTCAAATTCAAGAAAGAGATGAATTAAATGCACTTTAAGTTGCATTTAATGAACTTCTCTGAATTTATGAAACTAGTCCAAGGATGACTAATAAGCACATTTTATTCCTTGCATTATTTAATTATAGTTTAACTATTTGTTTGTCATATTTAAGCTAGTTTTAAATATAGAAGTTAAGGTTATTTAAGCTAGTTTTAAATATAGAAGTTAAGGTTATAGGTAACCACATACGTTACTATATTCCACCTAATTATAGTTTAACTATTTGTTTGTCATATTTAAGCTAGTTTTAAATATAGAAGTTAAGGTTATAGGTAACCACATACGTTACTATATTCCACCTAATTATAGTTTAACTATTTGTTTGTCATATTTAAGCTAGTTTTAAATATAGAAGTTAAGGTTATAGGTAACCACATACGTTACTATATTCCACCTAATTATAGTTTAACTATTTGTTTGTCATATTTAAGCTAGTTTTAAATATAGAAGTTAAGGTTATAGGTAACCACATACGTTACTATATTCCACCTAATTATAGTTTAACTATTTGTTTGTCATATTTAAGCTAGTTTTAAATATAGAAGTTAAGGTTACAGTGTAACCACATACGTTACTATATTCCACCTAATTATAGTTTAACTATTTGTTTGTCATATTTAAGCTAGTTTTTGTCATATTTAAGCTAGTTTTAAATATAGAAGTTAAGGTTATAGTGTAACCCACATAGCTTACTATTCCACCATTAACTAGCCATTTTAACATGGAGGTTATGAGTATTTCTCATTTACTCGCCCATTTAATTTGAGATTCCACCATTAACTAGCCATTTGAATATGGAGCTTATGAGTATTTCTCATTTACTCGCCCATTTAATTTGAGAGTTATGTATTATATAGGTTAAGGTGGTAGGCTATCATTAGATTTTGGAATTAAGTATAAAGGTGGTAGGCTATCATCAGATTTTGGAATTAAGTATAGAATTTCTATTTTAGCTTTGTTGAGAGTTAAACTTTCTTTACAAATTCTTGTGTTTAGAACTTGCATGTAAGTCATTCAAGTTGTATTGATCAAACCTCTTGTGGAGTGATTCGAATCACGAGTTTAGAAACGAGTTTTCTTTACTCTTGATTTGATCATCAAGGTAATCCATTTCATACTTTCCTTTAAGTTGATTTCCGTATCAAAGATGCCATTGAAAAAGATTGAGAAGAGAGAGATGTCATTTCAAAACTGTCAACTTTTAGATCAATATTTAGATATGAGTTAGAAACTATCCATATTTAGATATGAGTGAGAAACTATCAATTTTTAGATCTCTGTTTAGAAACTATCAATATTTAGTTTTGAATTCAAACTATCCATACTATCTGGCAAAAGAGTGAGGAAGATTTGAAAAATTCAAAACAGAATTAAATGAGAAAAAAAAAATATATCTAGAATTTGGAGAAAAATAAAAGAGAGAGAAATACAGAGGGATTAAAGAAAAAAAAATATCAAGATTTGGAAAACAGAGAGAGAAATATAGAGATCAAAGTAAAAAAAATTCCAATAGAAAAATAACATACAGAGAAATAAAAAACAGAAGAAATACGGAGATCAAAGAAAAAAAGAAATACCAAAGTTTGGAAAATATAGAGGATTTGAAAAACAGAGAGAAAAATAAGAGAAAAAAATACAGAGTCTTCTAAATAAAATAAAAAAAAAAGAAAGAAATACGGAGAGGAAGATTTAGAAATAATAAATCAATAGTTAGAATTAAAAGAAAAAAAATACAAAGACGCAGAAGATTTTAGGAAAGAAAAAGAAAATTAGAATTAGGAAAGAAGAGGAAATTAGAATAGAAATAAAGAAAAAGAAAATCAAATTTGATTGAAAATGTACTTAAATCGAATTACTCACTTTAGAGGAAAGAAAATAAAATCAGAATCAATTAAACTAAATTAAACGGGCCAAAATTGATTTAAACTCAACAAAGTATAACATTGGAGAGAACCAGAGTCCTACATTATAGAGGGAAGGAAAATAGAAGATCTCATAAATTATTATAATTTATACCCGATGAATATAATATTATAACTAACCCAATTTAGAAATAATGAAAGCATGTTATACGATTTTTACTGAGATCGTTTTATAGCCGTATTTCATATTGTTAGTTGAATTATTAATTAAAATGTGAAATACTAACAAAAGGTGACGAACGGTGCGATAGGAAGCAAACCCTGATAATCTTTGGAGTGGCTTTCGAGGAACGAGAGCTTACATTAATTAAATTAGGGAGTACTCTGGCTAAGGCCAACCAAGTAAGTGGCCTTACTATAGAATATGTATGAACTGTGCCGTACGATGCCGTATGTTAGTATGTGATGATGTATGAATTATGATGATGTATGAACTGTGTCATATGATGCCGTATGATAGTATGTGATGATGTATGAGTTATGATGATGCATGAGCTATAACATATGATGTCGTATACTAGTATATGATGATGTGTGAATTATGATACTTGATGATGTGCGTAGTATATATATATTTTGATGAATGACATACTTGATATGCTTGATGCATTTTATGACAATATGATGAGTATGATGATTGTGTGACGTTTACCTTAATATGATGATGATGTTTTCCATATGACCATGCTATATGATGATGAGTGTCATATGACATCATGTCGTTAGCTCAACATAAGACACAACCCTAAGAGAATGAAAATGATATTAATATAAATATCCATGAATATGTGTTACCTAGAGTAACAAGAGATGAGACTAGAGGGTTGGGTTAGAAGAGACGTTATGATGGATTTAGAGGGATCTCAGGCACAATGTATGTTCATAAGCATAGGGCTACTTCCCATAGAGATGATGAGTGCGAACGCGCACATAGTATGATGATGAGTGCGAATGCGCACAGATGAGGGTGGTCATGAGGCACAAGACACTATGGAGTTCCGCTGACCTCTGGACGTCGCTACAGATTAGCTTGACCTGAGGGTCCGGGGGGTGTGCGAGCGCCCTGGGGATACACTCGCACGTGTGAATCGTGTGTAGGGAAGTACTACACATCCAATTTGTTCGAGACTGGAGGCCACCCCTAAGATGTTAGAGATAGGTCCCTAAATCATGATTGCATGTGTTTGCATTTGCATGACCCCCTATACTGGGCTACTTACTGAGTATTCTTCAAAATACTCAGGCCATGTGCCACATCATTTTTCAGATAAAGGCAAGGTGCACTTGTACGGAGGACGGCGACATTGCGAGCAGAGACTGTGGTACGTGCATAGAGTAGATTCATATTTAAATTTCTAGGTTTATGTTAGAATATGTTGTTATGCATTTCATTATTTTAAATTATTTTGTATTTCTCTTATTTTCTCTAAATTCTAGTACTTCGTATTTAAATACATACGACCATGACTGTGTTTTCTAAAGAACAGTATGTTTTAAATGTTTTCGACATTTAAACTATAGATGAAGTTTTCTTTTAAGAGTTATATTTTATATTAGAGATGAACATGAGACATTAATAGTGACTCTGAATATGGGAAAATTTTAAGTCGTTGATCAATATATTATTAGTATAAAAAAAAAAAAAATTATAACCATCATTCCAATCATATTGTACCTTCCTCCCCTCAAAGCTAAACATAAGAGTATTGGAGAAAGAAATATCATATAAATTAATATATATTCTCTTACAACTAATGTGAAGAATAAGAAGAATGTTAAAAGAACAAAAACAAATTGTTTGGCTTCATTTTAATATTAGGAAATAAAAAAATAAAGAAGGTTTCACATTTCATGTTTCCACTTTTATTCTTAATTACTTTTTATGGTATAATTAGCATAACGTTTATTGGTTTGATGAAGAATCCAGCAATTGAGATCAAACCTATCGTTTGCAAACAACTCCTTCACCTTCCATGTCACTGCCACAGCTCATATTGTCATAGGCTGTAACCTCCAAGGAACTGTCTTTTCCTTCCAACTGCCCATTGAACCGTGCAACCGCACAATCCGTAGCAAAAGGACCTGAAGAAGCAAACTCCTTATCGCCCCCCAAAACAGGCATTGCTACTCCCATCTTGGCCCTGCTCACGTAGTTGCTACCATAAGTCTGCCCCAAAACCCCATTCACTTTCCCACTCAAAGCATAGAACTTGAAGCTCAAATCCAAATGGGCAAAGCAATCCTCTTGTGTAATCCCATACTTGTGGATCCTCGATTCCTTTTCCGTTATAGGAACCACAACGGCTTTGATTTTGAAGTTACCAGGTACATTGATCTCAACTGCATTCGTGTTGCGTGTTCTAGTTATTGTGATCCCCTCGTACGTGGTTGAATTACTCCAGGTGGCGCCCTCTCGGTTTGAGAGGACAATGGTTTGGTTGTTGAACGAGAGGGAGAGGCGGTCGTTGGCGTCATCCCAAGTTGAGGTTTTTCTAGCGCCGATGAAGAGCTGGTGGGAGTCAAAGAGGATGCCAAGGGATTGGACCCAAGTGAAGTCCCTCTTCATGTCGACGTTTCTTCTACCGATGAAGTGGGCGTTGATGTGGAGGTTGGAGTCGGTGACAATGCAGAAATCTTTGTCTTTTTTTCCATGGAAGTAGAAGGTGATTCCATCTCCTCCAATAAATCTTGGGTCTTGGCACACTGCTCCAGGACGGTTACAGTCTGTGGGTACGTAAAAAAAAAAAATAAGGGTTAAGAATAAAAACATATGTGCAGAATATTATATTATTATGGAAAGTCGTGGTTTCTAACCTTTACTCGAAAATAGGTTAATTGTCTGACTAGCATTTTTTTTTTTTTTTTGATTGATTAACTTTGACTTTGTTAATTTATTAAAAAAAAAAAAGAGTGAAAACTTACTGCAAACGGCACTGCAAGTAACACAATCAACCTCACATTGGCCGGGACAATCAGTTGGACAAGTCAACTCCATCCCGTAGCAATGTGGAAAGCTCCTGTTCTTGCACCTAACTTTCTTCTGTCCGGACGCCTCAGATGATGGCGGTGGAGAAAGGGATGTTGGAGGGGTTGGAGTTGGAGGAATTGGAGGTGGAGGCTCCGTTGTAGCGGGTGGTGGTGGAGAAGAGTAAATGAAGGGAGGCGGCGGAGGGGAAGAGTAAATGTATGGGGGCGGAGGAGGGGAATAGTAAACATGTCGGGGTGGTGGCGGGGGTGACGAGTAAATGTATGGGGGTGGAGGCGGGGGTGACGAGTAAACGTACGGAGGAGGCGGTGGAGACTTGAGCTTGCGGGGTTTTGGTGGCGGCGGAGGAGGAGATGGTGGCGGAGGGGGCGGCGGAGTACAAACAGGTTTGCAAGAGGAACAATCAACAACACAAGTTCGAAGACAATCAGCAGGGCAATAGTGCTCAGATTTGTAACATTGAGGAAATCCCTTGTCTTTACATTTAACTTTCTTAGGCTTTGGTTTTGCCTCAACGGCGGCTGAGAGGAAGAGAAAGAACAAGAATAGGAGCGTCCTGATTTTTGGCATATTGGGAGCTTCTCATTTATTTCTCAAATTTGTGTTGTGGCAAATCAATGGAACTGCCTCCTTTTTATGGTCACATTTAATTTACTCCCTTCAACCATTGACTTTACTTGGTATTTAATTCATATACAATTCACATGGGGCTGCCGGGTCAATTTCCCAAAAGTCAACAGAAGTTAAAAATTAAAAATAGGTTTTAAACCAAATTAAATTAATTAGTAACTTTCGAACTCAGTAAAGCTGTGAACTTTGAATATAGATGGGGTTGACTTGACAAACCTACGACTCCTCTCGAGCACCAAACTAAGTGACTTCATTTCCAAGCATTCAAGTTTAATATGCTTTACTTGTATTCCTAAGTTAGGTTTTATTTGGTGTCTTTTTCCTTACTCCACTGCCGCACCTTTTTCTCTTTACCTACAAACACATGGACTATAAAACCTTCCTTGAGAGTATTATTCTACGAAACTCTTTTGATAGTATATTATTATATAGGAGAATCTTACGTTCCAAGCGGCATAGTCTAAATACCTACGTTCAAGGCTTCATACCTTTCAAGCAGCATAGTCTGAGTCATGAACATGCTTTATCGTGGGAGGTCTTAGGAGTTTCTTTAGTTTCTGAATTTGAGAACTTTAATCCCTTGTTCTTGAGTGGTACCTAGCATTCTTGTTACCTTGGTAGTTATAGAGATTGTGTATACTTTCCCAATAATAATAATAATAATAATAATAAATAAATAAATAAATAAATAAATAAATAAATAAATAAATAAAAATAATTATAAAAAAAATAGTTAAATAACCTAATAATAATAATAATAATAAATAACAAAAATAAAAACAACTTTTTCCCACTCCTCTCCACTAACCTCTCGTCCCTTCCCACAATTATCTCTCCTCAACCAATCCTTATGGCAGAGTAATCATTACTGCAAAAAGAAACTAAAAAACAACAATGGTCAAATTTGAGAAGAAGTAAAATGGTTTTGAACATAAGCGGATTGCAAATTTAGAGATTTTGGTCAGTTATTACGGTAAAATTCTATCTCAGATTTCTTATTTCTTTATAGTTATGGTTATAAGAAATTAATTTATCTTCTTGTATATTTTACCAAGTCTTGCAATAATCAGATCCCATGTCCAATTGATTAGATTTTTGTTAGCATTTTAAGTTAGAAACAAGGTTAATTCAATAAAATTTTAGTTGGCAGATCTAAAGATAATAGCCAAACAATCGACTTATTCGCCAATAATATTTGCTTACACAGTTGAAAATCTATTTACATAATGAAAATAATTACAGGGAAGGAGATTGATGAAAGATTTGTTGAACATGATTTAACAATAAAACAGGAAATAGCAGAGGGCAAGAAACTCCATTAAATTTTGTCTAATAGTAAATATCATAATTTTAGGATGACCAATGTAAATTAGAGAAATAATTTTATAGAGTTCAAACTTGAAACTGATGTCATGGGCTCACATAGGTTGACTTGGATTTCAAAGGACAGAATCGAACTTTCATTAAGGATATATTCGTAACGACTTAAGCTAACCAGGTAAGTGACCTTACTATCGACATGGTTATATTTGATGTTGACACGTACCCCATGTTTCTGCACGTATCATATATATTGATATGTGTGAATTGTCTGTGGATTGATATGCTTCTTATATGTTATAATACGTGAATTGTATGATAATAATTACGATACGATGTGTTCAAGGATATGTTTGAGATAGGATACAAGAAGGATGCACAAAACGAAATGTAACAATTGGAGTAAAATACGTTCATGAAACTTTAAGGTTAGGTTACATACCAGAGTGATATGGATAAGAGAGATTGATGGAAGAATACGGTTAGGTTATGGGTAGAAAGGGATAGGTTTGTGATAGATTGATAGAACGATAGCGTTAGGATTGATAGAACGATAGCGTTAGGTTACGTTCTTGTGATGATATGACTAAGGTACGTTCATGTAATGATATGTCTGTGATAGGTATAAGAACGTTAAGACTATGATAAGTTAGAAAACGATATGACTACGAAGTGTTTACGTTATGACTTATTTATGATATGATACATTGTGATGCAATATGTCATAGTATGATCTGTATATGATGAAGTGTTATGTTAAAAGCATAGAACGTTATGTTAGATCTTTTAAATTGTGTGTATACAACATGATATGAATGATATGAATTCAACTGTTGACCCTTTGCAGGTACCCGAAGGACCAATTACAAGAAGCAAAGTTAAGAAGATTCGAGAGGCCTATAAATTGCATCTTCAAAAGCTAGCTAGTGTACAAGTTGAAACAAAGATTTTTGAGCCCAAAAATCTTTATAGCATTAGCATATCAAATCAAGAAGATAATGGAGTGTCTGACATTGAAAAGTAATTAAAAGACTTGTTTTTGGTAGTTGAACTACCAATTAAGACAATTTATAAATTACCTTATTTACTTCAATTTATATATAATAGCATTTATTAAATAGTGGTTGGTAGCTGAACTTTATTTTGTTAGGGTTATCTTTTGGGCCTATTTAAAGCATGTTGGGATGTTTTTTGGTTGAATACAGACAAAACCTTTGTGCTTATCTTTATTAGGTTTGATGTTTAAACCGATTCATTGAATTAGTTTTGATCAAGCTAATTCTGGAGTGAATTGTCTTGATATCTAAAAGCGACCATCATAGATTCCAAGTTCGATCTAAGAGTCATTCATCTTCTAACCAACTCTTGATTGGAATCAATCCGTTAAGTTAGCTTTTTCTGTGAACGTTTTGGCAAGGATTCTAGAAGGACCTCTAGCTTTGCAAAATCCAACCTTGTTGGCGCTTATCCTTTGGTATCCGAGCATTTGGTCGACGTTCTTTGACCACTCTAGAGGTGAAATATCTTTACTGTTATTTTTTTGTATCAATTTTGTTTCTCTCTCAGAATTAGTAGGAAAAAAAAAGAAAAAAAAAGAAAAGAATGTGAAGAACCACCGTGGAGAGAAGAAACTAAGGTAAAAGAGAGAGATAAGAGTGAAAAAAAAAAGAGAAAAGTGAGGGGCAAAGGATGAGTGAAAACAAAGAAAGAAAAAAAAGTGATTTTGAGGAAAAGAGAGAAAATGTGAGTTTGGTTATAACAAAGGGGGAAATGAGGAATATGTTAGCCCAAGAACCAAAATTTGTACTTATGTGCAAAGGAATGTGTTTAGCAATAGAACCAAAAACTAATGATGCTTTGTCAAGTGCTTTTAAGTCTCTTTTGTAGGAATTCAATGACATATTTCCTCATGAAGATGCATGTACGGGGTTACCTCCTCTAAGAGGGATTGAACACCAAATTGACTTCGTACCTGGGGAAACTCTTCCAAATATGGCTGTCTATAAGACCAATCCCACCGAGACTAAGGAGATTTAGAGACAAGTAGAAGAACTCATGGATAAAGGATATGTTAGAGAAAGCATGAGTCCTTGCTCAGTTCCTGTGATTTTAGTACCCAAGAAAGATGACACATGGAGGATGTGTATTGATTGTCGAGCCATCAGCAAGATAACGGTAAAGTATCGACACCCTATTCCTAGATTGGATGACATGTTGGATGAATTATATGGTGCTAATCTGTTTTTAAAAATAGATCTTAAAAGTGGTTATCATCAAATTCGAATGAATATGGGAGATGAGTGGAAAACGACTTTCAAAACAAAGTTTGGGCTTTATGAGTGGCTCGTTATGCCGTTTGGCCTTACAAATGCACCAAGTACTTTTATGAGGCTAATGAATCATGTTTTGGGAGACTATATTGGAAAATTTGTTGTTGTATACTTTGATGATATCTTTGTTTACTCAAAAAGCTTGAATGATCATATTTTGCACGTCAAGAAAATTTTGTTTAAACTTAGAGAAGAGAAGCTTTATGCTAATTTCAAAAAGTGCAGTTTTTTTCTAGACCAAGTCAACTTCCTAGGGTTCTTAGTTGGAAAGAATGGAGTACAAGTTGATGAAGAAAAAGTAAAAGCTATTACAGAATGGCCAACACCCACAAATGCAACAGAGGTAAGATCTTTTCATGGTTTGGCTAGTTTCTATAGGAGATTCATTAAGAATTTCAATAACATAGCATCACCATTGAATGAACTTGTTAAAAAGCATGTGAAATTTGAATGAAAGAAAAAACATGAGCATGTATTCAATGAACTGAAAGATAAATTAACCAATGCACCCTGTCTTGCTTTACCTAACTTTGATAAATCTTTTGAAATTGAATGTGATGCAAGTGGGATAGGCATAGGAGCTGTTTTAATGCAGGAAAAAAGGCCAATCATGTTCTTTAGTGATAAGCTTAATGGGGCACAACTCAACTATCCGACTTATGACAAAGAGTTATATGCACTTGTGAGGGCTTTGCAAGTTTGGCAACATTATTTGTGGCCAAAAGAGTTTGTTATTCATTTGGATCATGAAAGTTTGAAGCACCTCAAAAGCCAAACAAAGCTAAATAGGAGACATGCTAAATGGGTGGAATTCATTGAGACATTTCCTTATGTAATCCATTACAAAAAGGGGAAGGATAATGTGGTCGCAGATGCATTATCAAGAAGGTATGCTTTATTTTCTTCCATTTGTATTTAATAGCATTTATTAGTAGTTTGTAGTTGGTGGTTGAACTTTATTATGTTAGGGTTATCTTTTTTGGAAGGCATGTAATATTCATGTTTGGGAATAGATTCTTGAATACAAACAAAACCTTTGTACTTTCTTGATACCTTTTTGGTGTTATTCTTTTTTTCAAACCTTTCTTTAGGTTTGATGTTTAAACCGATTCATTAAATTACTTTGCTGTTTAAACCTTTCTTTAGGAATCAATACAAGGGGAATAAGATTCGGATTACCTTGTTGATCGATTGTCTCAAGGCAAGAACACTTGATTGAGATTCGAATCACTCCACAAGCAAGATCGATCATGTCTAGCTTGAATGATTCT
>NW_019268522.1:6119025-6119670 GCF_002738365.1 Cucurbita moschata | reverse complement strand
GCAACCCCCTCTGGAGCTTCAGCGACGCAACCCCCTCTGGAGTTTCAGCGACGCTTCCGGACGACGCAACCCCCTCTGGAGTTTCAGCGACGCTTCCGGACGACGCAACTCCCTCTGGAGCTTCAGCGACGCTTTCGGACGACGCATCCCCCTCTGGAGCTTCAGCGATGCTTCCGAACGACGCAACCCCCTCTGGAGTTTCAGCGACGCAACCTCCTCTAGAGCTTCAGCAACGCTTCCGGACGACGCAACCCCCTCTGGAGCTTCAGCGACGCTTCCGGACGACGCAACTCCCTCTGGAGCTTCAGCGACGCTTCCGGACGACGCAACTCCCTCTGGAGCTTCAGCGACGCTTCCGGACAATGCAACTCCCTCTAGAGCTTCAGCGACGCTTCCAGACGACGTAACCCCCTCCGGGGCTTCAGCAACACTTCCGGCCGAGGTATCCCCCTCCTCCGGGGTTTCAGCAATGCTTCCGACCGACGCAGCCCCCTCCGGGGTTTCAGCAACGCTAACGATCGAGGGAGCTCCCTCCGGTACTTTTCTTCAATTCTCTAACAGTCTTTGTGAAGCTAACTCGTTTATGTTTGCTCATAACGCAGTTCTCACAAGGACTTATAACAATCTCCGCATCAAAATACACCT
>NW_019268522.1:6117004-6118977 GCF_002738365.1 Cucurbita moschata | reverse complement strand
TACATATTCGACAGCGTCTTCAACAGACCTGACTTTGTCTTCTCCTTGATAATGTTGAACGCCACGTTTCTGGATAGCGTCAACCGGATCAGCCCCAAGGCTTGTCGATCCTTGAGCTTCCACTTTTTCGTGGTCATGGTATCCGGCTTCACCCCCAACAGAGGTTCGTGAAGATCTTTCTGGTACAGATAATCTTCAATCTGCATTTTCCAGAAACCGAAATCGGATCCATCGAACTTCTCAATTCCAATCTTTGAACTTTCCATCTTCACAGATCGTGGTGAATTTTGCCTTGCTCTGACTTCCGCCTGGCTCCTGGCTCTAACTTCCGTCTGGCTCTGGCTCTGACTTCTGTCTGGCTCTGACTTCTGCCTGGCTCTGATTTCCGCCTGGCTCTGACTTCTGTCTGGCTCTGGCTCTGATACCAGTTGTTAGGATCGATACCAGTTGTTAGGATCGCACAGCAACGCACACGCTCGATCTAGATGAACACAAAGAGAAGGATAGAGAGAAGTTGCAAGGAGAACTCTGGCTAAAAGGATTTTTTATATTGATGACTTCAGGTATGTACAGAGAGAATTACAGAGAAAAGTACATCTACAAAGCTCTACCGGACCAGATATATGTATGGTATAGTTTACTATATATAGCTTTACCAGATTTAGCCATCTACTATATATAACTATTTACCATATATAGCTTTACCGGATATAGCTTTACCATATATAGCTTTACTATATATAGCTTACCAAATATAGCTTTACCGGATATAACCGTTGACCAAGCTATAAATAAGTATCAGGCTCCATAGCCTAACATCTAGCTTGAATGATTCTTGTTGATCAAATATCTCAAACACTTGTTTGAGATTCGAATCACTCCACAAGCAAGATTGATCATGTCGAGCTTGAATGATTCTACATGCAACCTAAACTACATAGAATTTGCAAAGAAAGTTCAGCTCTCAACAAAGCTAAAATAGAAATTCTATTCTTAATTTCAAAATAAAATGTCTTAAAATACAATAACTCTAAATTACTCTAAATTGTAACCCACCCAAAATTTATAACCATCAAACTTCATTCCTCTTCAATGTGACATGAATTGCAACCTCTTTTGATAATTTTGACAACATTTTCTTCACATCTTCATTGAAGTATATTGTATGAATGATGTCTCTTGGTTCATATCAGATCGATCAGTTAAATAAGAAATCGGTTAAGGAACGAACGAAGCAATGAGACAGACCCATAGGTGAAAAAGTAGCTCAGGTCATAAAGGTTCAGGCAAAGACCATAAAGAAGAGGAGAGGCGAAGACAGACACTTTATCGTACGCGGTGAAGGGGCAGGTAAAGGGGCGAAGGTTTCGGAGTTCCGTTTCATCTCTTTTCTTTCCTGTAAAGGTGATGAAGGATCAAAAATAAATAGGAGTAAGTAGCTCGACTGGCAAGTTCAAGGAATAGAAGGGTGAAACCACTCGACCAACGGGAGAGGGGTGAAGGAGAGAAGCCAGCTGGCTGCTTTACCGAGTTCAATCTGTCTTTAAGGTTTTTTCTCTCTTTGTCTCATTCTTCTTTCTTACAGGATAGTATCAAAGTGTTTGAAGGTTTAGGGTTTGTTTCGGTTTCTTCTTCTTTTCCTCCAGTTTACAGTTCAAGAAGAAATAGGTGAAAGAAAAGAGCAGAGATACTGAATATGCTTTACCTTGTTCAAGAAAGAGTGAAGGAGAGAAGCTAAACTGCTTTACTGAGTCTAGTTCAATCAGTATAAGGTTCCGGTGTAAGTAGTGAGACGAGAAAGATCAGTCTTTGAATAAATAGGTATAGAAGGCAATGGAATAGCTTTCCTCTCATCCAGCTGCTTTACCGACTCCAAGAGGAGAGGTTCCGGTTTCACTATCTCTTTTTTGTTCTCTTTTCTTTCTTCTTTCCTTACTGTAAAGTCTCATTCTGGGTTCTTACAGGCAGGAGAG